>NC_028452.1:10459407-10519466 GCF_000263155.2 Setaria italica | reverse complement strand
GGTTGGGGTTTAACACGTCAGCTTCATCACAGTGAGGATTAGCTCATTAGCATGAGCACGCAGGAGTAGGAAAGTAAGCAATACTGCAATTACTCGAGAAGCACGTGGCAAGAAAAAAGAGACAATGTAAAGGAAAATGGCTGAAAAGCGAGGAGCTTCACACATCAGCTGCAACTCCACAACCAATCGGAGGAGAGATGCAAAATATCAAGCTTTAACCAGCCCAGCGTCTAGAAGCTGAAAAGGCCCTGAAAACGCACTCGCATGGTCTTGCTCCACCCAGCTAATACGTTGCTTCCAGTTGCGGCCGCTGGGGGGCGTCAGCAAAGCCGAAGCACACGCAGCATCGATCTGCACAAGAATATGGTTGGCAGTTCACATCCATGGAACAACCAACCAGGAGACGTGCAGGCAAACCAGTGGCCGGACGAGGGGCGTCAAGATCTCACGAGCAGTCACCGGCGCATTAAAAAAAAAATGGGCGTCGCCGATGTAATCCGGTGACGACGGCAGTGTGCTCGGTCTCGCGCGCCGACGTGGCCCGAGCACGGCCACGGTCCAACGTGGGACGGAGATCCGGGAGGATCGCGCCCTGACGCCAACAGGTTTGACAAGTAGCAAGTGGTTGGGGGCGGCGAGTGAGATCAGACAGGGCTACTGGGAATGCGTTGCCAGGACTCCTGTTGACGTCACCGCCTCCGCGGATCTGCGGGTTAGAGGACGTCAGCTTGATTTGTTTGTGCATGGTGGTCAGCTAACTAACGCCGCCTGAGGTTTCCAGCGCGTCCTAATGGAGGACTTTGGGTGGGGGTTAGGACCTGGTCTCTGTTCAACGAAGTGTTGTCAAGACCCGTGGTGTGGTTGGAAAATCTTGCGGTTTTCTCTTGTTTCTTCAGTATGTCATTCTTTTAGTATTGATAACCATGGAAGGAATCCAAAGGCATATTACCGTGGAACACCGTGTATTGGGGTTTGGCCAGTCACAACTTGCGTAAAAGATGTTGGAACAAACAAGCAGGCTTTGCTGTGCAAGACAGAAGCTAGCCAGGCAGTGACGAGTCATTATGCTGAGGTCCTTTATTCTACAAACTCACAAGCAATTTGTAAAGTAGAAGCGTCCACGTTGTAGGGCGGATAGCCTTAGACACAAGGGAGGGTGACAAAGACTCAAAAGTAAGTAAAATAAAAATGCTTGACTCTGGCTGGCAATTCAAGTTAGGTATGGTTTGGTACCATCATTATTTTCTTTTACCGTGCCTTGGCCTCCTAATAGGTTAAAACCCACCCTAACCCGCAACAAAACTCATTCACCCACCCGCTCCGCTTCATACTTTCTCTGGTTTTTTACATGTAACATCAGGTTTGTTCTAAGTCAAACCTATCCAACTTTAACCAGATATATAGAAAAATACAACAACAACAACTATACATGCACTATTAAAAGATATTCCTTAGTGCATTCAACGAAACAAATTAGGTATTGTAGATGTTGTATTTTTCTATAAATTTGGTCAAAATTGAACATGCTTGACTTAGGATAAACCTAATGTGACATGTAAAAAAATCCAAAGGGAGTAATTCTATTGTCTAAACCCAACCTGCCCCATCCCACCAATTGATATAACCCATGGGTTTGGTATATGAACCTATAAGTTTATATAAACCTCGTATTCACACCTTAAAACTTTAGAGAAATTGACTGAAATTTGTTGCAGATGAATCAGTTTGACATCCGCTACTTTGTGCAAAGTAGTGTGGCTGGACCTATATGTGAGCTTTGCATCAAGAGCCGGACCCTAAAACTAAAAATCTCGCGTTCACAGCTTAAAATTTTAGAAAAATTGATCAAAATTTGCTGGAGATGAATTGACAGTCTACTACTTTGTACAAGGTATTGAGGTAGTGCAGCTGGACTTACATGTGGGTCCCGCATCAAGAGTCGGATCCTAAAACTAAAACCTTGCGTTCGCACTTTAAAATTTGAGCGAACTGAATAAAAATTTGTTCCGGATGAATCAGCTTGACAATCCACTATTTTGTTCAAAGTATTGTGGCTGCACTTACATGCGGCCCCGTGTCAAGAACCGGATCCTAAAACTTAAACCTCGTGTTCACAACTTAAAATTTTAGAGAAATTGATCGAAATTTGCTGGAAATAAATCAGTTTGACATTCTGTTTCTTTGTGCAAAGTACTGACTAAATCTATATATGGATCCCACGTCAAGAAGCCTATAAGGCTATGAGTTAAACACATGCAAACTCAAACAAAAAAACCACTTCAACCCGCATTTGTGATGTACCCAACCCGTTCAACCCATTAGATACTAAAATCTATTTTAACCCATTCAAACACATCTCGCATCACAACCCGTTCCGTGAAACCCATTCCAACCCGCTCCATAAGCAGGCCTACGTGCCTACCTATTTACCTGTTACAGGGTAGAAGATCCCGTGCGATGAAATAAATTGTACTGTGTCTTATACGTAAGTCGAAGACCTTATCTACAATGTTTGAGTTCAGACCACTTACCCAAACATGGAGCTGAAGTCACGGGATCAGCAAGAGCAATGTTGTCATGTGGTTGGCCCACGAAAGTAACTAGTTTTGGCTCTACTAGTCTAGCCCACGTAGCCCCTGGGATAAGAGCCACATCGTCTCTAGCCACGTGATAATACCAGGATCTTTTTGGATATGGACAGAAGGTGTCAAGAATCAAAGATATGCTCGAGTCTAGGCTACGAACCATGCACGAGTGCAAACCAAACGAGCGATGAAATCAACAGACCTCACACTGAAAATGATAAAAGCCAAGCCAATTTAATTGAGTCACTATAACGACAATTATATTCTTCTATTCAAAACAAATGAATACGTCAAAAGCAAGCTTTCATCAAATTATTTTACAGTTCGGAAAAGATCAGTTTCGCAGCGACAACTGGTGAAGGACGAGACATCGTACCTTTTCAACAGAGATCTACCTTTTCTTTCTTTTTCCAGATGCTTGTGGCCCACGAAGTAACCCATCTTAAGTGGTCTTCAACAGAATCATTGGCCAGCGGGAGTAGCACACAGATTAAACATCTGAATCAGAGGACAACGCTAAGAAGGACCAACTGTTAGTTGCGCAGGTTTTGAAGTTTGGTGATTGGGTCCCACCATATGAGTCGTCTAGCTCAGTACAGTTTAGCTTACATGTAGCATAACAAATTGCG
This sequence comes from Setaria italica, assembly GCF_000263155.2. Classification (NCBI taxonomy): domain Eukaryota; kingdom Viridiplantae; phylum Streptophyta; class Magnoliopsida; order Poales; family Poaceae; genus Setaria; species Setaria italica. The sequence goes on along the minus strand of NC_028452.1, from coordinate 10,516,252 downwards.
CATCAGGAAACAGACCGAATCCCGGAACGCACCCTTAAGTCTACTGCTAAGAAGGGGGCACGAACTGCGAACTGTTTGCATTAGTTTGTTTCTGAAACAGTTCGCAGATAATGGTACAACAGCAAAAACATGCTTAGTTCAAGGAGGTGCATATCCCATTCAGATTTCACAGCAGCCAGCCAACTGAATCAATATGAACCACACGATGAACCAGCACAGATGACCTTTAGCTTTTATACAATGCTCTATCCACTTCATCACTTCCCATGAAAACCTAACACAGAGATAGTTCTCTGGTGGACCTCCATAAAAAAAAAAAGAGAGAGAACTTTGAAATACAGCTCCCTGAACACGTTTACCAGTTAGATTCAAGAATTGAGTGAATAATGGCACAAAGGACCTTTGCGTCACAGAGAAGAATCCCTCAAGTCAGGCATCACTTCCTCACAGCACCAACCTTTTTCTCCCCTATAGGGAATCAAACCATGAATCAAAATCATCTGATGCATTTGAGGGGCCAGAATGAGTGGGGACACTGTCATGTGGGGTGGTGTTTGGTCCTTGTACCGTTGTAGTCTCCTTTGGCTCACTTAAGCACAGTGAAGTGCCTTCAAGCAAATTATCCACTGAATCATCAATAGATGCAATCACATCAATCTTCATAGCATATCCGGAGTCAAAGTTCTGGCCAGATCTAACAGTTGGTTGAGAAGTTGAAACTTGTGTAGCAAAACCTTCATTCTGTTCAGGTATGGAAGTCTCTGAAAGCAAGTCATCTAGAGCATTGTCCACAGGTGCAAGAGGTGATTGGGAAGACATGCTAGGTGTAACTTTCTTGTTCGACCAACTGATCTTTGCACCTTGAGAAGTTGAATCATGTCCAAATGATTCATCCAAGTTGGAGCTAGAAAGGTGAGTTCCACTAAATGAATTGAGGAGCATGTCAAGTTCTTCTTCTGCAGAGCCCACCTCAAACTTCAACCCTTTGCTAAGCCCTGTATCAGGATCAGTATCCATGGTTCTTTTATATGTCTTATCTTCTTCACTGTCCGAATTCACTAAATGAGTACTAATCTTGGGTGATGTAGTAGCTTCATGTTCAAAACATTGCGACTGACGTTCTGATTTCATTTGATCATCAGAATAGGTGTTGCCGGCACATTCATGATGACTTGCATCTTTCCATGGCTCAAAGTTCAAGTTATGCCCAACTGAACTGACTTTAGCATCACTTTCCACAGAAGTGTCACATTCAATCAGTATTTCATTGTCTTTCGATGCATCAGCCTAGAAATAATCAAATGAATCCAGAAAGATGAAGTCAGAAAAATGGACATGAAAAAGCCTCAAATAAAATGGCATGCTTATAAAATAAAAACAATATCAATGAGAATCTTGATAGAAGGCATACAAGGGAAGGTAAAACAGCTAATTACAAACTAAAATGCAATAACAAGCAAAAAAACATTAGTTTCACCTACTTAAAAATTGTATATATCATGCACAAAACAAGATAGGAACAGAAGTTTTAATCATCAACGCAAATGGATCAGATAGTGCAGCACTGTTGTGATGTAACAGCAAAAACACTCTGATCAGAAACTTTGGAAAGCTAAGATAAGCTTAGCTGCCACAAATGATAGCAGAGTGAGCCATTGAGGCAATTCCCATGATGGCTAGTTTTTGCAGAAGGAAGTGGTTGTGACCAAAACAGCAAGAAGTGCACATGTAGCTGCATGACAGGAAGAGCACCAAAGCACCATATCCTTGTCATGGGTGATGAAATCGGTTGCAACTAGGGGCGAAGCCACGTTAAGCTTCTCTGGTGCCAATGCATCATGGCAAATAAAAATTTCCCAACAAATAGGCTCATATTTACCATATACTGGCATATTGCTATTAAACGTATTTGTGCTCTTTAATGTCATATCTATGGTCGTTTTGTCACTAGCTTTGCCCCTGGTTGCAATGGAAAAGCCAACGTGTGTCGACAATAACAGTAGCAAGAGCTCTAGTTCATGCACCATGTTCGCAAGATTATAAAAATAAAGCTCCGGAAGAAAAGTGAAGTGGTGGTTCTGTGGTTGCGGATTTAGTAATCAAGACAATATTAATCTTAGTGTGTGGTTGGAAACCTGGCAAACTTAGGACCCCTGATTGCTTTAGCTTTGGATTGTAGATTTTGGTTCTAAGAGTTGAAGCTAAAACATGCAGGCGATTTTTAAAAGCAGATTGTTAGAATCCAACCCTGTTTATATTACAATCCACAAGCTGCATCCCTTCAGCTTACAGCTTTTAACAACCCACAATCCACAGCTAGCTTTTAAGGTCCTGTACAACGCAATGATGTGGCAGACCACCTGTGGGTAGTTGCTCAAAAATCATGCCAGGGTGGAGGCCAGGGAGGGTTCTTATGGGCAGCATTGCCTCTCAGCCTGGCGGTTGACAGCGGTAGCGGGCTCCATCGATCCTAGGGAGCCAGGCTCTTTGCATCACATTTCAGTAAAGTAAGTAACATGAGCAAATTAGCACAAAAATTGGTCGGAGCAAATCAGATGCATTGTAGGCTGTGGCTGACTGGATGAATGCTTAAACAAGCTCTTAAATTACCTGCTAATCTAAGCATTCTCGGAATAGCTATTTTCCTTGTAGGTTAAGGTACTTCACAGACACTTAATGGCCTAGCATTTATTCTCTCTTTATATTATAGTCTTTGCACTGTGCATGCCCTAAGAATCCAAGTCTAAATAACTAGCTTCTTAACAGAATAGCTATAAACAAGAGCATACCAGATCCTCAGGTAGTAGATCTTCTTCTACAAAAAGTCTCTGAGAAAGCTTAAGCTTTGAAAGCTGGTTGGCCAATGCATGCAAATCCATTGAAAGAAAAGGCACCTGAAAGTTGGGGAGAAGAAGAGTTGTCATGTGAGCATGAAAAAAAATAGGTATAGTAAGCCCACAACCACAGAGGAAGAGAATGCAAGAGTTAATTGTTTCTATATGCATGGTAAACCCAGAAACCACAGAAGGTCCACCAATCCAAAAATGTTTCTACATTACTTCACATACAATATTCTAACTGATACTCTACTAGGACATTATTGTCTGGTTAACCCATGCAAAACTTCCTTCCACAAAATCAACAATAAGCCAAAAGTGTGGTTACTGTCACAATCCCTCTACGTTTTAACACTGTATTAGCTACTAGTACATCATTGGATGCTAACAATTTAAGATGAGGCACATTCTGTACAGCAAAGTAAAATCCACAGGGTTGATATATTGTACCTCGAAATCTGGTGCTAAATCGTCCTCTAATATGAAGTTATCATCAGCACACCAGGACAAGATCCCTTCACCTTTAGCTTCGAACATAGATGTAGAGGCTTGCATAAAATCTAAAACATAGCGAATCAACAATCATGAAGCAACATCAGAAACAAAGACTCTACTTATCAATTTGAGTAACTATTGAACAATGTATATGCAGAGATTATGTGCTAACTGAGTGCTGCAGGAATCTCAACACTATATCAATTCAGTTTAGGATATATGGGAGCTTAACTCAATGGGCCCCCCGGAGGCTTTTTCTAAAGCAGCCTCCACGTAAGGTGCCAATATTTTGAATTTGTCTCATTCGCTATCGATTGAGTCAATCAGGAAGAGGAAGACTTGATAAAAGACGAGTTTCCCGGAATCAGTATTGCTAGAATTCCCCACACCATCGGATTTCAGCATACTTATGGGAATTGGGATGATAGCATCACCACTCCTACTTGAAGCGAAAATATCAATAAGCTTGCTCCATGTACAGGTAATGGCAGAGCAGGATGAAACTAGCAATGGAAATGAAAAGTCGCGGCGCTCACTCACCAAACGGCGAATCCTGGGAGGGGAGCCACGGCGCCCCGAGGCCCCGGGCCTCGCGGGGCTGCGCTCGCGCCTGCTCTAGCAGGAACCCGAAGTCGGCGCCCTTGCTGCGCGGGGCCACCTCGCCGGTCCATTCCGCGGCGGGTGCGGGGTCTTCTGCCTCGCCCTCGGCGTCGTATCGGTCCCAATTCGAGGGGAGGTTGCGGCTGCGGGGCCCGGACGAGGTGGCGGCGGCGGCGGCCCGCTTCTGCCTGTGCGCTGCCGCCGCGGCAGGGGTCTGGTGGGCGCGGCGTCCATGCACCGTGTGAGAGCGCTTCGACTTCGCCGCCGCTTTGGGATCCATCACGGAGGAGCGGAGGAGAGGCGCCGTCCGAGATGGGAACACTGAAGAGAACGAGACGGAGGGGAAGGTTTCGGCGGTGCGCTGTTGCTTTTGCTGTTCGACCCTTTAATTTTTTTTATTACAGTTTGTGTCGCTAACTTGCTTTGCTAGTACTAAGGGCGAGTTTGGATTCACCGTTTAACCTCCTCGGATGGAGTGTTAAAGTTCAACATATTAGGATATTTGGATGATCTGTTAAACTTTAACATCTTTGATGGGAATTGACAATATTGCCCCTCCTTTCCCTCCTCTCCTTTGCCCCTCCTGCTCGTCGAGGCTGCAGCGTCGGTCGAAGGAGGACGAGTCGCGGCGGCGCCAACTGGCTGGGGAGGACGTGGCTGTGACCGGGGAGCCGGCCGCCGCCCGCGTGAAGCTGCCAGCTAGCTTAAAGGCGCCGTCCACCGGCTCGCCGCGCCGTGGATCTGGGGCGGCGTGGGGAGGAGACGAAGGTGGGCGGAAGGGGAGGACCTGCGGGCGGGGATGGCCGGCGAGATGGATGGCCCGGCGCTGCTTGCTTCCGCCGCCGCCCTCCTCCCGAGATCCCATCCCCACGAATTGCGACGGCCCCCAGCGCGGCGGAAGACAGCGTGGGAGCAACGGCCCACGGCGCGGTGTCCTTGACGGCGCAGCATCCCGGCGCGAACCGGCGGTGCGCAACGGGCGGACCGGCGGCGGCGGGCACAGGCGCACAGGGAAGGGAGCGCTGCGCGCGGATCGGGGGAGGAAGATGGGGGCAGCGAAGGAGAGGGGGGCAAACCAGGGGATATGTGAGCTAGGGGACCACTTTTAACACCTTTAGCAAGTTTTAACACCTCCTTCATGTGTTTATGAAAAATGGGGTGTTAAACTTTAACCCAACCCTTTTAACATAATTGTTTGGCTGCCAATATGTTAAAAAAGTGTTAAAAGCGGTGTTAAACTTTAACACCCCTTCCCAAACAGGGCATTCTCTCCTATATGCCTACATGAATGTTCAGGGGCTCGTATTCAATTATAAATTTAACGAGGGCCTCGCACTTAAGATTCTCTCCAAGCCGGCCAAGGCCAAAACCCTTCGCTTCGCTTCGGTGGACTGACGGGCCGGCGGCGGCGGCGGAGAGAAGATGCGATTCACTGCATCTCCGGTGGTGGAGCTTCCGGTGGGCGGAGCGGTGCTGGCGTTCGAGCAGGACAACGACTCCTTCGAGGTGGGCACCTCTGTGTGGCCCTCGTCACTGGTCATCGTCAAGTTCGTCGAGCGCTGCCTCGGCGACCCGGCCCTCCCCTTCGCCGACGTGCTCCGCTTCCCCGGCACTCGGGCCGTGGAGCTCGGCTCCGGATGCGGCCCGGCGGGACTCGGCCTCTCCCGCCTCGGCCTCACCGACCTCGTCCTCACCGACATCGCCGCCGTCCTCCCCGCTCTCCGCCGCAACCTGCGGCGCAATCGCCTCCACCTCCCCCGCGCGCCCCGCCTCGCCCAACTCCACTGGAACTGCCCCGCGCATCTCGCCACGCTAGCCACCCCGCGCCGCTTCGACCTCGTCGTCGCCGCAGACGTGGTCTACGTGCAGGAGTCCGTGCCGCACCTCATCGCGGCCATGGACGCGCTCGCCGACGCCGAGCGCGGCGTGGTGTTGCTCGGCTACCAGATCCGGTCGCCCGAGGCGCACCAGGCGTTCTGGGACTCCGTCCCGTCCGCCTTCCCGGTGATCGAGAAGGTGGCACGGGAGCACCTCGACCCGGATTACGCCTACGAGGAATCCGATGTTTACATACTCCGGAGGAGGCCACGGCAGTGAGGTCAGGTGGTGAGCAATTTGGCCTATTGCTAACAATTTACTCTTGAAGGTTGCTTATTCAGCTCACAAGTTATGAGCTTTTAGTCATGGTCATTGATTAGTGAGGATATGTAACAGAAATCCTATCGCTTTTTCTTGATGATGAGTGGACGCATTGTTTTGGGTTAGTCGACAACTTGACATCTCTATGATGCATTAGATACTCAGATCCCGTTGATAAGAACTCTGCTATAGTACTTTATGGAGAAGTCCTTTATGTGGAGAAGAGCTTGCAGCATTGGTTTGGTTGCAACTTGCAAATGCTATACTTGTATTGTTTGTTGCTGTTGTGTTCAGAGAAGAGTTAAATGGTTTTAAGGATGTTTAATGTTGGGATTATTCTAAGTTTTTCATGTTTGTGGTTGCCTTATGCATTACATTGTGTGATTGACGAGTAAGAATTTAACTTGTACACTAAAGGTCACTAGGCATCTCAATACTCAACATTTGCAGTAAAATCAAACATCTTTTGTGAGTGACTAACCTTGCGTAGTTTTATGCTTTTTTCTGGCTGATTGATGTTTATAGTAAAATCGAACTTCCTGGCTAGCATCTGTTTGACTTCAGCTCCGTCCTGCCTCTAGTATGCAATCCAAACTGAACATGTTGGTAGGGCAGTCTTAACAGCTTATGTTGTTTCAAATAAATATGTGTTATCAAAGATTGGTTGAATCTTGGGAACAGTGGTTTGAATTACTTGTCTCCTGGTAGCCAGATAAGATTAGTAAGACACCATGAGTTCTGATGCAGCAGTGCTTGTAGCACTGCAAGTTCATGTTCTTAATACCATGATAACTAAAAACAATGTGGAATGTAGTCCTTGGATGAGGCTTGAACTGACTAATTCGACGTGAACGTTTTGTTATGTAGAATGTGGAATTTTAAGTGCATCGAGCACTGAATTTGTAATACAACTGACTATATATATCCATGCATATATCTGATGTAATAAAACTACGAACCAATTATTACGCTTATTGGACATGTACATATGTATAATTGCAGACCGCATAGTATCTTGGTGTATCCCTTCACTTAGGGAGTTGAATTGCTCAGATAAAATGTTAGGAGTTTTTTTTTTTTGCATGATGCCACCATAGCGTTTTGTCTTGTGTTTATCTTTTTCTTCAGTTCTGTATCAGTTCGTGCTTGGGCATTAGCATGTGTTTATATTCTCCTTCAGTTCTGTATCTGATCATGCTTGAGCATTAGCATGTCTTGCTTGCCCATATTAGGAGAACTTTATACATTTTTCTGGCGTTCAGCGTTAGGGGTGGCAACTCTGTTGTGTGTAACCGGAGTTATGTCTGACAAAAAGAGTTGATCGTTTATCATCTTCTGATTCTGATTCCGATGCCGTTCTCGTTCTTTTGCCAGTGTTTTATATCATTGCTCGATGGCCCGTCGATATTATCGCCAGTTGTCATGTGTGGTGGTGGCTGAAAGTCTTGAGACTTTCGTCCGTCACTGTTATCGGCTGGGGTGCTCCGCGACTAAAGATCGGAGAGCTAGTGATCCATCTATGCTGCTGGATTTCGATATGGGTGGATTTGTTGTGCATGTGCCTACTTCAGGGCTCGGTGTTATGCCGATGGTGGAAAGTAGTATCATTAACATATATGATATGCGTTTTCAAAAACAATTACGCACATGATATGTTGCCTTGAGAACCCAAAATTTCATCTAGATCGTTGAAAAAGGGTCTGTTTTACTACCCCAAGTAATTTACCTTATTCATTTTGACCCCATGAATAAAACATCGTCTTGATCTATACATCAAATCATTTCAATTAGTTAAACTAGCAAATATGTCCGTACGGCAGCGAGGAGCTCCTCGCCAGTCGGCTGGAGCCGGAAGCCCGGCGGCAGCGGCCGCCCAAATGTTCTCTCCATCCTGATTCCTGAATCAATTTCACACTGGGTGGAGAATCTATAGCGAGTTAGGCGGCCGATCGGCCGGCAAATTTGTTGCTGCTGGATGGATGCATATGCACCCGCGCCGCGACACTGGGTAATCGTGAGATCGACCTGCTGGGGAAGAAGAGGGATGGGCAGAGACGGCGGCGCAACCGTCCGGCGTGAGTAGGACTAGACACTTCCTCACCGAAAACCTACCATCGTACTGACGATTTTTTGATTTTCGGTGTCGGTTTTGATTTTTGGGACGTTCGGTGGTCGGTTTCGGCGTCGATTTTCGAGCACCATCGAAGCGAAGCAACGATAAACCAACTTGGGCCATCAGCTCCTTCTCAAGTCTCTTGAACACGAGTATGCGACACCCAAATGCATGTTGCCCCTGCCTAAGCCTCCTCGATCAGTTCACTTCGGCCTACTACGGGCTACGGCCCAGGGCCACCTCCTCCTAGTTCGGCACCGACGACGGCACTCGACGAGAGGACTGCCACCTCGCGACAAGCGAGTGGCAGGTGGGGCGCCGGCCGCGTAACGCAACCGAGCGGCGGGACGAGGAGGCATCCGCGCAGGCATGAGGCAACCGGCGCATTGCGATTAGAGGCGACGCATGAACGCAGCCTCGTGTGCGTGTTTTGCTTCCTTGTTTAATTCAATTTCCTTGCTTGCTTCTTCCATTTGGTATTTGTGTTATTGTTAAACATGAGTGCGGATTGGGACGAACGAGGAGCGCGGCATGAACCTGAACACAGCACCGACTAAATCAGCAACAAAGATGTTGGTTTCTCTTATGTGCATGCACCGTGCGATAGGGAGGGACGAGCGGAGAGGGAGGCGCGGACGGGGAAAGAAGCTCCCGACGTAAACGAACGTCCCGAAATAACGGAGTCTGAACGGCTGAACCCACATGGAAATCATAACAAATATCCAGCAATTTCTTAATAAATATTTTTCAATAAGTAGTTAATAGAGATATCCTAATATCACTTTCACTGTCATTGGAAGAGTTGCTTTTGTAGTCTCCCAATAATCTCATCCCAATCCAACTACCGTATTGAAAGAGTCACAACTCCTCCTTTAATTAGCGAAAGTTTAGGTGAATTATTGGGTTGTTCCAATAATTATTGGGAAATGGAAAATGTAAAAGCAGACTATTGGAGCATTATTTTCTTATCAACTCTCCTAATATGATTGTTAGATTGGGGAAAGGGAGACCGTTGGAGATGCTCTTAGTCCTTTTGTCAGTGATATTAGATCGGATCAAATCAAAAAATTAAGCAGAAACATTACTATTTTAATAATAATTTAATTTAATAATAGGTAAGATACATTCTCTAACTAGATATATTTTTGTCACTATGTACAAGTTGAATTTTAAGTTCAAAAGAGACATCCTAAGTTGAACAAAATACATTCAGAATGTTTTTTAGCAATAGCTGAAAGTGAAGACTATGAGCGTATAAAACTAAATTAGTCGTATAGTTACACATTTACATGAAAAATAATGGATATTATGTTTTTATAACAAATGGACAAAATAGATTGTTAGGGATAATAAAATGAACATTTTTCCGCATCTTGATGGAGGACAGGCCTGGTGCAGTGGTAAGTTACCCCATCGGGGTCAAAGGTGTCCTGGGTTCAACCCTACTACGTGGGTGTTGCCGCTACTGGGTCTTAGACATTTTTTCCTTCTCCCTCCATCTAAATTTATTTTAGGCCCTTAGGTCTAATCTCAAAGGTTCGTGATCCTTCTTCCTCTTCTTCGCGTGTTCGCAAGATTCTCTAGCACTCCATCACGTCCTTCCTCACTCATCTTCGATGACTCCTGTAATATAGATCCATCGCTGTTTTCTGCTACTAAACTAATTCATCAGTGTCTTACTCCGCTTTATGTGCCATACTAACTTGACATAAAGTAGAATCAGGTGAGTCCTCTTCCTATAGTTAGAGATTATGATTGACATGGGAAGTAAAAAAAAATTGGAGGGAGAGAGAGAGAAATACGAAAACATCATATTATATTACTCTGTTTACAAACTTATCCAAAAATCAGCTTCCTAATAAGATGTTTGAAGACTTGCAAAAACACATGATAAATTATTACGTGCAAATTTTTACACGTTTTATTTGTGTTACAGGTTTTCCTTACAAAGAATGAACAGGAGCGATCAAGGGTTCGTTTAGTTCCTAGGTCAGCTTGCCTGCTTGGTCCAGCCTAACCTATGCAAGCATTGAGGATATTTAATAGGGTGCTACTAGCGCCCGGACATCCGATCCGGGATGCTAGCATTGGACGTTGGGAAGTGAAAAAAAATTCCACCGCAACATGGTCACATTTGCATGCAACATGCAAAAGAATAAAAAAAATTCCGCTGCAACATGGTCACATGTTGCATGCAACATGCAAAAGAATAAAAATTCTGGGAACAAAGTTCTAACACATAAAAGAAGTCCATCGCAACATTTGCCAATGTTCAATCACCGTTTCGTTGGAAAAATTCCTTTAATCCAAAACATCTCGCAACACCTTGTGCAACATCATACATCATCTAATGCAACATCTCGATTTCACAGTTGCAACATCCCGAACCTAAAAATAAAATCATCATCAACTTTCGTAAAAAAAAGTCATCATCAACCATGCAATATAAAAATATTACTGCTGCAACATCTCAAGTTAGATATTGTAACATCAAAAAATCGAATGTACTATAGAACATCTAAAAATCAATCTTGCAACATTAGCGAACACTACGCAAAACATCTCAAAATACCTGATGCAACATTACAAAATTTAGATGCTACGTGAATGGTTGGTGTCCCTCACGTTTGAGTCTTCTTCCTCCTAGAGTATGATAGCTGCCACCATGGATTCTTCCCTAGCCCCACGCCTGCCGACCGCCGCCGCCGTTTGAGGCACGCGCGAAGCACGACGCCATGGAGGTGAAGCCGGCGTCGGCAGCGGAGAGGCTGCTGTCGCTAGACTGGTACGGCAAGGCGGCGAGCCGCGTGCCGGAGAGCGCCATCAGCTCGCTGCGCGCGCTGGCCTGTGGAGCGGCATGCTCAGCGGCGCTAAGACGTGAGTAGGCATAGGATCTGAGTTGCTGTAGAGAATGGGCAAAGCTGGATTTAGTTCATGGCTAGAGAGGCAGAGAATGATTAGAGCTCACAAAAGATGAACAAATGGATAAGAAGCTGGACTAGAGAAAAAGAACGAGTGGCTGAAATAATCAACGGAGGGAGATGTTGGCGGGCCCCGCGTCCGATATTTATCTCCAACGTCGGCCGTGTGGCTCCCAGTATTACCGTATTCAATATTGTCGATCTAGGAAAGTTAATTTAGGCAAAAGAGGTCTTGAGGAGACCTTAGGCCCTGTTTGGGAACCAAGTGCTAAAATTTAGCACAGTGCTAAAGTTTATCACTCTCAAATAGAGGGCTAAAGTTTAGCACCTTAGGATGTTTGGATAGGGTGCTAAACTTTAGCACCTTTGGTGGCAAAAGATAATTATACCCCTTCTTTCCCTCCTCTCCTCTACCCCTCCTCAACTTCTTCCTTCAGTATCCCCCATCTTCGCCGCCTCCCGTCCCCGTCAACTCCTCCTCCTCCTCCTCCTCCTCCATCGATGCCGACGCGTTCATCGGGGCATCCGCGGTCGACGCGGTGTTCTCGGACCTGGAGGGGAAGGCGCGGCGGTAGGGTCCAGATCCGGCAGCCGCCGTCCTCTCCGCCTCCTCGACCGACCCGACTATGCCGCTCAGGGAGGCCCAGATCTACCGCGCGCACAGGCGGGAGGGGTGAGTGCGGAGGTGTGGCCGGCGGAGGAGGCGACGCCGGCAGAGGCAGCGGGGCTGACGGAGGTGGCGTGGCCGGCGGAGAGCGGCGGGGGCACGCAGTGCAGGAGGGAGAAAAGGGGCCGCGGAAGAGAGAGAGAGGAGCAGCAGGGAAAAAAGTGAGCTTGGGATAACTTTTAGCACCCTTTAGCACCCCTTGGGTGTGCTAAAGAAAACGGGGGTGCTAAACTTTATCACACACCTTTTAGCAACTCTGTTTTGGAGCTCAAGTGCTAAAAGGGTGCTAAAAGTGGGGTGCTAAAATTTAGCACCCCCTTCCAAACAGGCCCTTACTTTGTATCTAAACGTTTAGCTGTGTCTCCCCTCGCTTGTAAAGGTAAAGCAGTAACAAGTTAAGCCTTGTTTGGGAGGAAGGGCTAAAATTTAGCCCACTCAAATGAAGAGGCTAAAGTTTAGCACTTGGGGTGTTTGGATGAGGGGCTAAACTTTAGCAACTAGTGTGCAAAATGACCCATGTGCCCTCCGGCGTTGCCCCTCCCGCAACAACTCCCGCAAGGTAAGCAACAGCAGAAGAACCACCGGCAGCAGAAGAAGATGCTGCGGCCGCCCAGGCGGTGCCGTTGCCCACCGCCACCACCACCGCAACCACCACTAGCAACAACACCTCCTTCATGTTGAGGAGGTTGGTGCCCGGCCAGCCCCGTGTGGTAGCTACAGCGCAACAAGTTGCAGCATACCACCATGGAGCAGAAGCAGGCCAGCGCCAAGAAGAAGGCCACCCCCGCCCCGACCGCCACCGCCACCGCCGAAGCCACAAACGCGGGGTGCTCGGAGGGCGCCGCAGAGGAAGGGAACCTGCCGCAGGGGCTGTTCGGGCGTAGAGGCGGTGGGGCCAAGCGAAGGCGGCGGGGCTAGCGAGGCGGAGGCGGCTGGGCCAGGCGGATGGCAGTGGGGGTGCGGTGGGATCAGCGAGGCGGAGGCGAAGTGCTGCGGGATCGGCGAGGTGGAGGCGGAGGCGGCTGGGCTGGTGGTGGGGGTGCGGCGGGATCAACGAGGCGGAGGCGGCGAGGCCGGGCGGATGACGGCGGGGGTGCGGCGGCGGGAAGAGAAAGGGAGCGCGAGGAGGGGGCAACGAGGGAAACTTGGGACAGGGGACCACTTTAGCTCCCTTTAGTCCATTTTAGCATCACTTAGAAAAAGCTAAAGGATATGGGGGATAAAGTTTAGCCCTCCTATTTTAGCCCTCCTGCTTGGGAGCAAAGAGCTAAAATTTAACTAAAATGGGGATGCTAAAGTTTAGCTCCCCTTCCCAAACACCCTCTTAAAATGTAACTTGCGCCTTTTAAGATCTAATTCTCTATATTTGATAATTCTTTCTTAAAATTGTAGAGAGTGTTTTGTCTAGATGATTCGAACTTCCGGAACAAAATCCTACACGGACACGGCAAATTCGTTTCCGTCAATCAAACTTCTAAAAGAAAGTAAGGTCCTTTGTAGTGTTAAAGTTTAGCACTCGTGAGATCGGATGTTTGGATGCTAATTAGAAGTATTAAGCATAAGTTAATTATAAAACTAATTGCACAGATGGAGTCTAATTCGCGAGACGAATATATTAAGCCTAATTAGTCCATGATTTGATAATGTGGTGCTACAGTAACCATTTGCTAATGATAGATTAATTAGGCTTAATAGATTCGTCTCACGAATTAGCACAAGGTTCTACAATTAATTTTATAATTAGCTCATATTTAGTCCTTCTAATTAGCATCCGAAGATTCGATGTGATGAGGACTAAACTTTAGCTCCTAACATCCAAATACTCCGTAAGATATGCTCCATCTTTCCTTACCTTCGTGTAAGCATGATTTTTCCATTTTGTGACACTGCTAAAGTTTAGCACCTAGTTTCCAAACACCCCCTAAGAAACACTAGAAGAAAAACCACAACAAATAGGGGGTGTTTGGGGACACCGTGCTAAACGTTAGCACGTGTCACATCGGATGTTTGGATACTAATTAGAAGTATTAAACATAGTCTAATTACAAAACTAATTGCACAGATGGAGTCTAATTCGCGAGACGAATCTATTAAGCCTAATTAGTTCATGATTTGATAATGTGGTGCTACAGTAACTATTTGTTAATGATAGATTAATTATTAGACTCCATCTGTGCAATTAATTTTGTAATTAGATCATGTTTAGTTCTTTTAATTAGCACCGATCATCCGATGCGACCCTGCTATCGTATCTAAACACCCCCTGAAATAGGCAGATATTTATATATACATACCCCCTTTCTCCAGCTGCCCTAACAATTCGATCCTCTTCCTCGCGACCTCGCGGCGGCGAGGCGACTTCGCTCGACCCCTTTTCCTCGCGGCTCCCTCTTCCCCATCCCGTCGTTGCGGCGGGTGCAGCCATCGATCAACGCCTACTCCCTGATTCCCACCCGTTCACCGCCCCCCCGTTCGTCACAGATCCATCAGGAATCTGTATCGATTTGGTAAGGAAACCGTAGTTTTCTTAGATTAAATTTGCTGGCTATTTTCTGAGCAGTCGAACCCGCAACGTTCTCGATCGGATGAATACTCCAACCATCCGGTTTGTCGCGGATTCGGTTGCTATTTGTAGGAGTAATTGCAAATTGCTTTCCCCAAAATTTTTTGGGTTCAGCTGAACTCCATGCCCCACGAAGCCCGATCTAGGGTTTTGATTGGTGTAACGCATGCTGCCTCCGGTGCTGTTGCTCGTTACAGCTGTGCGGCTGTTGAGTTCTTCATCTTGCAGTGGAGAGCTAGTATGGTGGGCAATTGGCATATGCAGGAGTTGTAGGCTTGTAGCCTGTAGCCCCCCTTTTAGCGGATTGAATTCAGAAAAAGCTCATCTTCTTTGTGATTTGCACCTTTAGCTTGTTAGCAGTTGTAATCGTGTGGCATGGTGACATGCAGATTGCTTGAATTATGAACAAAACAGTAGTCAATTCAGAATATGAATGGATTTTGCTTTTATCGGTGATAGATTTAACTGTGTTTTGGGTCTTTCTTTCGATCAGAGATTAATAATAATCTAAAATGGTGTGCAGCTTAGGTTAAAATCAAATAATATTTTGTCGGGCGGAAAATACAAGGCCTACACCAGAAGGAATAGTGGAATACCCTTGTGCCGCAGACGAAGAGCTGTCTCTCTGTGCAGTTTTTATTTGGTTTATTCTTTTTGCAGTTGCAGGGGGAGAATCAAAACATTATAGTGGAGAAACAATTTCATTTTGCTTACATTTAGTTGATTTGTTGGGCCATTAACCTAGTTGAACACTGTGCAGATTTATATAGGTTAAAAAGTGATCAGTTTACCAGGAGCAAGATCTAGCCCTGATGGGTACTGAAGTAGAGTTATTTTGGTCTTTCTATTCACTCTCTCCTGATATTTAACGTTTTGAGTAAGTGTGCAGATTAGGTCTTAAGAATGGATTGGATTAGGATTTCTTGCAAGGGCATGAGCTTTATAATTTCCAATCACACAGTGGGCTGTACAGGGTTAAATTTACAGGAATACTACTTGTTGGTGATCCTAAATGATGCATATGTTGTGAACCCTGGTTTGTTTTAGCTGCCTGTGTACCTTTTTGTCTACTTAGTCTTGCACACTGACGACCTTTATTGAGGTATTCCT
Source organism: Setaria italica (assembly GCF_000263155.2). NCBI lineage: Eukaryota > Viridiplantae > Streptophyta > Magnoliopsida > Poales > Poaceae > Setaria > Setaria italica. The sequence continues at coordinate 10,500,807 of NC_028452.1, read as the reverse complement.
TTATTCCCATGGTTTCTAGATAAGAAAATATGTATAGGCACTCTAGTTCTCCTTATATTGAAGATGTTTCCTGATACTGTTCTTGCTTACACTTGCAGGTTTAGTGTCAGTTAGAGAGCTGAATCATGGCAGAGCACTTGGCTTCGATATTTGGCACTGAGAAGGACAGGGTCAACTGCCCTTTTTATTTCAAGATTGGGGCTTGTCGTCATGGGGATCGCTGCTCCCGTCTGCACAACAGGCCAACCATATCACCAACTCTTGTGCTTGCTAACATGTATCAGCGCCCTGATATGATAACCCCTGGAGTTGATGCTCAAGGCCAACCTATTGATCCTGAGAAGATGCAGGAGCATTTTGAGGACTTCTATGAGGACATCTATGAGGAGTTGGGCAAGTTTGGTGAGATTGAGAACCTGAATGTCTGCGACAACCTTGCTGACCACATGATAGGGAATGTCTATGTCCAGTTCAGGGAGGAAGAACAGGCAGCTGCAGCATACAATGCTCTTCAGGGCCGCTTTTACTCTGGCCGCCCGATAATTGTGGAGTATTCTCCTGTGACCGACTTCCGTGAAGCAACCTGTAGGCAGTTTGAGGAGAACAGCTGCAACCGTGGTGGCTATTGTAATTTCATGCATGTGAAGCAGATTGGCAAAGATCTCAGGAGGAAGCTCTATGGGCGTTCCGCTTCGAGGAAGTACCATGGGAGAAGCCGAAGCCGAAGCCCCCCACCTCAAAGGAGGGGCCATCGTGATCGTGATGACTACCATCGAGACCGTGATGATTACCGCGGTGGTGGTGGTGGTGGACGGGGTAGAGGCAGCAGGCATGACAGGTATGATGATGGAGGTGGCAGAGGCGGCAGGCACGACAGGTATGATGATGGTGGAAGGCGCAGGCATGGTAGCCCACCCCCAAGGCGTGGGAGGAGCCCAGTCAGGGAGAGCAGTGAGGAGCGCAGGGCCAAGATTGAGCAGTGGAACCGTGAACGGGAGGCAAAGCAGTGAGATTTCCGTGGCAAGTGTCTCGAGATGAGCATTTGCTGGAGTTGTTGCTTGGCTCGTCAATTACTGCTATATTCTAAGTAGTTTTGTGTTGGTGATATTCTGCTCGGCTAAATTTGTAATCAGACATGTAAACTTCATTTATTTCTATCTGTATTGCGTTGGATCATTTGCTAGTTTGCTGTCCAAGCTAGCATTGGTGTGAAATCATTTGTGGTGTTAGTGTTATGTCAATTGTGGCCTGTCATTCTGAATCACCATCTGGTTTTTGGCCCTGTGTTAAGTTGCTCCTTTGCTTGCCTGCATGGCCATAGAGATGTGCTGACATTTTGGTCTTTGTAGTTACTTGCAGCAGGTGTAATTCAATTTCGGGGTCTTCTTTTGCTTCCCTGCTCCTTCCTTTGTTGACTTCTGAACCGGTTTAGACTGGGTGTGGAAACACAACGAGCCAGGAGGCAAAGCTGTTGACTTTGGACTTCATACGCGGTGCAGAGCCTAGAGCTCGAAAGCAGGATGCACATTCCCTGATGTGGCCCCTCTCCTGCATAGTGCATTGCTTTCACGTGCCTGGCTTTGAGCTGGATCGGCGGCTTGGGCTCACCGCTCGTGGAGGAAGAAGATTCTTCTGTTGGCATCTTCCACCGTACCGGGAATATCCTGCTCCACAGTCGATGCTCGATACTCTTTTGCCGCAGTTTCGCTCGTTCATTCTCTGGCGCTGGCGCTGCTTCAAGTTCGGACCAGGGAAACCGCGTAAACAGAGCTTAAAACAAATCGAAAGCACGTGATGGCGTGAATGGCGGTCGGCCGGTCGATGCGCGCTCGGCCGCGTGTTAGTGTTACACGGCCTCATGATCTTCCCGGCGGGGCGCGGCAAAAGCAAAACCAGGCGCCGAGGCCTGCGCTGCGGTTTGGCACATCGCCTACGACGACCACCCGTTTGACGAGCTGGTGCGGTGGCCATGTGCCGCCCGAGGCCGTTGGCTTCGGGTGACGACGAGCGTTCCCCCGTGCCGTTGCGTGCCACGGCAAACAGGAGGATGCATGCCCCGGCCCGGGGCTTTGAACTTGAAGCTTGAAACAAGATGCGCTAACCCCCCTAGTCCCTTGAGCTTTGGCCCTTGCACACTTGCGCTTTATCCGGAAGAGGTGTCCCTTCTCTTGTCATCATTCGCCTGAGCGGCACGCTAACGCTAACAGTGACCTGACGTAGACGATATCTGGCCCAACGCACTGGCGAGCACGCAATGATTCGAGGACCAGCTCGCTCACATCGTCGATAATCAAACAGCTCACGATCCGTAAAACAAAAGGCGTCAGCAACGATCTCGGGTTCATGTTCATCCGATGATCCACTCTGCCCCCAGGCTCTCTGACGTGGACGTCGAGGGGGACTGAGACCGGGTGACTGACAAGCCGAGCAGCGTCTCTGTGCGACTGTGTCTGTGGGTGTCAAATGGACGGGTACCGAATTGATAAAGCGTACGTACGTCTTTGCAGGAGCCACTCGCAGAATGGCAGCGACGGAAGACTGGCGTCGATATCCGGATGGAGGTGTCGCGATCACCGGAATGCCTTTCTGCGAGGTGGATGCGACACAACGACATAGCAAAGCGCGAACAATAAGCTTTGCTGTTAAACTAATAAGTCGAGCAATAATTGTGCCGAGGAGAGCCGAAGGGAGCTGCGACCTGCCGCCATCTCGGTCGTTTTAACTTTTCTTTTCTAAATTCATAAATACTATTATAAATACTATTATGCATCTAGATATAGTGTGTGAACAGGTGCATATGAATATAAAATTTTTTACCATCTCATGATCGGCGAGATCGCGACCCTATCCTATCCATCAGCAGACACACAGGAACGGAAGAACCTTTTTCTTTTGGTCAAAAGCGTTAGCTGGTTAAGAACGAGACGCAATCGCACGTCGATGAGTATGAGATGATCCAGGTAACGCAAGCATATGGAAACAAAAATCACGTTTTTGACAAGGCTAAATGCCTGAAAACAGAAAAGCTGTAGGACAGAGACAAAACAGGGGACGTACAGATATCCTTTGACACAGGAATAGAGATAAACAGATAAGCATAGTCCTAAAGAAAGATAACAGCAGCGCTGGCCGAGAGAGGCCCGCCCGAGAGACCCGATCGAGGGAACTCGGAAGCCAGCACGAAACCGCCCCATCCAAAGGAGCCGAGAGGAAAACGTGGAGCTAGTGGTAAAACGAGGGGAGAAAAAAAGGGGCAGAGCCGCAGAGGGCAGGGACGACGCGGCCGCAGATGATTCGCTGTGAATTACCGCACATTTTGTCCAAAAATCGTTAAAAAGCAAGAGAGCGTCCCCTGCCCCCTCGGTCGATTTCTTTCTCTCCCCCTTCCGTTCCCGAAAAGCTCCCCGTGCTTATAAATACGCGGCTCACCCCGTCCCGTCGCCCCCTTCCGATCGATCGATCCCCACCCCCCGGATACCACGGCCACCGCCTCCACCAACCGATTCCGTTCCGCGCCCCCCTCCCCCGACCCCGAGGGCCGAGGCTCTAACCGAGGCGAAGGCTCCCCGGCCCGCGGATTCCCGCAGCTCCCTGCGCCGATCGCGACCCGCCCCGGCCCCGAGGTGAGGCTCCCCGAATCCTTCCAGCGAGGTTGTGTTCCCTTCCCTCGTCGAATTGTCCTGGGCGGGCGGGGGAACTTGCTCTGCTTCTCGGTGTCACTGTGCCCCCGCGAGCGATTGGACCCCCCGGGCGCCGCGATTCGGGCCGCGATTGGGCGCTGGGGGGCGCAGTTTGCTCGGAGCTGTGAGGGAGGGGGTTTCGTTCTACCGCCTTGGTGCGCCTTTGGTTTGGGCCGGGGGCCGGCATTCCTGCTGCGGTCTCCGCGGGAAGCTACTGGGTCGGTGTTCAGCTGGCTCGCGGGGTTTGTTTCCCCGACGGGTTTTGTGGTGTAGCTGCACGATCGATCGATTGAGGCAGCCGAGCTCATTTCGGAGTTCAGACTGTGGACTGTGGAGCTACGGGGTCAGCATTGTCGTCGGTGATTCGGTTGTGGAATTTGACTTGTGGTGGATCGAGGACGTATATGGTTTGAAATTTGTACCATGGAGTATGGTTTTCCATTTGGGCCGGCTGTACAGATTGGAAACTCGCCTAACCAATCACCATAAGCTTTTGGTAGGCGCAGAGAGTTTTACTTGGGAATGAGAAACTCTTAGTTGAATGGGGTTGGGAGATAGCTATGGCAGTTCTCGGCATGATCATAGCTGATTAGTGATGAGATATGGTTCTAACAATTAGGGAATAATTTGGAGTTTTAACAGTTCTATCCAAATTTTGGTTTGGTTGGAAGAATTTGGTTCTAGTTCGTTCTTCATTTTGTTCTTTAAATTCGGTATTTCCAGTTAGTCACTACTGGGCCTTGGGATTTTGCAGTTGCATGCATTTTGGGTCTAGGTAGTTTATGGTACGGTTGTGGTGCTTTAAATTGTTTTTTTTTTTTTTTGCTTTGGTTGTTGTGATGCAACGTGAGCTATGGAATAAGAGCATGAATGGGTAGAGAGGAACAAAGCAACACCAAGAGAGAGGCTAACATGGCAGTGGAGAAAGTAGATAAAATGTGCTAGACTGCTAAATTTGTCGACCCCTCATCTCAAATAGAAGCCTCTAATCTTCTCAGACAAGGAAGGTGACAACAAAATAAGGCAAGTTGTCAATAAAATGGGTAATTGATCAATTTATTCCTAACCTTGGGATCTGCATTGCTGTTGCATTGTAATATTCGTGAGTTGTCATAACTTCTTCTGCTGCTTACTTTTCGCCCACTTTGCTGCTTGGACATATGCTCATAAGTACTACTCTCCTAGTAAAATAACTTACTCTCAAGCTTTGCGGTGGTGGACATGGTAGTGCTATGGTGCTGAGAAGTTATGATGTCCATGCAACACTGCACGAGAGAAACCACCCCCCAAAAAAAGAAGTGTTGCTCAAACAGTACTCGTTGACTCCTCTCTCTCTCATATATTTCCAGTCCTCCTTTGGCAAGCTCGACGAAAAGGAAACTTAGGCCAGCTGATTACATTATTATTTCCATTGTGTCATGTTGTTTGTTTGTAGGAGAGATGAGTGAACCAATCCTGTTAGGTGAAAACATTCAATGGCTAAACTTTTCTTCTTCTTTTTTCCATCCTACCACTGCAATGCATTGCAAGCTTGATACCCTCTGTTAGAATGTTATTTTTTAGTGTTCCCATGCTACCTTCTGCACCCACGCATGAATTTCTGTTTAGCAACTGTTTAAGTTCTTATGGACTGTACTGCATCATCTCTCAATATGTGTTTGAAGCCTGAGATTTTGTTCACCTAGCAATTCTTGTTCATTAGTCAAGATTGTAGTAGTCGTCATGCATCATGACCTAGTCTCCACAAGGCATCATACCCAGGCTTACTAATTGACATCGTAACAGGACTGTTAGCTACTCCCTCCGTCCCAAATTACTATTCGTTTTGGCTTTTCTAGATGCATCACTTTTGCTATGCACCTACGTATATACTTATGTCTAGATACATATCAAAAGTGATGTATCTAGGAAAGCCAAAACAAATAGTAATTTGGGACGGAGGGAGTATGTGTGAGGCTTAGTAGTTGATGGCATGGAGATTTGAAAAAAAAGAAAGAAAGAAAGCAGTTACTGTTCAACCAGGTAGCTGTACAGTAGGCTTTAGAAAATTGCTCCAATTACATGTTGCAAGATTGGTCAGCACTTATTATCGACTGATGGTAGTAACCATTATACCAAGTGATTCCGACTATGGGTACATCTAGAGTTGCAGAGTTGTGGTTGCAGATGGTGGCTAACCAAATGGCTGCCCGGGTTTGAATGTCGAAGTGCCTTATTGAAGCCATTTAGTCCTTCTTTCTTATCTTGCCACACCATACACTACACTGGCATTAGATTTGAACTCCTGCCTAATGTTAAATTAATATTGCCAGTCAATATCAACCACATGGTTGTCACTTGCTCACACATGGTCATTAGACCGAACGTGGCCCAGAGTCCAATACGGCTAGACTATGGTGTGTGTGTGTCTTTGCCCGGTGTAAATTCTCACTGCCTCTGTTGCTCCTGACTCCAATGTTATTCCAAGACTGCGGCAGCAGGAGTAATGCTTAGGCGGCACGCTATCTTGCACCCCTGGTAGACCCCTTGGTGCAGAAGGGCATAGATTAATGCAATATTTCCACAAGTGGCATAAACTTTTCTGTTTGTTTTGCCAAGTCTTCTATTCCTCCTTCCTGGTTGACATGTAAATAGTGCAGTAAATGTTCAACGTTATTGCCTACCTGGTAGGAAGTTACATTGTTTCTTTGTTTCTTAACATAACTACCTACATGGTCACCTGTGAGCAAATAAATGAGTAACTCAATAATGCATAGCTGTAACTTGATATGTTCTGTCATAAGTGTGGCCCCATTGGCGTCGAAAATTGCCCATCAAATGCAATCTTCATAGTGTGGGTTATCAGGATATGATGCATAGCCTTTTATAGAGCTGGTTTGGTCTGTCATTTAAGATGCAACACCATCTGCAGCATTTCCATTTGAACAAATCATACTAGAGAAGATCCACATCGAACCAAAATCTGATACAAAATAATGTATATGAGCTAAATTAGGTCAGCTAATCTAGTAAGTGGGTACCTTGTATTTCAACCGCTATTGTAGCTGCTACAGTGTCACGCTATAGTTGTGTTGTGCCGCTGCCGCTGTTAATCAGCCTTGCACCTATGATGCTATGAGCCCATGACCTGTTACTGGACATTTTAGTTACGATTTTGCTATTGATTATTTAATGCTTTGAACATGCTTCCGTTGCATTTTACATCTCTACTTACCAAGGTTAGATTGAATGCTGACCATCTTTGAACATTCTTATATGCAGGGAGAGGTGATGATAAAGGATAATTACTAACCAAACTTGCTGTAATTTTCCTTAAGGAACATCATGTCGCATAGAAATATGGTCTGGACACATCAGTCTGTTAATCCTGGATGGGAGCAAGTACATGTCCAAGTTCAAACTGAAAGTTCCTATTATGGAGGTCCTGGAAGTGATCCGTCCAACCTGGGTGTGCAAGTTGCTGTTGGAGTTCCAGGAAGTACTGCTAATGTCGGTATCTGTGATCTGCGGAATCATGAGCACCAGCATGTTCATAATTCATACCCACATGCTGGTGTTGCTTCAAGTTTTGTCTTCCCAACTACTGTGTACAACCCTAGCATGGCAACAGCAGCTGTGAGCGTATATGTTCCTCAGACTCAAAGCTTTGGACTGGGCAATGCGCAACCACCATCTTTATATCATTCCACAGGAACTATTGATGAGAGTAGCAGCAGTGTCAATTTTGGTGATGGTGCTAGTGGATTCATCAAAAGAAAAAATGCAATGGTGGCTGGTAACCATCATTTTTTTCATGGATTTGCAGGCTCAAGTTCATCTGCTCATGTGCCTCAGAATCCTGCATATGGGCCATGGAATGCTTCGTTTCAATCAAATTGTTTTCCCAATTCTGCAGCTTCAAACCCACCAGAGTACCGCAGTAACAATGGCTGGCTATTCTTAGAAGGATCTTCTGCAGATGTTCCTAGCAGTTTCAGTTCAATGGCTGCTCGTCCAGAGTTGGTACCTCATGGTAACTATGTGTTTCCAGCCTGTCACATGAGCCAGTGCAATACGTGGATTCCACAGGCTGCAAATGGTGTTGCTCATGGAGTACCACAATGGGGATATATGAATGCAGTGGCCAATCCTCCAGGTATGTAAACCTTCTGAATGAAGATAAATTGATCTGATGTTTTGCTGAATGATGAATTAAGGGACCATTTCATTGTTTACTGTTTTTTTAGATTTGACAAAGTCAAATTACTATTTTTGTTAGCTTTGCTAGTATGTTTAGCAGTAAATTTCTTCTGTCATGAACTGTCTGGCCATAAAATCGAAATCTTTGAGTGTGAGATACTTGGCAACACTTGATTTTAACAGGCATTGTTGTTCATCAGGGACCACAGACATGCCGAGTGGAAATATTCAAGCTGGCCATTCTTCTATTCATGGGCCTCTACCTCATTTCTGCCAGAATTCTTTGCATACTATGCAAGTACCTCAAATACAAGTACCCCATCAGCAGTTCCTCAGTAACAATGTGGTGCATGGTTTAAATCCTTCTGCCGCAGGCCTTCCATTAGATCCAAGAATGCTGGCTCTCCCATTCAATTCTGAGCACACTTTTGGGCATCCAATGCATCCACCTCTTGCAAACCAAGTTAACAATGGGGTTTTAAGAATTCTGCCATATCAGGTAGCCTCATATTTCCAAATTTTACCCCTAAATTACTTGCATAGTTGCATGTATCTACTAATGACATGCTGGATGCTGGAAAATATGTCTTGTTGAATATTTTATGTGTCCACTGCAGTCTTATCTTTCTTGGTAATCATGTAAACTTGCATTACAGTTCATATTTTCCATTTGGGCCTGTGTTGTCTATCGTGCTTCATACTCATTCTCGAAGCACAATTCATTTTTATATAAATAAAAAATAAACCAGGAGGCACGACAAATATAATCGATGTCAGAATTTTGCTGCTGATGTTCCCTTCATAGTCATGGAAGCCTTGTAGCCCTTCTTCATTGACATACTTCATAATGTTGGCCATCAAGTTCCAGAAATTTTGTTCCCTGACTTTTTAAATTTGGTACATTACACTTAAGGGAAACACATAGCCATCATATCACAATGTATCTCTTCACTGCATTCATGGTTGCTTGAATAACTTGCATTAATTATTGTCTGAAAATCCCTTTCTTTTTGCTAAGATTTATAATATGTTTGTTTTATTGCCGTGATATGTGAATCTCTAATCCCAGCTACCTGCTAGCCTAAACTAGAAAGATGTATGCAATACAAAGTTACAAACGTTGTCACTGCCATGATGTTACAGCCTATCTGCAATATCTGCATAACTAAACATGCTCCCCGTGAATGATTCCTATTTCATACAGCTATCTCAATTAATTGCTGCATCGGTGCAGAATGCTACAGTGATGGATCGATCAAGGATACATGAAGCAGGACATGTTATTGATGAACATAGAGACATGCGTCTGGATGTGGATAACATGACTTATGAGGTATGCATCTCTTTGGGCTTGTGAATTCCTTATGTGCCTTTTTTCTGAACATGTGCATAACATGACTTATGAGGTATGCATCTCTTTTGGGCTTGTGAATTCCTTATGTGCCTTTATTCTGAGCATGTGCGTATCTGATTAAATTATTTTTCTTTGCATATTCTGCAGGAGCTTGTAGCGTTGGAAGAGCAGATAGGCGATGTCAATACTGGTTTGACAGAAAGTTACATCCAAGAGAACTTGAGGTCAACTTTCTATGTTCCAGGAGCAGCTGGCGTGTCTGATCAGTTTTCTGAGCTTTCTTTGGAGAATGATGCTTGCATAATATGCCAGGTTAACATCTTGCCATGTTCACATGTGAATGATAATATGTTGACTTTCTTAATCATTAACCAGCTACCTGGTACATGACAGATTCCACCGTTGCACATTATCATAGTATAAATGACTTGTACCTCATGAGTTTTAGAAGTACTAAATTACTGATAACAGTCAACCCATCATGTTCGGCATTTACTCAAGGTAACCAAATGCATGCTTTCTTGTTGTCAGGGATAATTCGGTTCATGTTTTGCAGGATGAGTATGAAGCTAAAGAACTTATAGGGATCCTTGAATGTGGCCACAAGTACCATGCCACGTGCATAAAGCAATGGTTGATGATGAAGAACCTCTGCCCCATCTGCAAGACAACAGCGTTGTCATCAGATAGGAGGAATGGATGACCGTCGCCAATAACATTATTGGTTATTTACCGCGAGCAAAATTAGCTCGATTTTGTATATAGACACGGTGGCCTGCTTGTATTTGCGTCCCCTTTGCTGTGGACATAAACTGAGCTTCCGAAAACTGTACAGACATTTTGTAGGATAATTTAGGCGTTAAACAGCCCCCATGGTGTGTAAAACTCCCCCATGATGGCCTTGCTAGATGATCCCTTCTACTGTACATTGTATTTATCTTTACTTTTCTTTTCTTTTCAAAAAAAGAAAAGCACGAGAAACGTGTTAGTTCTGTACATTCTGGAATTGAAAGAACGAAAAGATTTCGTCGCTTATGGAGCATTCTCTAAAGCTTTATGAAATTTGAGTCTTAGCAGACGCTAGTACCCACATGCCATGCTACATCGGGCGCATTTGTAGATCACGGGCTCGTACAGGCCACATGCTTTTGCTAACTTCAACGGTAACACTTCCATGCCAATTGCCAATCATATTGATACAGAGTAACCTTGTAACCAATACGGAGTAGGATAGCAACTTACACCATGGTAGCAGCCTAGCCAATTTCCACTATGGCAGTATGGTTAACAGTTTAGCAATTTTCAGCAGTCTAGCAAAGCAAATAGCCTGCTGAAGGATGCAACTATACCAGCAAATAGACAAGTTGGTCAGAAAGGAGACAGTACACAGACACAAGAAATGAAAGCAACAAGGTAGAAAGGCCTATATGAAAGAATCTGAAAGCCGCACACTTTCACATCCCTAGCTATACCAGCAAGCTTAAGTCCTGAATGAATTAATGTATCAAATGGCAAAATGAACACGAGACACCTGTAACACATGAATACAGATTGAGGACCATGACTGCAATAACATCCTGCACCCTCTACTACAAAAGTATCAACCAACCCAAGTACATGTTCTATCCTTCCAAGCTAAGACGAACAGCAAGCAGACTTCTTCACTGCGGACACGTCGTCCTTGCCGCCGACATTGATGGTCTGGCCCTTGGGAGGCGCCGCGGGGTCATCACCGATGTCAAGGGCCTTCTTGCTTACCACACGGTAGATCTGCGTGAGCACCTCGGTGAAGGCATCCTCCACATTCATTGCCTCCAGGGCTGACGTCTCCATGAAGAAGGCATTTTCTTTCTCAGCGAAGGCCTTTGCATCCTCAGTCGGGACGGCCCTAAGGTGCCGCAGGTCTGCCTTGTTTCCGACGAGCATGATCACGATGTTGGCGTCCGTGTGGTCCTTGAGCTCCCTCATCCACCTCTCCACGTTCTCAAAGGTGACATGCCGTGTGACATCATAGACAACTAGTGCCCCTACTGCTCCACGGTAGTATGCACTTGTGATAGCACGGTATCTACATAGGCAATGGAAAGTTATTGTTAGTTGAGTGCGGGAAATGTTTGAATGGCAAAAGCCAAATGAATAATGCTAGTCCTAAATCAACTACAGGAATCAATGCCACATATCAATCTAACTGTTGTATATTAAATTTGCAGGCCCGTGAATCCTGTCTAACAAAGCAGGCCGTGTCAGCTCCTGCCCCTGAATAATCTGCAGATTCTGGCTACTACAAATGTGATAGATTGAGAAACGGTACGTGCAATTACGGAAGATATGAATTAAGTGCAGATTCTTTTCATTTCTCTCTGAAGCATCGAAGCAGTCCGGTTGCGTGAATGTGCAGCAGCAATTAAGGGGTCACAGACCAAATTAAGCTACAAAGATCCATACGACGCGGACATCCACTCGCTAACGAATGGACGGATCAGATAAGCGGAAGGAGATCGATGAGGCTCGTCGAGCTCGGCTGGATCTGGGGCGTGTACCTTTCCTGGCCGGCGGTGTCCCAGATCTGGGCCTTGACGACCTTGTCGTCGACGTGGATGCTGCGGGTGGCGAACTCGACGCCGATGGTGGACTTGGACTCGAGGCTGAACTCGTTGCGCGTGAAGCGCGAGAGCAGGTTCGACTTGCCGACGCCGGAGTCCCCGATGAGCACCACCTTGAAGAGGTAGTCGTAGTCGTCGTCCGCCCGGTACGCCATCGCCGCCTGAACTGGGCGCTGGAAGTGAGGGCCGCTGGAACTGCGCTGCGGCGGCGCGGGACGGGGTGCCTCGGCCCTCCCTCCCTGACTCTGGGCCGGCGGCGGCGGCGGCGGCGGGGAACGGGCGGTGGAGGTGGAGGAGGGGGAGCGGATGGGAAGGGCGGAGCGGAGCACGCGGACGCGGGTGCAGGTTTTTCTCAGTTTTCCACCACTTTTTTGTTGGGTTTCCCTTGGGTTCGTGCGGCGGGGTCGGTACGCGTTCGGGGCGTCGTGCTCGGTTGGGCTAGTCGCCTAGTCGGGCGGACGCCGAGCGGGCCGGGCGGTGGTGCCGCCGTGCCGGGTTGAGCGAGGTGACCGAGGACCCGTGGAAAAGGGCGAGAAAACGAGCGAAACGGCCGTGTCCCGGCTCGTTTTTGGGCTGGTGGCAGATTGCGCCTTGTTTTCTCGGCAGATGGCGTGGAAATGTCCAGCAGCAGTTTTTGAGCGGTGCAGATTCTGGCTGAGCGTGCTGGGAGAGCCAGGGACCAGGTTGTCGAGAGATCAAACGGTCGCACTCAGCTCCGGACGCATCAGGATCTGGATCTGGTCCTGTTGCTGTGGCTGGCGCACGTAAATTGAGGCCTTGTATAGTTGCCAAAGTTTGGAGGTGCCAAATTACTGTTACAGCACTGTAGCACACTGTAGCGTTTTGTTTATATTTGTGAATTATTGTCCAAACATTGACTAATTAGGCTCAAAAGATTCGTCTCGCAAAGTATAACAAAACTGTGCAATTAGTTTTAATTTCGTCTACATTTAGTACTCCATGCATGTACCGCAAGTTTGATATGATGGGAATCTTCTTTTTGCATAGTGCCAAAGTTAGGAGTTGGGGGTGAACTAAATAAGGGCGGAAACTCCACATACGGCGACGCTACCTGACAAGATCAAAGTTTCCGTGCCACAGATTAATCAGTGGGTATGACCTGGACACACACTATCGAGCTTATTACAGCACTGGTGTGTTTGGTTCCATGGACTCATATCACATTGAATATTGGATGCTAATTATGAGGACTAAACATAAACTAATTATAAAACTAATTACACAGAGGGAAGCTAATTCACGAGACGAATCTATTAAGCCTAATTAATCAGTCATTAGCAAATGGTTACTGTAGCACCATATTGTCAAATTATAGACTAATTAGGCTTTATAGATTGATCTCGCAAATTAGTCTCCATATGTGCAATTAGTTTTATAATTAATCTATATTTAATACTCTTAATTAATATCTAAACAGCCAAACACCCCCTCCATGTGCTGGCTGTAAAACACTGCATGCATGTGGAAGAATATGGTGCCTGCGTGCCTCTACGGTATGGCGCTCTCTGCGTCCGTACAATGGATTTCATAAGATATTGCGTGCCATCTCTTCCAGGTGACCAGGTCTGTGTGAGATACTGATCGAGATGCCACGAGCTGGACGTTCTCGTCGGTGCTTGTCTCGTGCACACTGAAGTAGCCCCCAGCTGGGAACATATGTGGCCATGTTTCCCGGGACCGGGAGTACTTGCTTGGGAATCATGCGGTGGTTAGCAGCTGCGCTGCTGCTGCTGCTGCTTCTGCCGGGAAGAGATCATGAGATTTTTTTTTATCAAGGCAGACTTTATTAGAAAAGCTTAAAAATTCAAGACCGCCAGAGACTATCCATCAGCACATACTTTTTCACTTGGTGAACAAACATGGCCTCACTCCTCTGCTTACCTCTCCCATTGATCATGACAATTGAAACATGAAGGTGTTTTCATTGATCCATCCACAATTTGACAAGCTAGTATATTGATCAGTTATTGGAATTCATTCATTCATTCATTCATCAGGCATGCTCCCCGAACGTGCAACACCTACATTTACTTTACGTCCACTGCCGCACCTGCTCCCCATAAATCATGTCGCGTTTGACACGGCAACAGCGGCTAGAAAGATTCCCGAAGCGGAGGCCTTTGAATGGCATGGCAGGGTGGCCCGCGCCGGCCATTCGTTCCGACGTCTCCGGCCGGCCGGCCTAATCCCTATGCAAGCAGTAGTAGCGCTGCCATGGCTGTGTGCTGTGGTCCTGTCCTGGTCTGGTTCCCCAAAAGCCAGGAGAAGCTCTCCCGATTCGTGCTTCACTGGCAGGGGGCAGCCAGGCGCTGGCAGTCTGGTGGTACAGCGCGGTTTGTTGACATCGTGTCACGGTGCCTTAACCTGTTTCAGCCAGAACAACCGTGACCGTGACTCCGTGATGTGGACGGGAAGAGTCTAGTGTGGAGGAAGGAACACAGCACGGGGAAGAACGAGGTGTGGTGAGCTGGTGGCTGGCCGTCTGGGTTCGCGGACCATGGCAGGCAGCCAGGCAGGAGCAAGACCGCACGGGCGATGGGATCGGTGGCGTCGTCGACCGCGCAATTCCAGCCGCCCGCCGTCCGTACGCTCCTCTCGCGTCCCGCTCCTGTATCTCCGCCATTACTGCAGTCGTTGGGAAGGCCTCGTCTCTCCTCTCTCTTGATCCGTGCGCGCAGCGGTCGCCGGCTGCTATGTTTCTATCTACGAGGTGTCAGAGTCTCCTGTGGGGGAGCACACGGGTCGTGCAGGCCGACCGTGCGCCAAGGCTTCGACGATGGCCGTGTTCCGTCCGGAGCGGCCACAGCGCCATAGCAAGCACCGTGAGAAGGCGCGCGAGACGGTAGCCGATCGATCGGTCAAGAACACAGCGCACACCACCAAGCTCTCCCCGCCCGCGCGCCGTGCCAACGTAACGCGCGTCATCGGTCACCCGTCACGCGATTTTTGCCCGTGCGCCCGGCCGATGCGGAGACATGGAACCCGGGCATCCGCCGCGTGCGCGCGTCGTCTCCACGGGAGTCATGCAACGCGCGTACGTGCGGTGATCTCGGCTGCCCGCGCCCAGAACCCTGGATGGGCCGTTTCATTTTTATTCGCCATGCGCGTAGGTGTGGCGAGCGCTCGGTTGGTTCCTGCGGACTTCGGCGCCGCACAAAAGACACACCTCCCCCGCGATCGAGTCAATCCACTTGCAACCGCGCGCACGTACGCCCGTGCGTGCGTGCCGTCGGGCGTCGGTGCCTGCCACTGCCAGCGCTGGCGCTGGCCGGCCGGCCCGAAACGCGGCGGCCATTTCCCAATCAAGAGCCTCTTCCGGGTCGTCTTCTTCCTCCTCCCGCCTTAACTCCGCGCGAGCGAAAACGACACGCATCCATGCGCGCGCGCGCACGCGCGGCCCTCCGGGTTTCCCTCCAACCCCTTGCTAGCTCCGCGCCATTTACTCGGCAGTACGTCTGCGCACCAGCTGCAGCGTCCGCTAGCTAGAATACTGCGAGTCCTGCGATCCTCCTCGCTCGGAGCCCGGCGATCCTCCCGCTCCGTCTCCGTCGCCATTCATCATTCGATAGAATCGATACCAGCAGCAGACCGAGCAAGCGTGCGTTGCCGTGACGCGTCACCTGTGAGATCGGATCGTCAGGCAGGTGGGAGCATCTGGGGGAAAACGATCTCCATCTGGAAGGGGGGCGTCTGTTCCTCGCTCGCTCACGCAACGCTGAATTGAAGGGAAAGAGTGGAAGACCGCTCCATTCGCATTAACGCAGCGATTTGACTGCACACGAGTTGCCACTGGAGAGGAGTAAATTCTAGATTGTGATCCTAGCTTGCTAGTTTTCGAAATGTTCCCAATAAATTCTACCTTGAGTAGGTTGCATTGTGGGTTTTCTTTTTCATGCCGGTGTAATTCAACTTGTCAATTCTAGTTTTAAACTACCCCTTCCGTTCATGATTACAAGACGCACACGCATATCAAAATTCAAATTTTACGATCTTTGACCAATAATTTAGCTATCGATTTTTTATTTTTGTAATGTAAAATTTGATATGGTTGGATTTGTAATCAAATTTATTCTCTAATGGTTATAAATTTATACTCATAAATAATATAATATAAGATAAATAAATGGTCAAAGTTTAATTTTGAAGATTGTGCTATATCATACCACGTCTTATAAACAGGAATGAAGGGAGTATACAAGTACGTGCTGTTTTAGTTATCACTAAAAGAATGTTGTTGAAATATCGATTGAATTATTTCCTTTTGAAACTCACAATTAGTTCTACCATTATACTCCCTCCGTCCCGCAAAGAGTGTCTTTTTAGACTCTAAAATTTGTCCCATAAAAAATATTCTTTTACCTCCTAGTAAATCTTATCTAATTAAATCAACACTCACAAAAAAGCGTATGGAACAACGCAGCACTCACAAAAAAGCGTATGAACAGCGCGTACAGCCAATCAAATGATTAACTAATGTTATTTCTCTGATTTCAATGCACGTGCATTTATTTAAAATCCAGAAAACTAAACAGACCGTATGATTTTCAATCACAATTAGTATTAGTTACTAGAGGCAACATAGATATTTCTCACCACTACTATTGTATTTGAAATTTTCTAAAAAGACACTCTTTGCGAGACGAAGGAGTATACACTACCGGAGAATGGATCTTTCGTCCACTGCATTAGTGCCGATTGCAATTGGGCCCAGTAATAATATGAGTATTAGTACCGGGCCTAACAGCTAGTCCTCGAGGGCCGCCTCGTGACCCCCTTTAGTACCGGTTGACCCAACCGGTACTAAAGGGTGCACATTAGTACCGTTGGTGCCCCACCTGGTACTAATGTACCATCGAGCCTTTAGTACCGGGTGGAGGCTCCACCCGGTACAACCCTTTAGTACCGATTGGTGCCCCTAACTGGTACTAAATTCCCTCCTATAAATCCGCCTTCTTCTTCCTCCTGCCCGAGCCATTCACCACAGCTCGAGCTTCATCCTATCAATGGCGCCATAGGGAAGGTGCTACCAGATTGAAGATCATTTTGTGGGGATTTCACTCATTCAAGTGTTCTAAAGGTTAGAAACTTCATCCTCCCTCGATACATGGTTAGCATACTAAGTTATATGCTTTAGAGATAGAGTAATTTGTGATTTTTAGAACAAGGTACAATGGAAAAAAATTCATTTATATGCATGTGTTATTTAGAGCTCATATTTGTGATTTTTAGAATAAGCTACAATTTTTTGGATGCTATGTTTCATATTAGTCAAAGAAATTGATATGAGGTTAGAGGAATAATTCCATAGTGTAGTACTTTTCAAATATGAGCTAAATAAATTATGGCAAATGTGAGCGAGATAAATTGTGGTACATAAAGGTAATAAAGATAATAAGATGAAATAGAGGTATGTAATTAGTCATTTTTAGAATAAGCTACAATGGAGAATTTTTTTCATGTATATGTTATGTTTGAACTAAGTAAATTGTGGGGAAAATATAGAATTTGTTCATAGTTTAATCATTTGCAAATATGAGCTAAATAAATTGTGGTGCATAGAGATGGCTTGCTGCTGGAGGTAGTGGTGATGGTGGGAGCGATCGTCGTTCCTCTCGCGGTAAGGGGAAAACCATATGATAAGATGAAGAAAATGAGCATATGGGAGAAAACAATACTTCGTTATTTGCAAAGATGTCATGAAGATGTTGTTGCGGCGGGTCAGGAACCTCCTTTTGGCGGTCATTATGCTCCACCGCTAGTCCCGGGTGTTTCAGGTCCACTTAGTACTACTATTGCCGGAGGCACAAATAAACAACAGGACAAGGTTGGGTCAGTGAAACCTTCGTCTTCACCGTCCAAGAATGTTTAAAGTCCTCCTAAATAGTACTCAGTGGAGGGTTTGTCATAGTGTATCATACTGTTTGGGTCTAAAATTTAAATTTGTATATTTCTATCTAAACTTTCAACAACATTTGAGTTTGTCGTAGTGTATCATGTTGTTTGGGTCTGAAATTTAAACTTGTATATTTCTATCTAAACTTTCAGCAATATTTGAGTTTAATGGTATTTGTATCATGTTTGTTATGTTTCATGTACAATTGTATGGATGATTAGAATATATTTGGTTCGGTAATACTTTGTAGATGAATCGGCAATGGATGTACAATGCAGGCAAACGTTCCATGTAGTACATTAATAGCTTGCGTGGTTTTCTCAATCTGGTAGAATCCAACAAACCGCCGTCCGGTTTCATTTGTTGTCCATGCAGAAATTGTAAAAATAAGAAGGATTACTCATGTAAAAAGACTATTCACGCCCATGTATACTGTTTGGATTCATGCCTATATATTTGTTTCATTGCACTTAATGGAGTTTGCTAACAAAAGTATAGAATTTTGACTTAATGTATTCCCTTCTACTCGTTACATCTCTATTTTTTATTCTAGCAAAAGAAATCCTAGTCGCAACCACACTATACTATAGACTCGATATCGTCTGTAATCCAAACATTGGATCCTAGTATATTAGACACAACATGCAAAAGTGTGATTAAAAGTTCATAGGAGAAAAATGGTCAAATGCGCCTGCCTTTCTCAAATTGCTACTGCTCCGAGTTTTGAAAGTATCTACGGCCTTGTTATCCTAAAATCCCAATTTTGGCACTATGCAAAAAGAAGATTCCCCATCACATCAAACTTACGGTACATGCATGAAGTACTGAATGTAGACGAAATCAAAAACTAATTGTACAGTTTGGTTGTACTTTGCGAGACGAATCTTTTGAGCCTAATTAGTCAATATTTGGACAATAATTCACAAATACAAACGAAACGCTATAGTATGCTACAATGCTGGCGCAGTGATTTTGGTTGTCCAAAATCGGGCAACTAAACAAGGCCTAAGGCAATCATACACGCAAGCAAATCAGATAATTAAAAATGGTACACCAATCATCATATACAAAACTAGAAAAACATGTTACACTATCATACACTTGTAAGATCGCTTCAGTGCAAGAATCACTAAAAAACAAACCAAAACGATAAATATATCTACTAAAGTTCAGATAATCGTATAACGTTTTAACCCCGTAACGCCTGTCAAAACTCAAATTTCTCCGTCACCTGCAGAAGTTGCATCAAGCAACGCAACCTTTGTGTATCTAGATGCCCTGCATTCTCAGTACTAGCATCGCATAGTTAGGGGGTGTTTTCTTCCAGTGACTTATTTTTAGCACGTGTCACATCGAATGTTTAGATACTAATAATTAGTATCTAAACATTCGATGTGACGGGTACTAAAAATAAGTCAGTGGAAGAAAACGGGGCCTATTAACCACTATGCCAACCTCATACTCTCTGATGCAAAGGTACTGACAGAAGGGCCAGGCAAAAAGGCACCTGCCAGCCATGTCATCCTTGCTTGGCAAACTGGAAGAAGGATCAAATCACAGTGTACTTTCGTCTACTCCAGCTAGTAGCTAGCTCTCAGCACTGTAGCTAGGCATGTCCATCCATGTCTCCATCCATCGGTAATCCCTCTTCAATTTCCCCCCTTTACCCTGCAAGATTCAACCCTGCTCCCCCTATCTCACCAGTCACCACCCCTCCATTTTTACGCTCTCACAACAATTCCACGGGATCCAGCAAAACAAACGGAAGAGTGTGCGCGTGGTGGCATTAACTGTGGTGTAACTCTGCTGCACTGCACGATGGGGTAGTAGGTGAGAAAGCCCATTTATAAGCACCGGGGGGAAGAACAGGAGAAGAGCCATAGCCAAATGCCCAAATCCATAGGGTTCTTCGTCCTCCCACAAACTGTTCCTCCACAGATTACAGGAGCAGCAACAGCTGGGAGACACAACCCCCCTTACTCGACCTCTCGATCTGCTTCCTCTGGCCTTCTCACCATCTCACCAGTCACCAGCCAGCACCCATCGATCGAGCACAAACCACCACAGCTGTCTCGCCGAAGGCAACAAGGCAGGAAGGGCCACCGGGAATCCGTTGATAAAAGGGGGGCAAATCGAAGCAAGCATGGCGTCCTCCAACAGGCACTGGCCGAGCATGTACAGGTCCAGCCTCGCCTGCAACTTCCAGCAGCCGCAGCCTGACATGAACAACGGCGGCGGCGGCAAGTCCTTGATGTCCTCAAGTATGTCTCTGATCTACTTCATGTTGCACCTCACCACCTGCATGTTACTGTTTCTTGCTGCATGCTGATCACCAGCAGCATACGTAGCTAGGGTTTGGTTTCTTGAAAGTTTGCGCCGAATCCGCCGGCTTTTTGCTTAAACTCTTTGTGATGTGCGTGTGGTTCTCTGATGTTCAGGGTCCGAGGAGAGTGGAAGGAACCCGGAGCCGAGGCCGCGGTGGAACCCGCGGCCAGAGCAGATCAGGATCCTGGAGGGGATCTTCAACTCCGGCATGGTGAACCCGCCGCGCGACGAGATCCGCCGCATCCGCCTTCAGCTGCAGGAGTACGGGCCCGTCGGCGACGCCAACGTCTTCTACTGGTTCCAGAACCGCAAGTCCCGCACCAAGCACAAGCTGCGCGCCGCGGGCCAGCTGCAGCCGTCCGGCCGCGCCGCCCTGTCGCGCGCGTGCGCGCCGCCGCCGCCTGCGCTGGCACCCGCCCCCATGACGCCGCCGCGGCACCTGCTCGCGTCCCCCGTGGCGCCCACCTCCTCCTCGTCGTCTTCCTCTGACCGGTCCTCCGGGTCGAGCAAGTCGGCGAGGACGGCTGTCTTGCTGCCGCCTCCCGCGGCGGCGGCCATCCAGGGTGTTCTGCCGGCGACGGCCATTGACTTGCTTTCACCGAAGCCGACGCCGGCTCTGGCGGCACACCAGCTCTACTACCACAGCCAGCAGCTCATGGCGCCTGCCGTGCCGCCGCCGATGCCCGAGCTGATCACCTCCCCCGAACCGTTCCTCCTGCACTGGCAGCAGCAAGGTGGCCACTACCTGCCGGCCACCGAGCTCGGCGGCGTCCTCGGCGCCCACACGCACGAGCCGCCGCCGGCCATGCACCCGGCCGTCTCACCCAGCGTGCTCCTGGGCCTGTGCAACGAAGCTCTAGGGCAAGACTGCGTCGACATCATCAGCTCCAAGCAGCAGGGACTTGGCCATGGCCAGTACTGGAACACCACCTGCGGTTCTGATCTGAGCAGCAATAACAAGACCGACGCCGTGAGCGACGTGATCAGGGACGACGAGAAGGCCAGGCTCGGGTTACTCCACTACGGCTTCGGCGCGGCCGCCGCCGCTGCCACTTCGGCGCCTCTTGCCGCTCCTGTGCAGCCAGCCGCTGCGGATGCCAGTACGGCCATGCTGCTTCCAAGTTCTGCGCCGAGTAACGTTGCTGCTGCCACGAGCTCCGTACTCACCGATCAGTTGCAAGGTACGTGGCAACTTAGATCATGCATGTTTGATCCTTGTCTGTTGTCTTTTTCCCTTTTTCTGTTTGGTTTCCACAAGCATTGTTGATTGTTCATGCAAATCGTGTAAGCATGCGCATAGAAGTGTACGGTCTTCTTGTCCTGGCCTGTCTCGATCTACTTCCAAGCTTGGCTGTAGCGAGAGCTTGGCATGCCTGGGGCAAGGAGAGTACATGCCACTTCGATGATAGGGATGCATGGCTCCAATTTCTCGCGATCACATCGGATGCCAACATGTACATGGTGTGTCGCAGGCAATGAGACAAGGTTAGGCATGCATGCATGTAAAATCTCCTGTGCGAGCACCGATCTTGTCACGCTGTGTGGCGCACCCTGTTGATGCGTAGGGATCGACGTTTCCATGACAAGGATACACAAGGGTAGCTTGTCAGCTTGTTATACAATACGCATTGCACGGTAGCTTTAGAGGTAGAAAGAGCCAAAAGTTGTGAGCTGTTCCCCATTTCATGATTGGAAAGCACCGTGGTGGTGCAACAAAGTCATACAGTACTAGAGGTACATTACATACAGTACTGGACACATAGAACAAAGTCGGTAAACACAAACATAGGACAGGAGAATATGCACGCTCATGAAAAAGGACCGTAGTTAGCATTACTGGCCATTGTCCAAATTAAACATTGAGCATAAGGATCCAAAAGAGGACTTTATGGTATAACTGCAAACATGTTGATTGTTTAACTGCAAGGATTGGATTTTTATGCATGACACTGCACGGTAATTGGACTTGCGCAACAGTAACGCTATTCCACGTTGTACTACATGATTTATGTGAAAAGACTAGGATGGGATGATGTGAAATGAACCATGGGGACGATCCAAAAGCAGAGATCGATAGCTTCGTGAACAGTGGCAAACTTGGGTATGGTTCGAGGTCATAAATGGCGCCCTTGTATGGTCTTGTCGCGGTGCTTCTTTCAAGATGGGGGGTGAAAGATCGTGAGGGCTTAATTTGCATGCGTACGTTTGTTGAAAAGATTGAGAGCGATGGCTGTCAAATCGTCTCCCTGCTCCATCACCAAGCAAACGATCGAAAAATCTCGCTCTTGATTTCACATAGTACTAGCTAGGGCATTATTCCAGTAGTTTCTGCCAAAAGCTTCGAAAAGCTGCTAGTTTGGTTTCAGTATTAATTCCATACGCGCTCTCTGTTAATCTGTCAGCAGGGCTGTTGGACCCTGGGCTGATCGGAGGGACGCCGCTGCCGCCGCCGACGGCGACGGTGGTGGTCGTGGCCCGTGACGCCGTGACGTGCGCGGTCACCGCGCAGTTCAGCGTCCCGGCGATGCGCCTGGACGTGAAGCTGGCGTTCGGCGATGCGGCCGTGCTGGTGCGCCACACCGGCGAGCCGGTCCTCGTCGACGAGTCCGGCGTCACCGTGGAGCCGCTGCAGCAGGACACCCTCTACTACCTGCTGATGGTAATGAACTAGTGATCATACATTTTGCTAGGGTTCGTTCAGAAAATAATGCTCAGTTGCACTTCTCGTGTTAATCTGTATTTGATCCCCCTTTGTTTCTCAATGACAGGTGACTCACTGAATAAGCTGCCGGACGGGTCAAAGAGACCGAAGAGCCTTTATATTGATGTTAGCATGGCATTTACCAATGCAATGCACGCGTGCATTTGGGAGTCCTGCTAGCTGATCATCGTATCTGTATTTTCCTTAAAGTAATTAGGTATATTTTGTCATGTATTTTAAGTCCGTATCAAACAGCATTATGTCTGTGTTTAATTTGATGCAATAAAGCCATATCCAGGTTCTGGGGTAGCACTGAAATATGATTAAAGCCTCTGACCTTTTTATTTTGAACGGAGACTATAGCTATTAGCTATGAGCTCTGGAACATGACAATTGACATGCTATTGCGGCATTGCCATGGTCTGTGATGAGAGAGGCAGGTGAATCTATGGTATGGCCTGCAGGGTGCAGGGGGGAGGTTTGATGATGGAGGGTATCAGATGCGCAGCGGCCTTTCCGTGGACTTGATGATCACGACGACCTTGTGGCACTGTGGATGTAGGGAACATACGTTACGTGTGGGCAGGCCTCTCCGTGTGCAGCCTGCTTTGCTGCCCCGGGCAGAACCGCAGGAGGACTGATCGTATCGAGCGGGCGCCGGCTGACCAACCGGACGGTTCCGCACCTGTGCTCAGGCTCTGCCTCATCCTCTGTCTTCTGCCGCACGCACAGGTTCATCTCAGGGGAAAAGGAGGGAGTTGAATGAAGCCGTCTCTCTTATCACTGCTTGCGTCTCCCTTGTGCACTGGCCTCGTCTCTCTCATCCACACAGAATCAAAGGGGCAGGTCTGTCGTCAACAAAGTGACAGACGTGCCTGCAGCACCGCTCCGGTACAGAATGATCTTAACGGTGATGTTTCGTGGTCCATTGATCTGCGGCAGCAACAATGCAAGTAATAACTACTTTTTCTTTAATTCAGATGCGCACGCAACGGTTTGGCCGACGAGGCGGTGCTGCGGTTTCATTCAACTCCCTCCTTGACCTGCGCTCACGGCTCACCTACAGTTTATGCGTCGTTCTTCCGTCCGACGAGAGAAGCACTTGAATCGCACAGCCCACACGGCCCATCAACCAGACCCCTATGGCCCAACTACGTGCAGACAGGACAACACACCGTAGTTGGGTGCATCACCAGTTCACCACACGGCCACACCCTGCGGACCTGCCGCTCTCTTTCTGTCTACAGTGATCCCGTCCTCCAGCGTCGCCGCGGCCACCGCCTCACGCGTTTGCTTCCGTCGATCTCCCTCTCGTGCTCGTGCTTGTCCAGACTCGACCCAGAGCGTGCACGGATCGGAGGCAGCCGGACAACCCGCGGCGGGCAGCCACAGTAATCATCTAATCTGTCAGATCACTTGGGTTTCTCAGCTCCTCTCCTCTCTTATCATTAGTTTGACTATACTGCGACATTAGCGGCGTGCGTATTCTTAATTAATTATGCGTACGTACGTGCGGGTGCATGTGCACCTGCACGACCGGCTGGCCTTTCATTCGGGCGCTCGCCATTGGTTCCTTCAACCCTGCGCCCATGGGCATGTGCATTCTTGCTTACGGCGCACACTTCGTGCATCATACACACGCCCACGTACGTACCGCCATCGCAGCTCTCGGTTCGGACCAGCAGCAGTTCAGGTTCAGTCGTCCGAGATTGCAAATCTAAGGAACCAATCGTCAATTTTGAGAACCGTATAATTCGTCGGACGCTGATGATTTGCAACTCAGGATCCATTGATCCAGTTTTTCACTTAAGTGAGAACTAGCTCGATCGGTGCATCGGATGGTTTACGTGCATGGTTGGTATGAACTTGATCGGATCCTATTTGAACTTGATCAATACAAATTACTGCTGGAAATTAATTAAGAGATTTACCTAGCCTTTTCTTTGCATGGATATCTTGGTATGAAGCATTTTCTTTCTCTTTGGAAAGCCCTAATAACTAGTGGCATTTCTCGTACATGAAAGATCATGTAAAAACTCTGTAGCAACCTAAAAGAATACTATCTATATAATAACATTATGAATACTATCTATATACATAATATTATGGAGGATCAACTAATGAATCACCTTGTAATGATTGGCTACACACAGTTATGACTAGTCGAATTTGATCTATACAAATTACTTAGCTAGCCTTCTCTTTTCATGAATCCACAACCCTATCTTGGTGTACCTTTTTTTTTTTCCTTTGCAAACCCCTAATAACTAGCTTAGGTGTACTTGATCATCCTCCCTACACCAATGGTGCGAACAAGTAGTCCCAGTACTCGCCACCGATGTCCTCGAACTCGATCACTGCTCCTGGATCACTGATCGAAGGCTCTTGCACCATCGGTGATGATGCCCCTTGATCTTTCCTCCCACAAGCGAACGACACCATGGTCTGGTCACAACCACCATCGGTTGCCGACACGCTCCCATGGCTTCTCGTATCAGCAGCAGCATTGCTACCTCTCCTCCTCCGGCGCAGCACCCGGCTCGCCTCGCCGCAGCCGCCGTTCCCGGCGAGCTCGCGCTGCACCACGTCGAGCGGGAAGTTGAGGTGCGCGCGGGGCCCGCGCATGCGCAGCGCCGCCTTGTCGTAGGCTAGCGCGGCCTCCTCGGCGGTCGTGAACGTGCCCAGCCACACCCGCGCGCCCTTCCTCCGCGTGTCGCGTATCTCGGCGGCGAACTTGCCCCACGGCCGCCGCCGCACGCCCCTGTAGCTCTTGCACGCCACCGCCGCCTTGTTGGAGCTGGCCCGACGATCATCACGCCGGTCTTGATCCTGGCTCGCCGCCGGCGAGGCGGCGAGGAGCAGCTCGCCGGAGGCGTCCGACGTGAGCGCGGCTCCGCTGAGGAGGAGCTCGTCCCACTCCTCGGCTCCCATGGAAATCCACCTCCCCAGGCTCGGCAGCCTCTGCAAGATGGCCTCCGGCTTCTCCTCACCAACCTCCGACGACGCGGCCGTCGACGACGCCGGGGTAGTGGTGGACTCTGTCATGATGGTAGCCCACACGTTCTCCAGGATGTTGGCTGCCTCGTTGCCGGGCTGATGATGGGAACCTGGTGCTCCGATCGTCATGGCTGCTGCGTTGTGGAATTGATCTGATTTTTCTCTTTGTGAAGATTGGAACCGTGGATTGCACTGGGGTTTATATATCTGCGCCAAGGAACTGGTGGTGTCACGGCTGACACGGGCTGGCAGTTGGGGTTTCCGGCAAATGAAGTCAGTGTGGCTCATTCGTCAAGCGAGCTCGCGAAATGAGAGGGAAACTTAGCTGGCATGCAAACTTGAACGAGTGAAAGATTTAATTTTGTGCAAGATCTCTGCAGAAATTCAGGGACGCTCCTGTGCATGGTATCTTGCGGCGGTTGATATTTTTTGTGTTCTAGATGTGCATTTGTTTATTTCTTTGCAGGGTTGACTAAAAGCCTGGATGCCATGTAATGCGTAGGTCAGCTGCAGCCTGCAGTATTTCAGAGTTCAGACTTTCAGGTACTAGTGTCCGAGTTTTCTACCGTTTGGTTCCGAAGTTTAATCCATATCACATCGAATGTTTAGATACTAATTAGGAGTATTAAACATAGACTAATTACAAAACGAATTGCACAGATGGAGGTTAATTCGCGAGATGAATCTATTAAGCCTAATTAGTCCATGATTCGACAATGTGATGCTACAGTAAACATGTGCTAATCATAAATTAATTAGACTTAATAGATTCGTCTCGCGAATTAACCTCCATCTGTGTAATTAGTTTTATAATTAACTCATGTTTAGTCCTCCTAATTAGTCTCCGAAGATTCAATGTGCTATGGACTAAACTTTAGCTTAAGGATCCAAACACCCCTATACTGGCTTTAGAATTCAGACAGCATTCTTGTTGGCTTCAGAATTCATTCTGAATTTCGGTATTCAGGGTGTACGAACACTGATCGAGTGGTGGTCGTATTTATGAAAAAGAAAAACTCCGAATTTCTTCACTTACGAAATTCGACGAATTTATAGTTCGCCATTTGAGTTGCGGATCGAATTACTATGTTTCTGGAGCACTGTAACTGTAATACTGGAAGTGTTATGCTCCATTTTGCATAGGGCATTTCTAAAGAGAATTTGACTCAAACAGGCATGGCAACGGCAATATTTATATTTTAGTGCCTTGGCGGTCATGTATACTACTACCAGATTACTAGCATTGGCATACAACATGCTCATCGGTTCTCCAAAAGAATAAGCTAACATCTCGGCCATCGAGGCCGGAGCACACAACATCGTCTCCCCATTTCTGACCAATTCCCTTGGCGAGTAAGAAAATCTGCTCATGATTGGGTCATCTCCTCCTTCCCTGACCTCAGTCGCCAGCTTCAGAAGCAAGCCATGCACATGCATGTTCTCTAGGTCTATCATTGCACACCGATCATTCAGATGCACCGATACAGCATCCAGCCCACTTGTTTCTATCATTGCGTCGCGCCGATCTGTGGGTCTTATCTTTGAACGCTTCCTGCACGATATATAAATAAATAAATGAAAATTCACAAATCCTTATCTGACAAGTCAGTTGAACTGACGAAATCATCACTCGACCTGGACATATTAGTGAGCACATAGTAATATATAATTTTTTTAATCTTCAGAGCCACACGTATACAGGTCGCTTAATTCTGAGTTCTGACGACCGATGCAAGCTGCCGTTTAACTAGTTTATCCTTCAGTTTGATCTGAAAGCTAGGTTAGCAGTTTCATTGGATGCACTTCATTGAAGCCGGAAGCCAGCAGTGTGCATGCTTGGATCGACGGTTGGGAAGACCTGGCTTTCTGGAGGAGATCGCGTGTGCCCTTCCGTTGCGCTGCTCCTACGCCGCGCCGGAGCCGAGATCTCAAGACGCGTCCGGGCGCAGGGACTGACTGCCATTCGATTCAATTCGATGGGCGTTCTGATCATGGCTGGTGCACTGTCTCATGAGGGCAGATCGCTTTGGGAGGTTGCGGATAGAATGTTCGAGATCTCTGTCCCTCAACTTGTGCATGACGCACAGGGATTAGTGCTTGGAAATTCGGTCTGAACTATACTAAGCCCCCACTTGCCGACTTGGTGATCTTGGATGACCATTGTGTCATTCTGATTCGTTTTGCTGTGTTGATTAGGTTGCCGTTCGTGTCCAGCCTGTCCAAGTGGAGCTGGATTGTTCAGTCAGCATTTGTATGCAGATTGAGATGAGATCAGTGAGACCACATGAGGTGCATGTAGATAATTACCCTGTTCGCTTCAGCTTATCAGCTGGCTTATCAGCCAGCGAACAATATTTTTCTCTTACAACAAATCAGCCGTTTCAGCTTTTCAGCCGGCTTATAAGTTCAGCCGACCAGGCCCAATATTAGTGTTGATATGTAAATACACGCAAATAGCACTCGGTAACTCGTAAGTATAATGTGGAGTAAAAAGGATCCTATGCTAATATTTAGGGTATGTTTGGATTCTATCCAATCGTTAGCCATGCCAAAGTGTCGGTCGTGGCTAAAATTTGGTGGAAGATTCGGCCGCCCCGATTTGGCTAGCCAAATGTGTAAGAATGAACTAGAAAATCGTCGGTCCGCCAAATCTTAGCTAGTGTCCAAATGGTCACCTCATCCACGGTGAGCGGCTAAAATTTAGCTTGGCAGAACGTGATTGGCTGGGTTCCAATTCTTATCAAGCTAAAATCAGGGCATGCTAAAGTTAAGGCATGCCAAAATCAAAGCTTTAAACTAAGCATGTTCTTTACATGCAATGCTTTGCATGGTTTTGGGCTTGCCCATAGCTTCATTATCATTTTGTTTTTGCAAAACTATCACTTTTCTGAGAGATGAGCAATCACGGACTCCAAGGGCCCGTTTGCTACCAATTCAGTTTCTCAGAGAAATTTGCTAGAGTGAAACTGATTCTGAGAATATTTCTGGTTTTGTCTCTAAATACCTGAATCGTTCGGTAGAGATTGTTCTGTTTCTCTTCCGAATACACTTCCGTTTTGTCAGATCTAGTGACCGACAATCCACCAGGGGTTTACCTAAGTGGTAGATTTGTAGGCGGGAGAGATCGTAAGACCAAGAACTCGAATGGTAACATAGGGACGCAAGGTTTAGACAGGTTCAGGCCTCCAGAGAGTAATACCCTACGTTCTGTGTTCTGGTGGATTGTATTGCTGATCGCAGATGCGAAGATTTAACGTGTCTTGGGTTGAGTTACCCTCGGGGTGTCCCTGGCCACCTTATATAGGCCGACAACCTAGGGTTACAAGTCAAATAGGATCTAATCATAGTCGGTTGTTACATGGAAAGCAATCTGAGTCAGACTATAAAAAGTATCCCGCGATATCCGGGCAGAATCCGTTCACCCAGTCTTCGAGCTTGTGCTCCACATATCTTCATGTCTTGGCCCGCAGAGCATGGTTGAGCGAGCCCAACTGTCAGGGCCGACTAGTAACCTGGTCGGTGGGGACTCGTGGGTACCCTTGTCCCTCAAGCTCCCCAGCAATGTGGAGTCGAATAGGAGCCTGACGGATGAACAACGGAGCTTGTAATGTACTCGACTGAAGTTGCTATTTCGTCATAGTGACAAAGGGGTTGTGCAATGCTCAAAAAGAAAAAGGAAATTTAAATTTGAGGAAGCGTGTGACCAAGGGCACGTGCTAGGGCGACTGCCGAGCTTCGGGATGCTGGGTGTCCTGTAGATCGAAGGGAAGTACATGGAGGGCGTCGCAAGACATACTCCATATGGAGTAGCCCCTGAGCATCGAAGCGATTAGAATAATCAGACCAATGGTCAAAAATTTTGTGTATCTTGTAGTTGTCTCCATCATTGAATATCCAAATATTGCGACCTGCACCCGTGCACAAAGACTGGCGGAGCTGCAGAGGCAAGCCAACCAAAAACAAGCATCCAGCCCCCCAGCGCGAGGACTGGTGAGGCCGCGGAGGCACGCCAACCTAAATTATGAAGCCATGAAGACACGCCGACCTGAATCCTAGCCCCCAAGTGCGACGGCTGGTGGAGCCATGGAGGCACGCCGACCTGAATTAGGCGCCAATCCCTCGAGCATGAGGCCTGGTGACACCACGGAGGCATGCCATGAAGTCAAACCGGACATGAGCACCATAGATCTCGTCCATCAACGTTCAGTCAAACTTTACTGTGAATAGGTCCTTAATGGAAAAGTCGTGGATTCCGTCTTCAGCGTTTAACCTAACAGCACACTGACGTGGCAAGTCGTCCATCGGTGCTCTTTTCAAAAGATGAAGAACGCGATTTCTTTTCACTTCCACTTTATTTTGCCCCCAGACGATGTCGCCGCGCACCCTGTTGCTACCACGCACACGAGCCCTAGATCGCTCTACCACCACCTCGAGCCACATCCACCGTCTCGTGCCTGGAAGCTGTAGCCGCCACCGCCGCGCCGCCATTCCCCGCCGTATGTGAACCAAGAGGCCCGCCTACATTAGATCTGCATAGCGAGGAGTGGAGACTGAATAAATGGCCGGAGAGCAAGCACCGGATCTGTCCACCTACTGGCACAAATCAGTGATGATGGAGAGAGGATCCATATGCTCATCAATCTGTGGAAATATCTGTATCAATTGAAAGTGGTGACGACCAAGGGGAAGACCATATTAATCAGCAATTGTGGATTTTCGCTACGAACGAAGAAGGTCGCCGAGTATTTCGATTTGATGCTGAAGGACACGAACAAGGGGTGGCACAAGGAATGGTTCATTGACACCTACCAAAAGCCTGAGTTGCCACCTCGAGCCGGGTACGCGCTCGTGATGACGCCTAAGTGGTTGAACCAGTCGACCTCCAAGGAGATGGTCCAAGTGAGGTAGCTGTTGGAGGAGATCGCTGACCTGAAGGCGCGTGGGCTTATAATGGGGGCTGTGAGCATCAATTTTGGCCAAATATTGATGCAGCCTATCAATGATAGGGTCCATCCGGCGTACGAGTACTCGGGTCCGCTGGATCTGACCCGTGAGGTCCAACGGAAGGTTACCCAGGTAGAGGTCACTAGTCGGGTGTTCGAGTTCTTTCGCGGCGTCATCAAGAACAAATGCTGCCCCAAGGCTTACTCCCTCAAGAGGCTAGCTGATCCGGTAAGATCTTGACTTCATCATTTAAACTATCCTGCTTTGCTTCACTTTTTATCTGCCTGATGCTTTTTATCAGCCAGAGCCGGGAGTTTGAGTTTTTCTATCCCGCGCCGCTTCCCAGAGGGGCCGAGGAGCAACGACCCAAGATCCACCTAACCACCGAGGCCGACCAGCCGCCTGCTGCCCTCGACTGGGAGTCGGACTCATCGATCTATACCTCCAATGAGGACGTACTAGTCCAAGGTAGCAGAACGGAGGCTGGCAGTTCGACTCCTGCTGGGTGGCGGACACGGCAAACTGTGTGCAAGGTGGTGTAGTCCAAGGTGCCGGAGACGGAGAAGCCAGAGGTGGAAACAAAGAAATGGAAGAAGAGGGGTGCCACGAAGCCGAAGGCGCCTGCTGGGGCCACAGCATCTCTTGCAGAGACCTCATCTGGGGTGCTAAGTGACAACTCCGAGTCGCCTAGCTCGGCTTCCAAGAAGAAGAAGGCTGAGCTCCTCGAGACGACAGTGGCCGACGTGGAGCGGCTCAAGGAGCGGCTGAAGATGGAGATCCGCAGGGGAAAATAGAAGGAGCCGACCTTGCCACCGCCAGTGCCTCTTCGTCCGAAGTTTCGAGGGAAGAAAAGCACATTGTAAGTATGATTGTGATGTCATTTGTTGTTGTAGTTGTATTTGTATGTTACTTGACTCTTATCCCTGTGCTGCGCCGACCAAGCAGGGAGGCGGTGATGGAAGATGAGCTGAGCTTGCAGGATGCTGGCATCGTGACCCATGCAGAAGGTCGGATTCCTGATTCGACCATGAGGACTACATCTACGACATCTTTCCAGGATGTCACCAATGATGCCGCCGTTGCTACGCCCAGGGCCATAGGCGCCAGTGTTGAGGTGCAGACGGAGGAGACCCCTAGAGGATCGCCGACTGAGGCGAAGGCCGCGGGTTATAACGCTGATGTCGATTCCCATGCGGAGGATGACCCCACCACCCTGGACTTCTTGTTGGGATATGAGGTAGGCTACGCTAGCGCAAATCAAAATTTTTCTATCGCGTAAGCCAGGAAAACTGTCGTATAAGGATCACGGGATTACCACTCGATGCACTGGTGCGAAAGATGTAGAATCACGTCGGGGCAGTGAAGTCGAACACGTAGTTGATCTCGTCGATGTCGAGCAGCTCCTCAGCAGCTCGTCCACGTGCAGCAAGATCGTCTTCGTGCCGCGGCTCGTCGTCGGCTCGTCGTGGCTCGTCGGCGGCTCGTCGTGGCTCGTCGGCGGCTCGTCCAAGTGCTGCAGGCGCAACACCTCCAAGGTATCCACACATGCAGGGAGGAAGCGTCGCAAGCCGGACTGCTAGGTCCGCGAGTTGCAACAGACGAGGGTGTGGGAGGCGTGGCAGATGTGTTTCGGCCAAAGGGATGAAACCCTAGGGCGCCACACCCCTCTATTTATAGAGGTTCCTAACGGGCCTCTGGGTCCAAGGCCCATTAGTACTTCTAAACCTAATCCAACTCGGATCACATCCGAATTGCGATTCCAGCCCCCTAAGTGTGTGACCCTATGGGTTCAGATACGTATAGACATGGCCCGAGTACTCCTACTCGGCCCAATAGTCGGTAGCGGCCTCTAGCAAGACATGCAAACTCCTATACGCACACGAAGATCATATGAGACGAACCATCACAATATTATATACATGCTATTCCCTTTGCCTCATGATATTTGATCTAGCTTCAAGCCGACCGCTCTTTCTCGATCCTGTGATTCGGAATCCCTTTCTAGGCTAACTCTTAACCGTACGTAGCATGGCCATGCATTTTCGAATCCGATCACTCGAGGGGCCCAGAGATATCACTTTCAATCAGAGAGGGGCAAATCCCATCTTGATTGACCATGTCTCACAGCATGCTTCTTGACAAACCCGAAAGCTACCTTTTTAACTACCCTGTCACGGTGTAGTGTTTGATAGCCCCTAAGTAAGTCGATCCACATCTTGAGTACATGCGACAATCTCAGGTCTAAGGACAAAGTGTACATGTTGTCTAAAGAGAGAACTACTTCTCGTGTTGGGTCAGTCCTAGCACATGTCTCCACATGTGCCCACATTATTAGTTTAATATCTCCATGTCCATGACTTGTGAAACATAGTCATCAACTAATACATGTGCTAGTCTAATATTCATGTGTGTCCTCACATGAACTCCGACTAGGGACAACTTTAGAATAACCATAGAAGTAAAGAGTTTCACATACAATTCACATAATGGCAAATCAATTCAAGTAACCTTTAATGGATATTCAAGGAACACAATATAAATCATGGATATAAATGGAATATCATCATCTCTATGATTGCATCTAGGGCATACCTCCAACACTTCTCCGGGACGGCCCTGGCGCAGGATGTTGCCGCCGACAAGAGATATCTTGCCGACTTGAAGGAATCTTCGACCAAGGTTGGAGAGGTGTTATACGTAAGTTGGCCGACTTGTCTTGGTGTTGAACTTCATCCTCATCTTGTTTCGTTGAGTAGTCGGGGTAACTTTTGTGCAGAACCTAGCCGAGCGTGCGCACTAGAGGGCGGATGCCATCCATAATGCCGAGGAATACCGCCTCAAGGCCGAGCGCCTAGAGGCCGAGCTCTAGAAGGCTAAGGAGGACGTTGCGGATCAGATCCGACAAAAGGATTGTGAGATTGAGGAGCAGAAGAAGATCACCAGGGGGTCCAAGGAAGCCTTGATGCCATGCTGACTGGTATGGCTTCATCCCTTATGGAGGATCTACCTTGGGTAAGGTCGGTATTTTTTCTCGAATTCCATTATGTTGCAGATGCCCAGAAGAAAGAGGAGAGGCTCAAGAGAAACCTGGAAGAGTGCGAGGCCACCAATACTCGGCTGTAGCAAGACCACTACGTCGTCGTGGATCGTGAGTATGCTGTGTCACAGAAACTGGCCTATGAGGACAACTTACGCAAGGATATGGACCGGTGCTTGGTTTCTGCTATGCATAGTCTTCAGCGTTATTAGGTGACCATTGCAGGGTTGGAGCTGGAGCTGGAAGACCTGTGGTCAGCCGCATGCTACGTGATGGACATGGTCCAGCCCGAGGCCAATCCTGTCGAGCCGCCGCCGCTACTAGATCATCTAAGGAGTGCTCCTTATCGGCTGAAGGTGCTGATGAAGGAGACCGCCGTGAAGTGCGTGAAGAATGTCATTGTGCTTCTCAAGACACATTCCCCTCACCTGGCTGTGGAGCGCGTCAGAGCAGAGGTTGCTAAAGGCTTCGATCCTGATAGCCTTTCGGAGTTGGCCGACCAGTATCAACAGGCTGTGGAGGAGGTTGTCAAAGAGTTGGATCTGTAATGGAAAAACTACAATGTGCATCAATTTGTATTATGAGATAAGTAAGATATGAGATTAACTTGTGCAAATGGAAAGCATCCACCCCTCTTTTGGTGTATACAACAGGACATCGTGTAGATTAGGCTTGTAGCCGCTAGGCTCCCAGCCTTGCCTGGCCAGCACTCTGCTGAGAACAGATCTCGAGCTTGTAGAGGGGGCAGATGCATGGTTGTCTGGGTTTCACGAGCTAGGACACCGTCGACACGAGTTAGTTGTATTTGCCATGAGAGGGGTAGGAGAATAGGTGAGACCCGAGGGTCGGCTCGTAATGGGGGAAGCCCCCGAGTGTAATAGTGAGGGTGTGGTCTGTTGATCAGGTCGGATAGCCCCCCGAGCTTGAGTAAGGGCTTGGGTAAGAAAGCAAAAAGGTAGTAGGTACGCAAAGAACTGCATGGGCTTTATTTATTCAATGTAAAATGTAAAAAGAGTACATAGCTTTAAGTTCCTAGGGGTAGAAGCGCCATAGGTGTTGCATGTTCCATGGATTGAGGACGCCTGAGCCGTCCACCCACTGCAATCGGTATGTGCCTGGCTGGATAACCTCTTTAATGATGAAGGGATCCTCCTAGGGGGCCAACAGCTTGTTCATGTCCTTGGTGGACTGGATCCAGCAAAGCACTAGGTTGCCGACATTGAATGAGCATTCCTAGACGCTCTTGTCGTGGTAGCGTCGAATCTGCTGCTCGTGCCTCGCGTGCTGGATGAGAGCTGCCACGCGATGCTCTTCCAAGTTGTTGATGTTGACCTGTCGACTCTTTTCTGCTTCACTATCCTCATAATATTAGATCAGCAGGGCGCTGAAGGCTACGTTTGAGGGCAGCACAACCTCGGAGCCATATACCAGGAAGAAGGGAGTATAACCGGTAGCCCGACTCTTTTGGGTTCGGAGGCCCCAAATGATGTGGGTAACTCGCGAAGCCATCTGGTGGTGTACTTGGATGCGTCATCAAAGATGCAAGACTTGAGGGATTGGAGGATCATTCCATTTGCACGTTCAACTTGATCGTTGCAGCGTGGGTGCGCTACTGAGGAGTAGTACATATCGATTAGGTTGTCCTGGCACAAATCCCAGAACTCGAATCCTGTGAATTTCTTGCCAAGGTCAGTGATGATCCAATTGGGATCCCAAAGCGATGGGTAATTTCTTTGACAAACTAGGCGGCTTTGGCCGACTCTGGGCTGGTGATGGCCTTGACCCTTATCCACTTGGTGAATTTGTCGACTCCCACAAAGATGTGGGTGTATCCGCTCGGAGCAATCTTGAAGGGTCCGACCATGTCCAACCCCCAGCATGCGAAGGGTCAGGATGGTGGGACAGTGTGTAGAGCTTGGGCTAGGAGGTATTGCTGTTTGGTGAAGAACTGAAATCCTGTACACCTCTGGATGAGCTCTTTTGCATCGGCAATAGCAGTTGGCCAGTAAAAGTCAGAGCGGAAAGCCTTCCTGACCAGGCTACCTGATGTGGCATGGTTCCCGCATGAACCTGAGGAGTTCGAGGCCTTCATTGCAAAGGATGCACTTCATCAGGATGCCGGTAGATGCGGCCTTCCTGTACAATTTCTTGCCGATTACAACGTAGTTGATGCTGCGTCATGCGAGTTTTTTGTGCTCGGCTTTGTCCTCAGGGGACACATTGTCGATGATGAATGGAACGAATGGTGCTCACCAGTCTTCCTCTGCCTCGATCATGAGGACATCAGTGGACGCTGGGTCGGCCTGAGGCTGGGCGTTGCTGTCAACTTGGTCTGGGTCTAGGATCTGGATGGAGGGTTTGCTCAGGTCCTGGACGAACACGCCGACCGGGAGTTGGGCTTGTTTCGAGCTGATTTTGGATAATACGTCAACAGTGACATTGTGTTCTCTAGGGATGTGATAGAACTCGAGACCGTCGAAGTGAGCCTCGAGTTTGCAGACCTCGGCGCAGTAGGCGTCCATCATTTCCTTGGTGCATTCCTAGGATTTGTTGACCTGCTCGATGATAACCTTGGAGTCACCAAATGTGAGGATGCGCTTGATGCCGAGCGAGGCGACGATGCGAAGCCCGTGTATGAGGGCCTCGTACTCAGTGCCGTTGTTGGTAGCCTTGTAGTGAATCTAGAGGACGTACTTGAGCTGTTCGCCTTCCAAGGATATGAAGAGGACCCCCGTACTGGCTCCTTCAAGGTTGAGGGCGCCGTCGAAGTACATCGTCCGGTGCTCCAGCCTCTACACGGAGGACAGCTCTTGAATCTCAGTCCATTCAGCGACGAAGTTGGTCGGGATCTGGGACTTGATCGCATGATGTGGGCAAAAGTCGTTGTCGAATTTGCCGAGTTCCATGGACAATTTGATGACTCGGCTGTGGACATCCCAGTTATGCAGTATTTCACCGATTGGGTAAGATGATATCACTCGGATCTTATGCACTTGGAAATAGTGATGCAGCTTGCGGGAGGTGATCAGGATTGCGTAGAGCAATTTCTAGATCTATGTGTAGCGAACCTTAGAGTTGCTTAGGACCTCGCTGACGTAATATACCGGTCGTTGCACCATGTGGGTGTGGCCGGGTTCTTCGCGTTCTACAACTAGCACCATGCTCAGAACATGCATTGTCGTGGAGATGCAGAGCTGTAGCGTTTCTTGGTCGGCCGGGGCCGTCAAGATGGGAGGGGTGGAGAGGAATGTTTTGAGCTCCTTGAGGGCCTTGCGGGCCTTATCATTCCACTCGAATTTGTCCACTTTCTTGAGCAGTTTAATGAAGGGGAGTCCCTTTTCGCCAAGCTTGCTGATGAAATGGCTAAGGGCGGCCATCATGCCCGTGAGCTTCATGACATCCTTCTTGCCGGCCGGCTGTGTCATGTTCCTGATGGCATCCACCTTGAATGGGTTGGCTTTGATGCCACGTTGGCTGACCATGAAGGCCAGGAGCATTCTAAACGGGACACTGAAGACGTATTTTCACGGGTTAAGTTTCCACTGATAGGCCCAGAGGCTGTCAAAGGTTTGGGCGAGGTCGATAATGAAATTCTCTTTGTCTTTGGTTTTGACAATCACTTCATCGATGTAGGCCTCTACGTTTTTGCCGAGTTGTTTCTTGAGGCACCCCTGAATTGCCTTTTGGTAGGTGGCACCGGTATTTTTTAACCCAAATGTCATGGTGCTGTAGCAGTAGATGCCGTAGGTCGTAATGAACGCAATCCTATCTTGGTCGGCGGGATTAAGGGCTATCTAGTGATAGCTCGAGTAGCAATTGAGGAAGCACAACAGGGTGCTGCCGGCCGTAGTGTCCATGACCTGGTCGATGCGAGGAAGAGGGAAGGGGTCCTTAGGGCAGTGCCTGTTGAGGTCGGTGCAGTTGATACACATTCTCCATTCACAGTTTTATTTTTTACAAGGACTGGATTTGCTAACTAGTCGGGGTGCTTACATTCACGGAATGAAATCGGCAGCTAAGAGCTTATTTAATTCTACCCTAATGGCCTCCTTGCGATCTTGACCAAAATGGCGAAGCTTCTGCTTGACCGGCCTTGTTGTCTTGCTTAGGTCCAAGGAGTGCTCAGCCAGCTCCCGCGAGACACCGGGCATATCAGATGGTTTCCGAGTTGTCCGGAGGAAGCTGGTGAGCGCGTCTTCCTATTTGGGGGTGAGGTCAGCCCTGATGAGGGCCGTCTTGGAAGGGTCCTCCAAGCCGAGGCTAAGCTTCTTGACTTCTTGGTCGGGCTTGAGCGCCAGGGGCATCAGCTCTGCTTCTAGGATCATCAGCTAGTTTTGGTCCACCTTCTTGGACTCGGTGAGCATTATGGTGGCATTGGTCGAGTACTCTACGGTCTCGGCGAGTTGCACGGCTTCCGTGTCGCACTTGCAAGATGTCTTGACATCACCGAAGATGGAAAGGATGCCGTTTGGAGCTGGCATCTTGAGGATGAGGTAGGTGTGGTTGGGAATCGCCATGAAGCTCGCTAGCATCGGCCTACTAAGGTTGGCATGGTAGGAAATCTTGAAGTTGGCTACCTCAAAGGTGAGGTGCTCGGTGCAGTAGTTGTCGAAGGTGCCGAACGTGAGTGGCAGGATAACTCTCCCGATAGGATAGGATCCTTGCTAGGTACAATGCCATAGAACAGGTCTTTGTAGGGAAGGAGGTGCTCAAATTTGAAGTCCATGCACTTCAAGGTCTCGGTGAAGATGATGTTGAGGCCGCTGCCGCCGTCGATCAGCACCTTGGAGAGGAGGACTCTATCTATGGTCGGGCACACCACGAAAGGGTAAGACCTGGGGTCCGGAATGTGCACCCAATGATCTTCCCTGGAGAAGGTTATGTGCATGTTCGACCAGTGCAAGTACTGGACTGGTGAGACGGAGATGAAGTGCACTTCCCGCTTTTGCATCTTGTGCTTGCGATTGCTGCAGAAAGTTTTATGGCCACCGATGATGATGTTCACCTCGTGCTCAGGGCACTAGAACTCGCTGTTGTCGTTGCCAGCACCCTGGTTGGCGTCGGGGTTGCGCTGATCGCGGTGCTCTTCTTTGCGTTGGTCGTCACGGTCGTCGTGGCAGCGATTGTCGTGACGGTTATCTTCCTTGCGGTAGTCGTTCCGGCGAGGCCGCTTGTCCTCCAACGGGGCACCGAGCTCTTTCTTGAGAACCGTGTAGTCCTGAAGATTGTGGCATGCGTCCTTGTGAAAGGGGCACGGGGCGTTGAGCGTATCGTCAAACTCCTCCTGGAGGAATGTTGTTTGCCTCACAGGGTCGGTTTCGGCAGCGGGGACCTCAAGTCCTCTCTTCCGAGGTCGGGAGGTGTCCTGGGAGGAAGTTTCACCATCTTGTGGGGGTTCAACGTTGGAGATGAAGACTTCCCGATCTGGTGAAGTGAAGCTTCCACCCTTGTCCTCTTCGTAGGAGTTTGGAGTTAAGGTGAAGCGAGGGATCTGGAACTCATTGCAGTCCGAAAACTTGGTGGGTTGGGGTAGGTTATCAGATAAGATTTGGACTGATTGCGTGAGTTTTTCAGAAAACATGGCAGCGAGTTCTTGAGACCAAATAGGGTGCGCGAAGGGGCCTGGCTCGACCCCCCAGAGCGTAGAGCCGATCGGAGAGGTTGATGCATTCAGCTATGGTGCTGTCAATGCGATCTAGCCCCACGATTAGATCGGAGGGCGTGGGTGGGTGGGTTGCCATGAGGATGCGCAGGATCCTCTCTGTGTGAGAGAGGGGGGGGGGAGAGAGAGAGAGAGAGAGAGAGAGAGAGAGAGAGAGAGAGAGAGAGAGATCACCGACATGCTGAGCAAGCAGCGTGATGATCCTCGGGTGAAGACCTTTCTCCGTTGATGTAGATTCGACGAAGCTGAGCTGGCGACGGAGGCGGTGGAGTCAGAGTTCACTAGCATGCTCCTAAATCGGAGCTGGATCGGATTGGCGAGGAAGTCATTCATGCTCTCAGGGAAGATGATGCCGGTGCAATCCATAGAGCTCGCTGGGAAGGATCTCACGATCACCCCTACCTGGCGCATGAACTGTCGAATTTGGTGACCAGTAGTCCACCAGGGGGTTACCTAAATGGTAGATTTGTAGGCGGGGGAGATCGTAATATCAAGAACTCGAATGGTAACATAGGGACACAAGGTTTAGATAGGTTTGGGCCTCCGGAGAGTAATACCCTACGTCCTGTGTTATGGTCGATTGTATTGCTGATCGCAGATGCGAAGAGTTAATGTGTCTTGGATTGAGTTACCCTCGGGGGGTGTCCCTAGCCGGCGTATATAGGCCGACGATCTAGGGTTACAAGTCAAATATGATCTAATCCTAGTTGGTTGTTACATGGAAAGCAATCTAAGTCAAACTATAATAAGTATCCCGCGATATCTAGGCAGAATCCATTAGCCCAGCCTTCGAGCTTGTGCTCCACGTATCTTCATGCCTTGACCCGCACGGCATGGTCAGGCGGGCCCAGCTATCAGGGCCGATCCGTATCCTGGTCGGTGAGGACCCTTATCACTTATGTTTGATGGGATCTTCTTTTTTTGAAAGGATTTGATGGAATCTTCTCTTTTTATGGAGAAATGGTTTGCAGAATCCCCTGCCAAATGGTCCCTAATTTTTATGAAGTCAACTTATTTATTTGAGAGAGAGGGAGAGAGGAGCAAGAGCAAGGTTTTGAACAAAGAGGAGCCAGAACAACCTTCTAGACAGACAGAGGAATATTCGTAGATGGGCTAGATTTAGCCCAATATCGCACTAAGGGGGTGTCTCGCAGCACTCCACTCTAAGAAAAATAGCTCCAATCCACCAACTCCATTTTTGTTCGGCTCTACCCCACTAAATCCAGCAAAATATGGAGCTGCTACACCAGTTTTGGCTAATGAGATGCTCTCTGTGGGCATTGTCCATTATACCCTTGTTTGTGGGACCCACGTGTTAGTGACCATTGGAGGAGTTCGTCCTCCAACCACGGTCTGCTCATGGAGATGCAGCGCGGAGGCAGACACGACGCGGCTATTCCAGCAGGGGCGGCGCGGCAACGGCGCCCTTTGAGGAGAAGAAGAACTCAAAAGGGAAACAACGAGTGGAAGAAGGAGAAAGTGAACCAGAAAGGAGAACGAGCAAAGATCCCAGGAAAAGCAGTAGCGATTGATAACTTCAGATCCAAAGTTCAGATACAAAATTACGCTAGAAGGGCGACCATGGCGGCTACTGCTAAGCTACAAGATGTACTAGGGTTCATATTTCTTCCATAACCCCCCAAAGACCCGGTCCTTTCCCTTACATACTCATCTAAGACATGGTAAAAAGTAACTGAAGTTTTACAGCTTCATTTAACAAGCAGTGAATATTCACAGTCTGACAACAGTAGAGTCACTGTCTGACAACGGTGAAAACGCTTGATGAAACCAGAAGCGATGCCAGGCGTTGGATGGCCGACGAAGGGTTCACAGGAAGCCGATGACTCGGTTAAGGCCCCATTTGGTTCCTCCCCCTAAACTTTAGCTCCTATCACATCGAATGTTTAGATACTAATTAGGAGTATTAAACATAGACTTTTTACAAAACCCATTGCATAGATGGAGGCTAAACGGCGAGACGAATCTATTAAGCCTAATAGTCCA
>NC_028452.1:10217722-10459307 GCF_000263155.2 Setaria italica | reverse complement strand
CGAAATGATAGTGGCGGGGGTGGACCCAGAGGTAGGGCCGACGTGACGTTTGTGCAGTCAGTCAAGAAGGAGTTGAAGAGAAGACCAGGAAGTCCCCGTCAGGGGAGGAGTGAGACAACCGGGGCCATAATAGCGGAAAGCCACTTAGCCTCCATTTGTGTAATTAGTTTTATAATTAACTCATATTTAGTTCTCCTAATTAGTCTTCGAATATTCGATGTGATACTGACTAGGAACCAAAACACCCCCTAAGTTGGGCGCCGACTACCAACTGAATGGCTTTGGCGCTGAATGAAGAAGGAAAACTCCAAATGGCTTCGCTGTGAATGGCTCTAAATGGCAGGTTGCCTAATCCTGACACGCCCCGAGGCCGCGGCAGCGAGCGGCCTGGCATGGTCTCGGGCGCGGGAGCCTGCTCCGCCTCCGAGCCGTTGGTGGTGACGCCCATGGCGAGATCCGAGCGAGGAGGGCTAGGGCCATACTCTTCTTTTCTCTTGTCCTTTTTCCCATTTTCTTCTTCTCTCTTCTCACCTTGCTCGCCTCCAAAATTCTCCAAAATTCAAGCTCCCAGTCTATATGTGACACAAATTGATTAGTCCTCTGGCCTCATCACGACTGATTCCACCAATCTCTTGAAGCAATTTGAGTTAATTCAGTTAGATTCCCAACAAAAGAGCATGAACGAGCGCAAGCACGGGGCATATGAATGATGGTCCTCTGCAGCGGAACTTGGCGCCGGGCGACGACGGCGCGGCCCCACGCATGCGGTGGTGGTGTGGCCCCGAAGTGCGGCGCGGCTCCGCGGGCGGCAACGCGGGATCGACGGTGGCGGGGACCTCGGCGTGCGGTGGCGCCGTGGCCCCGCGGGCGCAGCCCCCGCGTGTGGCGCGACGGGGACCTGCAGTAGCGCGGTGAGCAGCGTGTGGTGCAACCCTGCGCCCCCTGTGGCCAGCGGCGCGGTCCGGCTAGCTGCGGCGGCGCAGCCCGGCGCTCGCGAGGCCCCGCGGCCTGTAGCCACGGCGCGGCAGCGGCGCTTGCAGCCCCGGCATCCATTTTCGACGTAGACGGAGCTGGCGGTGCTAGTTCGAGGAGGGGGCGACGGGAGGAGGGGATGGGGGCGACAGGAGAACGGAAGTGTTTTGTTTTTGTTTCGCGAAGCACCAGTGGCATGGCTAATTATCCCGTAGCTTCAGTACGAAACAGGAGTTTTTGAGCAGCTTTGAGGTACTCAGTAAAAAGCGTGGATCTAATCCCTAACTTTATCTTTTTCTGGAGCTAGAATTGGTGAAGCTGGACGTGTTTGGTAGGAAATTTTGTGAAGTTAGTAGCAATATTACCCTAAACGCAAAACGCTAAATAGTAGGTCCGTTTACCTCCTATTCGAACTAAACGACCATTTAAACAGGTTAAACGGCCATTAAACGAGCTAAATATGTGATTAAGTAGATACAGCTAGACACTGCGTAATGTGCAGATGGGCTAAACGGCCGTGTACGCAAACACTTGGAGTGGAGCTGTGTTTTGCAGCCTCCTAAAACCCATTATCGCATTTCTATCTGGCTGGCCCAAAGTTGTACCTGGCCCACCACGCGCATCGAAGCCAGCTCATGAAAATAGCGGGGCCAACTCCCAACTACTTCCTCCTCCTGACCGCGTCGCCTGGTCGTCTGTTCATCACCCATCATCACTCTCCTCCCAGATCCCACCGCGCGTCTCCCGCTGCGACACGCGCACGCGCCTCACCTCGTCGCGTCCGTCAACGGTCAACCCACCATCGCCCATGGGAAGAGGGCACGAGCAGGAGGCCGACGCCGGCAAGGCCGGGGGCTACTCCTCCTCCGGCCTCCCGCCGTCGGAGCCGCCGCACCTGCAGGGCCAGCCCCCGCAGCAGTACGGGTACGGCACGTTCCAGGGCTCCCGCGCCGGCTCGGGCGAGTTCCGGCAGCCGCCCGTCGGGTTCCCGCAGCCCGCCCCGCCGCCCGGATTCGGCGGCGGCGGCGGCGGCGGCGGCTATCACAACCAGCAGCAGCCGTACGCGCCCGCGGAACCGTACTACGCGGAGGGGTACCAGGCCGTGCCAGGTATGGTGCTCTTCTCCGCTGCTGAGATTGTTTGCTCGTGCTATATGTGCACTGGGACTGGGAGAAAGGGTTACTTGGGGGTGCGATTCGAAGTATTCAGGAGATCTTTCATGGTGGAATCATTTGGTTGATTCATGTTGGTGCGTGTTCTAGATTCCAAGTCCTCACCTTTTCCTCCACGATGGTAAACTCAGCTTAAACTGCAGATTCGGTGAACCAATTCAGAACCTTAGCACTTGTTCTTGGGTAGAATGGAATTTTTGATAAGGAAAACGAAATAATTGGTTTTAGTCTTCAGACCTGTATTTTCTATTTAGCCACTATTCAGCTACCGTAGTTGTGACCACTAGTTATAACAATAATTGAGTTGGTAGTGACATTAGAGATTTTTTTGAGGGGAGCAAAGACATATAATTCAGCTAATTCTGTTCCTAAAAAAACCAGCTAAATCTAAGATAATTGAATGCGCTGGCCACAAGCGATTGTGATGCGCAGACAACTTCTAGTTTGTGGGCTTGTTGGTTTCATCTCCTTTGCGCACCTTGTACTTGTCTGAAAGGACACAAGAAATGTAACTCCTGAGCTAGTCGGCATGAACTAAGTTGCAATAAGAATTGACGTGTGCCTAGCATAAAAATAGAAATATGTGTTAAATGATCATATGGTTTCTGTGCTGTAGGCTATGGTGAAGTTGTCGAAGGACGGCCTGTGAGAATGCGGCGTCTCCCATGTTGTGGCCTCGGCTTAGGCTGGTGCTTGTGAGTGTCTCTGGCTATCCCTGCACATTTGTTGTTTTGTCAATGTGAAGTTAAACAGCACTACTAACGAAGTCCATCTCTCTTCCTGGAACAAGGTTCATCACAGGGTTTTTCCTTGCCGCCATTCCATGGTATGTTGGAGCTTTTATTATGATATGTGTGCGGGTACATGACCACAGAGAGAAACCTGGATACGTAGCCTGCACAATT
The DNA here is from genome assembly GCF_000263155.2 of Setaria italica. Taxonomy (NCBI): domain Eukaryota; kingdom Viridiplantae; phylum Streptophyta; class Magnoliopsida; order Poales; family Poaceae; genus Setaria; species Setaria italica. The sequence continues at coordinate 10,456,258 of NC_028452.1, read as the reverse complement.
GCTGTAAGTTCCTTTCTACTAATACAATGCATCTGGCTGTTTAATTTCCTTTGGAATTTGAGACTGAGCTGCATGGAATTATTGAAACAAACTGTTTGATAATCATCTTTGTTGTAATTACTGATATGAAAACATAAGTGCACTAAATACAGTCAGGTACTTATTAAGGATTTAAATTTTTAATATGCTCAATATTAGTATAATGGGATTGACATGGTTGCTCAACATTTATACGCAACCTTACACGATTGCTTAATTATTGAATGTAATTGTTTACTGACCGTATCATTTGACGTGAATTCCTTCTTTTTTGGAATCTCAAGCTGATTTTTTCTTCAAATGTTGATGTATCTTAAACAGGCTGCCATTGCTGCAGTTGCCATCCTCTTTGGGATAACTAAAGGAACTCACGTATGGTGAATTGCCTCCAGAGTTTCGGCAATGGCCAAATGCAACCCATCGATTTATTACTTGTTTATGTTGTATATATATCTATATTATAAAGTGTGAACAACATCCATGTACTCATACATTCATGTGTATTCTACTTGTAATAAAATTTTAAACGTACAATCTGCTTCTCATGAGAAGCATTGGATCATATTATAAGATACCTTGTGGAAATCGACAATTTTCTGTTTTCGAGTGATCTGTTAGATCCGGTGCTGGACACTACAATCCATCAAGGATCAAAGTCCACCAAAACAAAGAAGAAGGTAGACAAACAAGGAAAAAAAAGAACTACAACAAATGATGGCCCGTTCAATAGGAGAAGGCCGAACTTATAGTAAGCCCAAGATCTCATAGGCCCAATACACACACTCCTTTGACGTGAACAAAATTGAAGCCCACAGTCCATTAGGGTTCCTCGCCCCAACACATAAATACTCCGCTGCCTCCTGTCTCCTCCCTCGACGGCCGCCATCCCCCCCCCGTTTAGGTTTAGGTCTCTTCCGCCGCCCCCCTCCGGCCTCCCGAGCTCGCGGAAATGGTCGCCCACAGGGTAAGCCTCGCTCCGTCGCCGTCGTCTTCTGGTTCCCCTCTTCGATCCACCGCGTATTTGCTCTTCCCAGTATGGCTGATCTGCTGTTTTTGTGTGATTTGTTACGAGCGCGCAGTTCCATCAGTACCAGGTGGTGGGTCGCGCGCTGCCGACCCCCGGCGATGAGCACCCCAAGATCTACCGCATGAAGCTCTGGGCCACCAACGAGGTTCGCGCCAAGTCCAAGTTCTGGTCAGTGCCGAATACTCTCGTGCCGATGCTAGGATTCTCTGATTGCTTCTTCGGTGCGTATTTTGACGATAGCGTCTCTCTTGTTTTTTGTGCAGGTACTTCCTGAGAAAGCTCAAGAAGGTGAAGAAGAGCAATGGCCAGATGCTCGCCATCAACGAGGTACAGCCCGTTCACATCTTTCTCTAATGCCGCTATACTTTCTGTGTTGGTGCCCATCGAATGGTTTATTACTGCCAATGCACGGTAGATAGGTGTTCTTAGTGCGTTGCCATCATTGATCTTATGTCGTGAAGTTGATGCCTTTCCTGGCTGGGTGCCTCATTGCCTCCATCGTCATTGATTGGCTAGGTTAATAGATGAAAAGTGTAGTGTGCCCAAATTACTCGCACTAATAAGCAGTGATTTGTATGCAATAGGCCTGTTATTAAGAGCTCAAAGTCCTGCAATTGTAGAGATGACCCTTGTTTCAATGCTGAATGATCTTTTTGGTTCGGATCATGTATTGAATTCTAAATTTGTTGATCTTGTGGAGATTTTAGGTTCCTCTTGGATTATTACCTGGACCCTACACATGATGCACATGTACTAATGGATCCATTGGTGCACAAGATCTATCATAACAACCTCTGTTTGCATTTATGTCATGACTTTGAGCGTTACCTTTCAAGCTGCATAAAAGTGAATAGCCCTAAATATACAGTGTTTGCAAAGAGTCAAAAGTGACAAGTAATTCCAGTTTTCAGCATTAGTGCTTAAACCTTGGAGTCCTTTCAACTTGCCAATGCATGTTGAAAACCTGCCGGAGCTGTCTTAACTGGTTCACTAATAGTGCTGTTATGTTCCCTACCTCAATCGTAATGCATATGAATGCTGCTGATCAAATTTTGCAACCACATATGGTAGTATGGTAACATATTGGGTGACACAGTTGTAACAAGTGGAGTATTTGGCTATTGACTGTTGCTTAGCTGTTGAGTTGGTGGCATTTTGATTAGCCTGCCTTAGACATAGCCGCGATAGAGCTGGATGAGGATGGCCTTGCAATCCATAAGTTAATTTGACCCCTCAATCCATGGGAAAATTTACTAACCTAGATTTAATGGAAATTTTGAATGTGTTAAATGTGGCCCCCTTCAAGTATAGTTTCTTCACTATACTTAATATAATGCTTGTTTTCTTTGTAACGTCTGCTTCCAAACGTGTTTGATGTTTCTCAGATCTTTGAGCGCAACCCAACCACAATCAAGAACTACGGCATCTGGCTGCGCTACCAGAGCAGGACAGGTTACCACAACATGTACAAGGAGTACCGTGACACCACCCTGAACGGTGCCGTGGAGCAGATGTACAATGAGATGGCCTCCCGCCACCGTGTGAGGGCCCCCTGCATCCAGATCATCAAGACGGCGACGGTCCACTTCAAGCTGTGCAAGAGGGACAACACCAAGCAGTTCCACAACTCCAAGATCAAGTTCCCGCTCGTGTACCGCAAGGTGAGGCCACCCACCAGGAAGCTCAAGACCACCTTCAAGGCGTCCAGGCCCAACTTGTTCATGTAATAAGTCTCAGCAGGATGGTACCTGTGTTCTGTGTCTTAGCGCACAAGAGAGATAAGATTTTGCATGTGGAAGTTTTGGTGCCCTGTGGATTGAGCACTTTGATGTTTCCAGTTACGAATTTGAATGCTGCTATGCCAACCCCTGACTTTGGTCAAATTAGCTATCAGCAGACTTCTTATTTACTCCGTGCTGTCAAGTTTGCTGCCATTGTTACTTATTGATGCCATCTTTTCCAGATGTGCCTACTGCCTAGTTGCTCGATGGTTTGGTAATGGTGTTTGTACTGTGACCCCCGTCAGTGAGGCTCTGGTTGGCCCGTTGATATATGTTTTGAAATGCAATTCTGCATACCGTTCAGAGAATGCCCGTCGCCGTTGCTGCATGCCACATCGCCGTTTCTCGCGAGTTCGAGACTGATGAAGCGTTGGTGCCGACCTGAGATGAAGAGCTGCTGATGGCATGTCCAGCGCTAGCGCGTCGAGCGCTTCAACTGCATGAGATCCATGCCCTCGGGGCCGGCCGATTTCAGCGGCGAAGTGCCAAGCAACGTCAACGGGATGCAGCTTGAGGTCCATCGAAGTGCAGACAAGCAGCTCTGAAAAACACGGAGAACTTCATGCCTGATCCCATTACTATTTCAAAAAAAAAAAAAAACCTTCAGCGAGTTTGGATTCTATTTAACGATTTGGTGTGTCATCAACCACTGATATGGGACAACTGCTTAGCTGCCAATTGTTGGTGGAGGACGGCCCCAAAATGAACTCAGCCACAACAGTCTTTTAGTTTTCCGAAGGGGGTGATGGCCCCTAGACGAAGTTGAAAACGATTAAGTGTCTACCCTAACTCCTTCCTACGATCCGAAATTAAACGCAGAAAAAAACAATAAATGTGAACAGCTTGCATTAACTTCGGACTAGCCGTCCCATCAGTTACAGTGGCGCCTCTATATGATCAACCGCCACAAAGTACAATTACATTCTACCGTTACCCAACGGTTAGATTCCGGGAATACGGTCCTCGTACGGACACATCCAGCTGGCTCCTCGTACGACTCCTTCACTCCACGCGGCGGACAGCGTGGCCTTCAGCGAGCGCTCCGGCTTCATATGTCGAGGTACATTTCGTCAAGCATCCCTGACCTCCTGTCTAGGGAGGGGTCGAGGAAAGGACGAAGCGATCGTTGCCCCTTTCCCGGAATCATGCGGGCTGGCCCCTCCTCGTTTGCACCCGAAAGACCCTTCGTATGCCTAAGGACCCTTCGAAGACGTCCTCTTCTTCCCTACATCCAGAGATCGTTGCGACATAAACAAACCATCAGCGTTAGTTCCGAAGGTGTTTTCCTCCGAAGGGAGCTCTGAAGATGGTTTCCCCAACAGTAGCCCCTCGTACATGAGGGCCATCTTTCCCTTGATGGGCCAAACTTACAACCTTGACAAAGCTTGCTGCGGTTTTTCTCAACATGGTTTTTGGGGTGAAATCTCCGGTCAGATTGTCCATGGCAAATTTGCACCTCGGTGTAATGAGATTCAGAATCCGACTCTTCGCTTGAGGCACAAGTGGCTTGCCATCACTCTCTTTCCAAGAGAGGATGTTAGGCCTGTGCGCAACGATGAGTTGATGACTTTATATGCCATGGTCAAGAAGATCAAGATCTCCCCCGTCAAGGCAATGGTTCAGCAATGGCTTGGGAATTTTAAGATGACGGGTCCCATTGAGTGTATGTCTTTGATCACTCGCGTCGCTTTGAGGATCGGGGTTCTAGATGAGATTACTATTCCTTTCATTGAGACACCTCATCCTCACATCGGCGAAGTGTATTTGGTTTATGGCCACACACTCAACAAGGGACCGGATGATTCTTTGGTTTTCTTCTTTCCCGGCTATACAAATGAGATCCCATTACCTAACCTGGGGCTTTGTTTGTATAATTGCCGATTGCTAACCATACCTCTTGAGCCACAAGAGGAAGCTCGCAGGAGCAATGTTTCTGGTGGCAGGATAACCCAGGAGCATGTCGAGGATTGCAGCCATGTAGCCGCCGCCACCACCACAACCACAGCCACAACCTCCTGTACCGACAATGCTGGCAGGATGGGCTCCGACTGGGTACATGCCCGGGGTACACCCGGATATGCTCCTGGTTGGGACCAGCCCTCCTATTAGTACGGGGCGAGTAGCTCGGCGTGGCAAAGCGCGGGCAGTGATGATTGGGCCCAACCGATCCATCGGGACCGGTCCATGGGCCCAACTGATCCACTAGTTCCAACTCCGATGGTGTTCCTTCCACGTCCACCACTTGGCGCTCGTTCTCAGCTCGAAACCACTCTGGTCTTGCTTAGCAACTGAGTGAGCTCACCATGAATGCCGGTGACATGGAGGAGTCGCTGAGCCAGCACATCCAGTCCACTCAGGATTGGCAGCGACATATGGGTGAGAGGATCCACGAGATGTAGCAGTTCCAGCAGCAGCAACAATGAGAGGAGCTACAGGCTTACTTTCATTGGACGGGGTACAACCCCAACCAGCAGCAGTGAGCCTGAAGCTAGTTTGGGGGAGGACCCCTACAAGAGAGGTAACTTGTATCTTCAACGCTTTCAGAATATGCATGATAAAAACAAATAAAAATCAAAAAAACTAAAAAGACCAAAAATATTTACTGATTTCCTATGCGCGGTAAGAATGTTTAATTTTCCAGGGTTGAAATGATGAATAGTTTCTCTATTTATTTCCTCTCATATGTCTTGCTACAACTGAGTATCCTACCTATGTTTTTGAGTTTGTTGGCTTGCATGATCAAACCTTAGCTTGAAACTTGTGGGTAGCAAAAATCATGATCCATGTCTATGTTATTGTGAGATTTGATATGGTAGAATACAACTGCTATGATTTTGTTCTAAGTGATGCTTGGTATCCAAAGTTTTATTTATTGAAAGTGCTAAAATGATATGTTCCTCAATGATGAGAAATTCCTATCCAAGGCCATATGTTGATCCTGTTATATAGCCCCCACACATGCAACTTGTTCTCTCATTGAGCTTTGTCAAATTTTTGTGATTCTTAGTGAGAAACTTGTCATACTCCCATGATCAAGATCACGTACACGCCACCATCAAATGCTAAACTTCTACACTGGAAGTTAGCAATCATCATTTCATCCATCCACAAAATAAACTCCATGCTGTTTTATGACCTCTCTCTCCAAAGTTATCCTTGTAAAGAGACTTGGGCTATGCAAAAAGAAATAAAGTACATGCTCATGAAAGCATGATGAAAAAAAGAAAGCCCATGTCTCCAAAGAAAGAAAGCAAGGAGAGAGAAGGATCATACAAAAAAGGGGGGAGTACATACACCATCCACCATATTCACCATCCACACACATGCATATCTTGATCAGGTTGTATGACTTGCTTCTCCAAAGGATCCGGTATTTGACTTAGCAATACATGAGGAACAGGTATGCCTTTATTCTTCCCCACCTACAGCTCCAAATATAAGCCTATTAGGAGTAGGTTGTGAAAGAAAGGCAACCCTATGCCTTGGTGAGGAATCATACACATTGAACAATCCAAGAGTGTCATTTGGGGAACTTTGATTTCTTTTAAAAAACTTTGCAAAACCTCCAGATTGATAGCTTATCAAAGGATGAGTGAATAGTACTCTATAAAACTATTCTATCTTCCAACCGCCCAAGCAAGGTGAAGCTACATGCGCCACAGAACTAAGGTAAGAGGTAAGATTAATGCCAACTTATTCAATTCTTGGTAGAATATTTTATTGTAGGCTTGGCATAAGTTAGGAATACAACACAGTAGCAATTCCTGATCAACCAACCTAAGTCTTAGCATTTACTCGGGATGAGCAAATCGCTAGCTTGGGGGAGTTGTTGACGGTCATTAAGTACCAAATATGACCGTTAATATACTCAAGAATAAAGGAGAATTGGTATTTCTTACATGCATATTTGGTTTCGAATAATGTAGTTCCACTTGTCCTTGGAGAATATTTGATTGCAGGTGAATAAGCACAAAAAGATGGAGAAAACACCCTCTAAAGATCCAAGAAACATGCTTCTGACCAATGGGAGGTTGCCACATGTGCGTCCCATGGATTGAAGGGTCCACAAACTACCACAACTACCTCAATCCACAAAAGAACACACACAACCGTCATTGGGACCCACCAGTCAGTCACCAGGAGAAAGGTGATTGAGAGGGGGCCCCACAGGGGGTCGGTTGAACCGCCCTTGTCCCCTCTCGTCTCCAGCTTCCATGTGGCGATGCCTGAAGTCGGTTAAGGGATATTCCCCGAAGATTCCCTCGTAGAACCACCTCTTGGAGCCTATAAATATAAGGGGAGGGGCTCCATTCTAGGACACACACACACAACTAGTGATTCACTCTCTTCCTCATAGTTTCCAAGTTAGTGGAGTTAGGCTAGAGTAGCTCTACTTCAGGTTCCAGGTCTCCTTGGAGTCTAGGGTATGGCTCTTGTACCATTTATTCCTAGGATGACTTTATTCTATTTAAAGTATTGATCTTTTTTATATAGTGTTGTGTTGGTTCTCATATGCATGAGTTAGATATATACCCTTGCTATGTTGTTGTGCTAGGCTTATACGCTCGTATGCTAGTTGTATACCCTTGCCATTATAGTATAGGCTTATATACGTCCATGTATGCCTTGAGACCATACTACATGTTATACTTTGTGTGCATATATGTCTTGTATAGCTTATTTGATTTATGTTACAGCATCGGTTCAATGGCCATTTCTATGGCGGTTTCAGCCATTGATACAATAGCTCGGTATGCCTGGAGTGTTGTTGACAATGCAAGCATGATGATCGGATTGCTTAGCTTCATTGGATATGAGTTTGCCCCACGGGTTGATAGGGGTAGGCCGCAGTTGGTGATGGACCTGTTGGTCCTTCATAATCCCCCACGTTTGGGTATGTTGTAGGAGTTCTGAAATTAGCAGTAACTGTACTGGGTTGAACCATTATGGGATACTGTCACCCCGCGTGTGCCTGGGTGCATAGGCCTGAGTTCTATACAATGTATATGTATGTATGATCTGTGCACTATATAGGTAGTACATATAAACCTAGAGCTAAATCTTAGTCCTTCTCCCTAGATTAGTTATCTTGAGATGAATCATGTGTGTGTCACACTATCTATCTATCTATCTATCTATCTATCTATCTATCTATCTATCTATCTATCCCCTACGTTGAGTATTGTCTCTATCCATCTATGGTATACTCATATGCACAGTAAACTTTTTTGACCTACCCTTCCTTTGGAAAATACGATACCCTTGGGAATACTCTTGGGTGAAATGCTACAACGGTATATCTATGCACTTATAGATTTATGCATGATTGTTAAATATACCAACAAGCATCAACATGGCCTCGGGCTGTCGGAGTCAACCCGTTGTAGAAATTTTGAAGAATGAGCCAATTATCCATCCCGTGGTGAGAACAGGCCAGGATGTACTCCTGAAGCCTTTCCACACCTCGAGGATTGATTCCATGACTGCTTTCTGGAAACTCGAAATCTTTCCACGAAGGGCGTTGGTTTTGCCCAACGGAAAGAACTTCGCGAGGAGTGCCACCAAGCATTTATCCCATGTATTAATCTCTGAACGGCTCACATAGAATCATTGCTTCGCTCTCCTGAGAAGAGAGAATGGAGCAATCGAAGACGAAAAAAAAGCATCTTCACTCACCCCTCTAATGGTGAAGGTGCTGCAGAGCTCCATGAATTGCTGCAGATGGGCGCTCGCATCCTCGTTGGCTCTCCCATAGAATGGGCTAGCCTGCACCATGGTAATGAGACCTGTCTTGATCTTGAAGCTTGCATTCCCCGTGTCCACCTCAGGGCCTTTCAACACCTGAGAGGTTGAGGGAGCGGAGTACTCACAAAGAGTCTTCTAGGCTGTAGCGTTTGACATAGATGGTGCAAAGGAAGCTGGGTCAGCTGCCGAGAGAGTAATCTAAGGAGGAACGACATGAGATCGTACCCTTCTCACAGTGACTCCGGATTCTCAGTGAAATTAGTCGACAAGTCGAACCAGTCATACACTACCTGTCTTCACATCAAAGATAGAAAAGACATATCAAGGTTAGCCTGCTTGAGTAAAGATCTACTAACTATGAATATAAACATATACAAAGCAAAAACTTTTAACCAGTGCCTTCCCTGGCAACGATGCTAGAAATGCTTGTTGGTATATTTAATGATCATGAATAAATCCGCAAGCGCACGTATATACCGTTGTAGCATTTTACCCAAGAGTATTCCCAAGAGTATTATATAAGGACCAAACATAACACTATATAAGGAAGATGTATACTTTGAATAGAATGAGGTCATCCTAAGAATAAAAGATACAAGAGCCATACCCTAGACTCCAAGGAGACCTGGAACCTGAAGTAGAGCTAATCTAGCCTAACTCCACTAACTTGAAAATTAAGAGGGAGAGAGTGATTCTCTTGTAGTGTGTGTCTTAGAATGGAGCCCATCCCCTTATATTTATAGGATCCAAGAGGCGGTTCTATGAGAGAATATTTGGGGAATATCCCTTAACTGACTTCAGGCATCGCCACTGGAAGCTGGAGAAGAGAGGAGATAAGGGCGGTTTGGCCAAACCATGAGTTCATCCGACTACCTGTAAGCCCCCCTCACAACCACCTTTCTCTAGGTGACTGCTTGGTGGGTCCTAATGGCGGTTGTGTGTGTTATCCGGTGGATTGAGGTGATTATGGTAGTTTGTGGGCCCTTCAATCCATGGGATGTACGCGTGGCAACCTCCCATTGGTCAGAAGCATGTTTCTTGGATCCATAGATGGTGTTTTCTCCATCCTTTTGTGCTTAATCACCTACAGCCAAATATTCTCTAAGGACAAGTGGAACTAGATTATTCGAAACCAAATATGCGTGTAAGAAATGTGAATCCTCTTTTATTCTTGAGTATATTGATGGTCATATTTGGTACTTAACGACCGTCAACACTTCCTCAGGCAAATGGACAGCCAAGTGCACCATAACATCAAAGAAGGTAGGAGGGAAAAATTTCTCAAGCTTGCACAACATTATTGGGATATTTGTTTTCAGTTTGTTCAAAACATCCAACTTCAGAGTTTTGCAACATAGTTGCTGAAAAAAGTTTCCTAATTTCGAAACAGCTGAGTATATCTCTTTGTCCATTAAACCTCGAAGGAAAACAGGCAAAATCCTTTGGAGTAGGATATGAAAATCATGAGTTTTCAGTCTTTGGAGTTTGCATCCATCAGCGGTAATACATCTTGATAAGTTAGAAGCATATCCATCTGGGAAATTCACCTGACTTAAAAAATCATAGAACACCTTCTGTTTCTTTTTACCCATTGTATATGGAGCTTCTGGCATTTTGCATGTCTCTCCTTCCGTAGTATTCAGCATGTGTAGATGTGGTCTAATGCCCATCTCTTCCAAATCAACCCTAGCATTGATCGTGTCATTTGCCTTCCCAGCAATTTTAAGCAATGTTCCAATAAGGTTTTCGAATATTTTTTTCTCAATGTGCATGACATCAAGATTATGTGGTAGTTTTAGAGTTGTCCAATACGGCAAGTCAAACAAACAAACCTTTCGGCTCCAACACTATCCGAGTTCCCGCTTCCTTTTCTGACCTTGAGGAGGCTTTCCTGGTTTAATGTCTTTAACCTTCTCTAGTTGCTGCTAAAACTCCTCAGTAGTAAATTTCTCTAGCCTCTCTCGGTTTTCAATATTACCATCAAACTCTGCTTTCTTTCTTCTCCATGGATGGTTAGTTGGAAGGAAATGATGATGGCCAATATAACATATCTTGTTCTTCAATCTCCTTGAGCAAGGATCCTTGTCACAATGCACACAGGCATAATAACCTCTCGTTACTCGCCCCGTCAATGTGCTCAATGTTGGATAATCATGTATGCACCATATAACCGTAGCATGCAGTTTAAAGGATTTATGACTACAAGCATCGTATGCATCGACACCCTTCCAAAGGTCCAAAAGCTCATCTACGAGAGGTTGCAAGAAGACATCATAATCCTTTGATGGAGAACTCGGCTCAAGGATCAATAATACCATCATAAAGTTTGATTCTTCCATGCATACCCATGGTGGCATGTTATACGGCACAACAAATATTGGCCACATACTATATGAGTTGTTCATGTTGCCAAATGGATTGAAACCATCAGTTGCAAGTTCAAGTCTAATGTTCCTAGCCTCTCTTACAAATTTTGACCAATTTTTATCGAAGTCTTTCCATGCCTCACCATCACCTGGATGGCTAAGCTCATTGTCTACCGATTTTCGCTTCAACTTGTGCCATTGTGCATCCTTTGCGATTTTCGATGAAAGAAACATCCTCTTTAGCCTTGAAATCAGCGGAAAATACCTTAATACCTTCTGAGGAATGCACTTTGTGGTGTCTGCATCTTTCCATCTTGAACCCGCTTCACAACACACTGGGCACACATCGTGTTTCTCTAGCATCTTGCAAAACAATACACAATTATTCTTGCAAGCATGAATAGATTCATAGCCAAGTCCCATGGCACGTATTTACTTCATTGCCTCATCATAAGGTGTCGGAACACATGCTTTCGGGAAAGCAATGGATAACACCTTCAGAATCGCATTGAATGCGAGATTGCTGATCCGATAGAAAGACTTGATATGAAGTAACTTCACAATAAATGAAAATTGTGTATATTTAGATCCCGGTAATACCTTACGTTTTAAATGATCCTGTATACATTCTAACTTTTTCCCTTCAAGCTCTTTAGCGTTGCACATGTCGGCTATCATTTCAGGAAGTCCATCTTCAGTGCCTTCATCCTGCTCCATACTCGATATGTGTTCGTTTTCCTGAACCATTTCCTGATCACCATCTTCCTGCAGGACTGCATTATCCTCAACCCCCTCATCTGGCAGAATTGCAATTTCCTCAACCCCATCGTCCTTCAGAATTGCATTTTTCTGAACCCCATTATCTTGCAAATTTGCATTTCCCCGAATCCCATCCTCCAATGCTTCTCCATGATTGATCCACCTAGTGTAGGTGCTTGCCATCCCATTCCTAAGTAAGTGCATACACACCTCTTCTATATCCGAAGTAAACTGATTCAGGCATCGACGACACGGCATAGAATTTGTTCATCCTCAGAGTATCTACTCTTAACAAATTTTCACGAAATCATTGACCCCTTCCTCATGCTCAGGATAAATAGTCGACAACTGTGTATCCAACGTCTATCCATCTATCAAATGCTCATTATTTAGCTTTCGAATCAAGCAAAAGGTTGGAACTGTGCCTTACATCGAAAGACCTTAATACGGAATGAAATGTAGGTGAATTGAACTCAAAATTACTCATCAGATTGACGCGCTGCAGTAGGAAGCACCAGATTTGTGCTGTCGTAGGACTGAGCTGCGGCGGGGAGCCGCAGATCTTCGTTGGAGTGCTCCGTCGTGGCCGCCTTCTCTCTGTTCTTCTTTTTTCCCTATCGCGGGAGCGCGGCAGTGGGTAAACCAGTTTTTTGACTGCAGCACGGGCTTTTCTGTTGCTAACTACCACACTCACCTGAAACTTACCTTACATGTGGGACCTGGTTGTGGTAAAGACTTCTCATTCGATCGGTAACAGGTTCGACCCATGGGAGGAGCACATTTTTGTTTTTATTTTACCGCACTATTTATCAGCTTAAATTTACATGTGGGACCCTGGTTGGTTTATGACGTTTTCGCGGACCTTATATCGTCAAAAACCACCATGTAACAGCGAGTGACGATTTCTTTTTTGGCTACAGTGGTAACTTTTATGACGTTCCGTAACTTTGTCACTAAATTTGCCCAGATGTAAAATTTTATGACTTTTTGGCCAAAAACGTCATGGATCTATGACAAGAACAAACGTGTCATAAAATTTTCATCATAGATCAACACATTTCTTGTAGTGTATGTTGGTCATCCTCCTCCTCCTCCACTAGCAATGTGGGACTAAAGGTTTGCACCACTTCCACCACTTGCTCATATCCACATGGAATTTTGAGATTTATTTGGAATTTTTGAAATTTGCAATGGGCCAAGGCCATTATTCCATTTGGCATTCAAAATTCGTCCCATTTTCTTCACATTGACAGTACCATGTACAAAGCTAAAGCTAAATTTTGTACCATGCTGCTGGACAATTACCTTAACAGTACAATCTTATTCATCTGTCCTGCAGCAAGGAGGAAACCCTCAAAAACCTAAAGGATCACGTCTAACTTCGACCAAAATTACAGGTTCAGAAACTGAATCTCATTGCTTGTAAGAAGTACCTTGTACAATTTGTACTTTGTAGCCTTGGCGTGAAGTCCATGTGGATGGTTAGGATATTTTGTGGTTTTTGTACTAACCAAGATACCACGCATCTATATTTTTATGAAGTTTTGAGACCAACAGCCACACCACCGAATTAAGTGTAACTGGCATTTTCTTCATATTTGTAATTGTTCTTTCTGTTTGAAAGCTGATATCATCTTTTTTATTGAACGTGGTGATAGTTTCAAGCTGATATCATCTGCATTCGTTGGTTTAATGTTTCATAATTATCTTTCAGCCTACTCAACAACAAACTCGTTCGCGTCGATTTCTTGGTGTATCTGCTGAGAATGAGGGGACTTAACGGTGTCACATCGGATGTTCGGATGCTAATTAGGAGAACTAAACATGAGCTAATTATAAAACTAATTGCAGAACCCTGTGCTAATTCGCGAGACGAATCTATTAAGCCTAATTAATCCATCATTAGCAAATGGTTACTGTAGTACCACATTGTCAAATCATGGACTAATTAGGCTTAATAGATTCGTCTTGCGAATTACACTCCATCTGTGCAATTAGTTTTATAATTAGCCTATGTTTAATACTCCTAATTAGTATCCAAACATCCGATGTGACGGGTATTAAACTTTAATACCTTGTTGCCAAACACTACCTATATCCTATGAGACCAAGAAAGCAGTGCTTTTATGTCTATGTTATAATTGCTACAAGCATCACTTTTTGACTTGCAGAGATCGTTCATTCCCCTACTGAGGATGTCAATTCACCAACTGAGGATGCAGGCCAGAAGCAGGATCCGACTGAAGGCAAGGACAAGGAATGAAAGAAATAAGCGGCTCCAAATTTTGTCTACGATTTTCTGCTTAAAGCAATAAGCGCCCGGGTGCGTGTAAATATGTAATGATCATGCCCCGTGAGGTCAAGCTGAATTTTGAACCGTCAAATGACGTATCTACTGTGTTCTGTTGTATGTATGACGCAATCACAAATCACAATTCAGGATGGAATCGGGGGCAATTTGTGGATGGCGATGTTGTTTCACCGTTTGAGCAAACAAAAATGAAACATGAGAACATGAGATTTACATTGTGGTGACAGTATAATCGTGTCTGAGACGAGGTGAACTTAGCTGACATTTTTTTTAATGTCCTGTTTTCTTTCATTGCATTGCATTGCTCGTTTCTTTTGTGATGTACGGAGCCTGTTCCTGTTTGTTGTCTGCAGTCTGGGGCTTTCTTCTATATCAGATTATCACTTCTGCGCTCTCCAGCTACTGTTAGATCTCTGATTTCGGAGAAATAAGTGGCTCACGTGGGTGAAACTGCACTGTGGATTTGGTAGACGAAAAAGTTATGCTCAACTGATGATTTGGTAGACAAATGTGGGAGCCTTGTAGTTGTTGGAGCTAGATTGCTGAAAGCACCGCAAAACAGTACAGGATTCGTCATAGACGAAATCACGAAAGGTACACAAGACCCTGCAATCCTGAAACTGTTATGTGGACCCTCGAAACCGAATTGTTTGTGGGCCGGACATCGGGGCGGCCGTATAACAGGTAACAGCTCAAATATATTAGAGATTTTATTTTTTTCCCAAACCCTAAAAGCCTCCTCCTCCTCCCTAACACCACCCCCGCCGCCGCCACCTCTAACCTCCAGATCCAATCCACCGTCGCCGCCGCAACCATGGGCTTCGACATGGGCGTTGTCCCCTCCAATCCCGACGGCTGGGGTCCTCCTGACGTGCCGGCAATTCCGCAGTCCCTGGGCGGCGGCGCCTCCATCCCCTTCGCGCCCTTCTCCCGCTCCGACAAGCTGGGCCGCATCGCCGACTGGACGCGCAATCCCGCGGGCCCCGCCGCCTTCGCCGCGGCCTCCCGCGACTCCGTCTTCGACTTCACCTCCGCCGACGACTCGCTCGTCGCCGGGGCCGAGGACTCTTCGTTCCGCCTCGTCGACGCCAAGCCGCCGCCGCGCCAGCCGCGTTTCGGCCCCAGGTGGCGCTTCAACCAGCGCCCGCAGCTGCCGCAGCGCCAGGACGAGGAGGTGGAGTCGCGCCGCCGCTTGGCCGAGAAGGAGCGCGCCCGCCGGGAGCGCCACTTCCAGAGCAATCGCTCGCACCACCACCCCGGCTTCCGCGGTAACCAGTCCTCGTCGTCGGCCAAGCCCTCCGTCGACATCCAGCCCGACTGGACCATGCGCGAGCAGATCCCTTTCGCCAACTTCACCAAGCTCTCCTTCTCCGTCGCCGACCAGCCCGAGGACCTCCTCGTCTGCGGCGCAGTCGAGTTCTACGACCGCACCTATGACCGTGTCAACCCCAAGGCCGCGCGCCGTCTCGAGCGCTTCAAGTCCCGCAACTTCTTCAAGGTCACCACCACCGATGACCCTGTCATCCGCCGCCTCGCCGAAGAGGACAAAGCCACAGTGTTCGCCACTGATGCCATCCTCGCGGCGCTCATGTGCACGCCCCGCAGCATCCAGTCATGGGACATTGTTGTGCAGCGCGTGGGCAACAAGCTGTTCTTTGACAAGCGTGATGGTTCCCAGCTCGACCTGCTCACTGTCAATGAGACTGCGCAGGAGCAGCTGCCGGAGAATAAGGAAGACATCAACTCAGCACACTCACTGGCTGTTGAGGCCACCTACATCAACCAGAACTTCTCACAGCAGGTGCTGCACCGCGATGGTGAGAAGGTTACCTTTGATGAGCCTAACCCTTTTGCTTCTGAGGGTGAGGAGGCGGCATCTGTTGGCTACCGCTACCGCCGCTGGAAGCTTGATGATGAGATCAGCCTTGTTGCTCGTTGTGAGGTGCACGCTGTCATTGCTGATCCAAGTGGTGGTCGCCAGTTCCTTGCGCTCAATGCTCTCAATGAGTTTGATCCTAAGATTACTGGTGTTGACTGGAGGCAGAAGCTTGAGACCCAGCGTGGTGCTGTCCTTGCTACAGAGCTCAAGAACAATGCGAACAAACTTGCTCGCTGGACTGCCCAGGCTTTGCTTTCTGGTGCTGACATGATGAAGTTGGGTTATGTTTCACGTGTGCATCCTCGTGATCACTACAACCATTCCATACTCACTGTAATGGGGTACAAGCCAAGAGATTTTGCTGCACAGATCAACCTCAATACTGCAAACATGTGGGGAATCGTCAAGTCAATTGTGGACATTTGCATGAAGTTTGAAGAGGGCAAGTATGTGTTTGTGAAAGATCCAGCAAAGCCCCAGGTGAGGATCTATGAGGTGCCTTCTGATGCGTTTGAGAATGATTATGTTGAAGAGCCACTTCCAGAGGAGGAGCAAGTTCGCCCGCTAGCAGATGTTGATGCCACTGCACAGGAAATGGATGCAGCTGCTGAGGCAGAGGCTAATGGTACATCAGCTGCTAATGGTGGACAGGGTGACAAGAGTGCAGAGGTGACTGCTGCTTGAAGGGTATAAATCCTTTGCGAGATAGGTCTTTCTTTGAGCTAATTACCTGTTTTGATGGATACCTTAAAGAGTTGAACTGCTTGTTATTGATACATTTGTTTTGGTCACTGAGAATGCTGTAACTCTCATTTTACATGCTTAGGCATGTTAAATTTTGTTAGCACCAGTTGGTTCGAATTTAGTGACTTTGTTGGTAGTTAATCGTTTCTGCTGCCATGTTTCTGTGTTCAAGCCATTGAGTCTGCCTGAATATCTATGTTTGGGCTAAGCATTGTGAACTGTGCATCATTAATCTATCTGAATGATGTATGTTTTCTTTATGTTTTTGTGAGTCATCTTGCAATCAATTAACTGCTGCACTTGAACACTGCCGGTCATTTCGTGATTATGTTGCTGCCAGTGCATTCTAGTTGAAATGTTAGACTGAAGAGATCTGTGGATTAGAATAATGTCCTAGTTTTCAATATGATTGAGGTGCTATCTCCAATTGTAGGTAACCTACACATGGATTTTGCAACAATTTAGCATACCGTAGTCACATAGGTGAGACATCCAAAATGCCCAGTCATGATGTCTTATTACTTGTACATATGCATTGCAGGCTTCTGTATTGGAACGGGTTTAAATTTCCTCAATTCTGCAGGTATAGTTTCAGATTGCATATTGCGTATTTCCTATCTTGCATCACAAGCATGTTGATTGCATATTGCATGTTCCTGTTTTTTTGCATCACAAGCATGCTGAAGCTTGTGAAGAGCTTTTCCCAAGCTTGTTAGTTTTATCTCCTTTCGTTACAGTTTATATTTGGGTCCACTTTTTTCCTTTCGGAAAATGAGTTGGCAAAGGAACCTGAGCTATGACATGATATTCAAAGTCTCACAGGAAAATAACATGATACGGGCTTACAGACTACTTTTGGGAGACGAAGTGGTTTAATGATGCGCAAGTTAAGTTCCAACTTGCTGTAAAATTTGCATAGGCGTTCTTGAACTGCTAGTGCCTTATCGCATTGGAGTGTCTAAATTTTTATAATCGAAGTCATAAGTTAAGGTTCGTCCTAAATTGTAGGTCGTTTTAGCATTTTTAGGTTTATTGTTTTTGCTATGCATCTAGATATGCACTATGGCGAGATACATAGTAAGATCTATGCATTTAGAAATGTTAAAATGATATGCAATTTGGAACGGAGGAAGTACTGCATTTGTCGGCGCATCGCTTTCTCCTTCGAACCGACTGCCTGCTGTGAAATTTTTTTGTTGAGTTACTCACGGAAGCGGAACCTTGACAAGAAAAGGCAAAAAAACACCCTATTTACAGAGTGCTTCAGCTCTGAAAAATGGGAGCCCATCAGAGTGCTAGCCATCCGTCCGTGGGCTTCAGCTCTGCAAAAATGGGAGCCCATCCTGCCGAGGCAAGCGGGCTGCGGGGGTGTCTGCATTGGCTGGTGTTTCTCTCTCTCGATTTTTTTATTTTTATATTTTCTTCCGATTTTGCAGAAATATATAGTTGAATAAAAAATTTGAAAAAATAGGTTTATACCGCCGGTTGAATTGGCGGTATGGCCTTACTGCCGGTTGAAACGGCGGTCAGGCGAAACGCCCCAACGGTCACCCATCGCGCGGTACCCGAGGAAGCTCCGCCGTTTGAACCAGCGGTAAGGTCCTTACCGCTGGTTCAAACGGCGGGGCTTGCCCAGCATAAAAGGCGCCCGCGCCCCTCCCCTTCCCCCGTTCCAGAAGGCCGCCGCCCGTGCCAGACAGAGAAAGAGAGCGCCAGAGAAAGAGAGGAAAGGAAAGAAGGGAAGAAAAAAAAAGAGAGGAGAGGAGGAGGAGGGAAGAAAGGAGGAGGAGGAGGGAAGAAGGGGGAAGGAAATTCTTCTGTTGTTCCTAAGTAAATTTTTTAATCTCATAGTTTAGATAGTATAGTGTAGTGACTAGATCTAGATTTAGAAATATTAGTGGATCTGAGATTTAGAAATAGCTAGTGAATCTGAGACTTAGAAACATTTAGCTAAATTTAGATATAGTGAAATGTAGCTTAGTTAGTACAATAGATTTAGCTTAGACAGTAAAATAGATTTAGCTTCGGTGGTATAGTAGATTTAGCTTAGGTGGTATAGTACATTTAGCTTAGGTAGTACAATAGTTTTATTTTAGATCATAGTAAATTTAAGAAATCTTAGTGGAGCTGAGATTTATAAATATCTAGTGGATCTGAGATTTATTTGTCGTGCATATTAATTCTAGTACATGCCTATGATAAATTTAATTAGTAAGTTTGGTTTAGTGTTACATAGTTGTTTGTTTATTGAATTGAAGTCGTCATTGTAGTTAACTGATATATATTGCTAAGATTAATTTGGACTGCCCGTTTCATGTATGGTGGCAGGTATGTCGGATAGTTTAAATTTTCAAGTGTTCTATGGGCCGAGGGAGGTTAGATATGGTCTAGAAGGGGTAGATTTGAGTGGATTTCCCTGTTTCACCAAGTGTGTTCCAAGAGCAAGAGAGAGAACTTGGGGGCATTTGCAAGTGGCTTTGTAGGGACCTTGGTGTTGATAGAGATCAAGTGGATGTGTCTGTGAGGGTTGTAGTCAAAAGATGACCCGACATAAATTTTTGAGAGTTGCTTCCGCTTGAAGGAACTTCGAGCTACCGGACTTACATAAATGGTTGCACGAGAAAAGGTTTATCAATCATATGGTATGTTCAACTGTTCATGAAGGGTGGATCTAGCAGTCATATTGAAGAAGAAGTAAGAGGTGATGAAGTTGAAGTGGAAGAAGATGTGCAGAGTACTGAGGGTGGAAATGAAGAACTTGATTATGATGAACAAGAAGGGGGAGATGCAGAGAATGATGTTGCCTCCCTCGCACTAAATGGGGAGGCTGATGAGGGGGAAGAAATTCCTGAGTTAGTAGAGCAGCTGGAGATTGAAGGAGAGGAGGCCAATGGTGCCGTGGATGGTAACTTGTCCGATGAGGAAGATGCTTATCCTGTACCGCGAAATTGGTCAAATTATGACCATTTCACCCTACAGGTCAATATTGGGGAAAATATTCCTTGGGATTATAGGGAGAATGAGGTATGCGTGGGGACTTTGTACCAAAGTAGGGATGAAGTGAAAGTGACTATTAAGAGATGGTCCACTTTGTCTTTGCAGCGTCAGTTCAAGGTGGAAAAAAGTAGCCCAAAGGTGTATGATATCCGCTGTGTGCGAAATGATTGCCCATTCAGAGTGCATGCATACAAGGGGAAATGGAAGGATTATTGGGAGGTGACTAGAGTGGTTGAGCACGAATGCTTGCTGGCTGAATTGGAAGAAATACACTGCAACCTCACTGCTGATTTTGTTGCTCAATACATGTATCGATAGTGCAGAATCCTGACTTCGAGCCCAAGTCCATTGTTTGTGCCATAAAGGAGAAGTTCAAGTATAAGATCAGCTACAGCAAAGCTTACCGGGCGAAACAGAAGGTGCTGGAGATGAAGTGGGGTACGTTTGGAGCATCCTATGACAACCTCCCTGTCCTGTTGCACACCATTTGCTAGAGAAATCCTGGAAGCTTCTACGACTTGAAAACCTATCCATGTGTTCAGTTTCCAGGGAAACAGGTGTTGAGATACGAGGTAGGCTACGCTAGCGCAAATCAAAATTTCTACCGCGTATAATCAGGAAAAACTGCCGTATAAGGATCACGTGATTACCACTCGACGCACTACTGGTGCGGAAGATGTAGATATGCGTCGATGCAGTGAAGACGATCACGTAGTCGTACGTAGTTGATCAACGTAGTCGTACGTAGTCGATCACGTCAACGTCCAGCAGCTCCTCAGCAGCTCGACCACGTGCAGCAAGATCGCCCCCGGTGCCGCGGCTCGTCGTCGGCTCGTCGTGGCTCGTCGGCGGCTCGTCCAAGTGCTGCAGGCGCAACACCTCCAAGGTATCCACACGTGCAGGGAGGAAGCTTCGCAAACCGGACTGCTAGATCCGCGAGTTGCAACAGGCGAGGGCGTGGGAGGCGCGGTAGGTGTGTTTCGCCAAAAAGGTGTAAACCCTAGGGCGCCCCCACCCCTCTATTTATAGAGGTTCCTGACGGGCCTCTGGGTCCGAGGCCCATTAGTACTTCTAAACCTAATCAAACTCGGATCAGATCCGAATTGGGCTTCCAGCCCCTTAAGTGTGTGACCCTATGGGCTCGGATACGTATAGACATGGCCCGAGTACTTCTACTCGGCCCAATAGTCGGTAGCGGCCTCTAGCAAGAAGTGCCAACTCCTATACGCACACGAAGATCATATCAGACGAACCATCACAACATAATATACATGCTATTCCCTTTGCCTCACGATATTTGGTCTAGCTTCAAGCCGACCGCTCTTTCTCGATCCTGTGATTCGGAATCCCTTTGTAGGTTAACTCTTAACCGTACGTAGCATGGCCATGCATTTTCGGATCCGATCACTCGAGGGGCCCAGAGATATCACTCTCAATCAGAGAGGGGCAAATCCCATCTTGATTGACCATGTCTCATAGCATGCTTCTTGACAAACCCGAAAGCTACCTTTATAACTACCCTGTTACGGCGTAGCGTTTGATAGCCCCTAAGTAGGTCGATCCACATCTAGAATACATGCGACAATCTCAGGTCTAAGGACAAAGCATATATGTTGTTTAAAGAGAGAACTACTTCTCGTGTTGGGTCAGTCCTAGCACATGTCTCCACATGTGTCCACATTATTAGTTCAACATCTCCATGTCCATGACTTGTGAAACATAGTCATCAACTAATACATGTGCTAGTCTAATATTCATGTGTGTCCTCATATGAACTCCGACTAGGGACAACTTTAGAATAACCATACAAGTAAAGAGTTTCACATACAATTCACATAATTGCAAATCAATTCAAGTAGCCTTCAATGGATATTCAATGAACACAACATACAAATCATGGATACAAATGGAATATCATCATCTCTATGATTGCCTCTAGGGCATACCTCCAACAACAGGTCCTGCAGCGGTCATTCCTCACGTTGGGTCCTTGCATTCAGCCTTTCCGGCTATGTCGACCAGTCATTTGTATTTATATTGATGGCACATTTCTGACTAGAAGGTACAAGGGAACAATATTGACAGCTGTTGGGACCGATGGCAACATCTAGGTGTTGCCTCTTGGGATCGCATTTGTGGAGGAGTCTGGAGATAGCTAGTATTGGTTCCTCGAGAGGGTGAAGAACATGATTGTGATGGATGTTGAGGGGCTTTGTCTTATTCATGATCGGCACAAAGGCATTATGCAAGCAATCGAAAACCTATAGAATGGAAGTCAGGAGCGTTTCAGGGCGCCGATATGGCCGGACTTGAAGAGTAGGTGGTGCATGAGGTATATGGGTGCAAACTTTCATAAGCAATTCAAGAGCAAGACCCTTATGAAATTGTTCAAGCGCTTGTGCAGCCATAATCAGGAGAAGAAGTTTAACCTGTTGTGGAAGAAACTTGAGGACCTCACAAAGAAGCAATGCGAGGAACTGGGTCAATAGTGAGGCCGACCACCCTGTGTCTCTGGAGGATGTCGGGCTCAACGGTCCAAATGTCAGGCACAGACGGGGAAGATCCATCAAGAGCTTCTCACAGTGGATTGAGAATGAACCGAAGGAAAAGTGGTCATTACTCTTTGATGACGGAGGTGCACAATGGGGTATAATGACGATAAACCTAGCTGAGGTTTACAACTGGGTCCTGCGCGGTGTTCGGGGCCTGCCCCTTGTTGGTATTGTGGAATTTTACCTATACCGCACCATGAAGTATTTTAGGGAAAGGTACCAGTTGGCTAATAACTCAATATGCGACAACCACATAATCTATGGGTACAAGATGACAGAGTACATGGAGGGTGCGATTAACAAATCTCATTTGCATCGTGCGAAAGAAGTGGGAGCCGTGGAACGCTGGTTCGAAGTTGTTTGCAGGGATAAAGTTCGAATGGGCGGGAGGCGCGAGAGACACACACATGAGTGCACCATTAGCAATGAAGGTTGTGTTTGCTCTTGCCACAAGCCAAGGTTGCTTCACAGGCCTTGCACCCATGTCATTGCTGCATGCATCGAGGCGGGGGGCTTCAACCCCGTCGTTTCGTGTCGCACTATTTCCTGAAAGAAATCATATGGCAAACTTGGAGGAACGAGATTTATGGATATCGTTTACTAGGAGAGTTTGTCAACAATCCTGAGAATGCCGCCCGCTACATTCCTGACCTTGATCCAGAAATGTTCCAAGGGGTCGGGCGACGTGGGAACAGACGTATCCGTAACGACATGGATCAATCTGAAGCAGGTCCTGATGTTCGACACTGCTCCAAGTGCCATGAAGCCGGTCACACCTACAAGAACTGCCCGGCAACGACGTATGGAAGTGCGAGCACCCAAGCTGCATCTAATAACTTGTAATGCAATGTAATATTTATCTTAAGTGTGTTATTATAACTTAAGTTGTGGCCCTAATGTAATGTAATGTTTATTTGGTTTTGTGGTCAAAACGTAATGTAATGTAATATTTATCATGGACACTTTTATTTGTAATAACTCATGTGCTGTGTATTTTATTTCTCTTACGTCTTCAAATCTTTATTTTTTCATTACTTGTGTTACAAGTATGGCGCACCCAGTTCCACAGGGGTACCAGACCCCTGAGTTGCTTGACCCTACCTTGGATGGCCTGCACAGGTCGTAAATGTCAGCCGTACGAGGTTCGACTCTCGGCACGTTTCGGGCATGTAACCTGCTCTCGACCATGCCGATCGACACACGTTGGATCCCCAGGTATATCATACTTAGTAGAACTTGTGTGTTAAGTTCAACGATTAATTTGTTTAAACTAATTAATTTTTTGCATGATACAGGTTACGTGCGGTGGGCCTTCTCCATGTAGCTAGGTTAGTGGAGGGTGACATGGTCACCTCCATAGACGAGGAACATATCTTTAGTCCTTCTCAAGTACTTAAGAATATTTTTCACCGCTGTCCAGTGACTCTCACCTGGATCAGATTGGTGTCTGCTTGTCATACTTAGCGCATATGAAACATCTGGGCGAGTACTTATCATTGCATACATGATAGATCCAATAGCCGAGGCATATGGCACTCTACTCATGCGATTCCAGTCACAGCAGTCGAAGGACACTGAGTCTTGCTGAGATGTATGCCATGTGACATAGGCAAGAACCCTTTCTTTGCCTCTTCCATGCTGAACCGCTTCAACACTTTGTCAATGTAAGTATCTTGGCTTAAACCTATAAGCCTTCTCGATCTATCTCTATAGATCTTAATGCCCAGAATATATGCCGCTTCCCCTAAGTCCTTCATCGAAAAACTATTTTTCAGTGAAGTCTTTACGGACTCAAGCATAGGAATGTTATTTCCAATCAGTAATATGTCATCCACATATAAGATTAGAAATACTACAGAGCTCCCACTAACCTTCTTGTAAACACAAGACTCTTCTTCGTTCTTGGTGAAGTCAAACCCTTTGACCACTTCATCAAAACGAATGTTCCAACTCCTTGATGCTTGCTTCAATCCATAAATGGATCTCTGAAGCTTGCATACCTTTCCAGCATTTTTCGGATCGACAAAACCCTCGGGCTGTATCATTTTCCAGCTAGGTTTCCATTCAGGAAAGCTGTCTTGACATCCATCTGCCATATCTCATAATCGAAATATGCAGCTATAGCTAGAATAATCCGAATGGACTTAAGCATCACTACGGGCGAGAAGGTCTCGTCGTAGTCAACTCCTTGAACTTGTCGAAAACCTTTTGCGACAAGTCGTGCTTTATAGATGTGAACATTTCCATCCATATCCTTTTTCTTCTTATAGGTCCACTTGCACTCTATGGCTTTAACACCATCAGGCGGGTCAACCAAGTTCCAAACTTGATTGTCTCCCATGGACTCTATTTCGGATTGCATGACATTCTACCATTTTTCGGAGTCTGGGTCCATCATTGCTTCTGCATGTCGCAGGCTTACCATTGTCCAACAATAATATTTTCCGCATTTCGCGGAGCCTTGCCGACATTCGTGGTTGTGGCGGTGCTTCTCTTGCCATGGGCATCTCAACTTGTTCTGCTACGTTAGCATCACTCATTGATTCTTGCCCGATCGGCTCATCTTGAACTTCTTCAAGATGCACTGTCTTTCCACTCTTTTCTCCTTTGAGAAACTCTTTCTCTAGGAAAACCCCGTTCCGAGCGACAAACACTTTGCCTTCTGATCGGTTGTAGAAATAATATCCCAAAGTTTACTTTGGATATCCCACGAAAATGCACTTATCCGACTTGGGTGTGATCTTGTCCGACTGAAGTCGCTTGACAAACACTTCACATCCCCAAATCTTTAGAAAAGACAAACTAGGAATCTTTCCAGTCCATATCTCATATGGTGTCTTAACTACGGATTTAGATGGTACCCTATTAAGTGTGAAAGCTGCTGTTTCTAGAGCGTATCCCCAAAATGACAACGGTAGGTCCGACTGGCTCATCATTGATCGAACCATGTCTAACAAAGTTCGATTACGTCGCTCGGACACACCGTTTTCTCTGAGGTGTTCCAGGCGGCGTAAGTTGTGGAACAATTCCGCAACTCTTTAGATGATTACTAAACTCGTGGCTCAAATACTCGCCTCCACGATCAGATCGTAAGGCCTTAATTTTCTTGCCACACTGATTTTCAACTTCATTCTGAAATTCCTTGAACTTTTCAAAGGTTTCAGACTTGTGCCTCATCAAGTAGACATAGCCATATCTACTAAAATCATCAGTGAAAGTTATGAAGTATTGGAATCCTCCTCTAGCCGTCGTGCTCATTGGTCCGCATACATCACTATGTACGAGTTCCAACAAGTCTACTGCTCTTTCAGGAAATCCTGTGAAAGACGTCTTGGTCATCTTGCCTAGCAAGCAAGCCTCACATGTCTCGTATGATTCAAAATCAAACGAAGTTAGAAGTCCATCAGAATGAAGCTTCTTCATGCGCTTTTCACTTATATGACCCAAACGACAATGCCACAAGTAGGTAGGACTCAAATCATTAGGCCGAGGCCTTTTAGCACTTACATTACAGACAGGTGAACCATCAAGATTTAAAACAAATAATACATTCACAATGGGTGCAAAAGCCATAAACATATTATTCTTAGAGATCACACAACCATTGTTTTCACTCGCAAATGAATAACCATCCTTCATCAAGCATGAAGGAGATAAAATGTTTCGACTTAAACTAGGAACAAAATAACAATTATTCAACTCCATAATAAATCCTGACGGGAGGTGGAGTTGCATCGTCCCGACGGTCAACGCAGCAACTCTTGCATTATTGCCCACGCGGAAATCAACTTCTCCTCTTTCCACGCTTCTACTTCTTATCATTCCCTGCATCGAATTGCAAATATGAGCAACCGATCCGGTATCAAATACCCAAGAATTAATAATTGTATCAGCGAGAAATATGTTGTCTATAACATTAACAACAAGCGTACCTGAGGTAGAAGTACTCTTACTTCCGCCATTCTTCAAGGAAGCTAGGTACTGCTTGCAGTTTCTCTTCCAGTGACCAAGTTCATGACAGTAAAAGCACTCTTTGTCTGGAGCAGGTCTAGGTCCAGCTTTAACCTTGGGCGGTGGGTTTGGCTTGGACGTTCCAGCCTTGCCCTTCTTCTTCCAAGAATTGTCCTTCTTCTTAAAGCTAGGCTTGTTCTGTATAGCCATCACATGGCTGGTACTAGCGCTTTTCTTGATGTCAGCCTCTGCTGTTTTAAGCATGCCACACAACTCATTCAGACCCTTCTCCGTCCCATGCATATGGTAGTTCGAGATGAAGTTCCCATAGCTAGGCGGAAGAGACGAAAGAATGAAATCAGTGGTCAACTCTTGGCCCAGTGGGAAGCCCAGCTTCTCCAACCGTTGAGTGTAACCAACCATCTTGATTACGTGTGGTTCTACTGCTCCGCCTTCTGCTAGCTTGCTCTCAACAAAGGCCTTGGACACATTGAACCTTTCAGTCCTGGCCTATGTTTGGAACATGTCTCTAAGCGCCACGATCATATCGTGCGCCTCATGGTTTGTTTCGAACTGCATCTGCAGCTCGGGTTCCATGCAAGCAAGCATAAGACAGCTTACTTCAAGGTTAGCATCACATGCTTTCTTGTAAGCATTCTTAGCAGCAGCGGGTGCATCATCAGCAGGTTCTTCTGGTAGTGGGTTGTCTAGAACATCTTCCTTTTTCTTAGCCCTGAGAACAATTCTCAGGTTACAGATCCAATCCGAGTAGTTTGTTCCATTCAACTTGTCCTTCTGAAGGACCGAACGCAAAGCAAACGGTGTAGTGCTGCTAGGTGCCATTTAATCTACAACAAAGTAATGCAAAATACACTAAGACAAACGTATCCATGATAGAGTAAATCATATTAAACTATTTTAATAAAATCTACTCCCACTAAAATCAATATCCCTCTATTGAAACTTAGTGATTCAGGATCCACAACTAACAAGTCTACTAGTGAGATTTAGCATCACCGCTAGCAAACGAGGTAGATCGGTAAGCAACTTTTGCTAATCATATCACATATGACTCCTCTTGTTGGGTGACATCTCTATGTCTCGGCGCCCAACCTTTATGCCCCAAGGTCCTTAACCGTTAAGATAACCTTGTTAAGCAAACAACCCTTATGCGTGTAAGTGTCCGACACAAACCCGTCTAGTCAAGGAAAACTAGTGGCACCCTAATTTCATAGACCCATCACTAATTGTACAAGACATGGGATGGTGCAAGTTTTAGTTGGGAGGGCATACTAACTTAAACTTTGTGAGGGATCGTTCTACTTCTAACATCACAGCATGCAGAAAATAAAACATAAATAGAATAGCATTCACACAGCTGTGACACAGTATGGCCCGTTTTCATATGGTGATCTCCATCTCCATAGAACCTGTTCACCATGGTGATCTCCATCTCCATGTTCCATGTGCGCCATCCTCTTGGTGATGAGTCCTCCAAGAACTAGAACATGCTATTACGCCTAATAGCTAGTAAAGAATCTAGTAATGAAGATTACATAGTTGCTTGGATCATCACAGATTGGTACGCAGACCATTAAATACAATAAGGTGACAACACATATGGCTCGTGCCGTGTTGCCGTACGCGCGACACGCAGGTCACGAATGAGTTACACACATGCATCACATACACAAGGGGGCCATACTGATCACAAGATACAAACATACATCCTGCAAAACAGAGTTAGGCGTCCTAACGTTCCAAACTTCGGATGCCCGAAACACCATCTTCCAAGCCGAATTTGGGAAATCTAATTTCACCGAAAACGGCAAAGCCGTTGAATTTCATGTGTAACTTTTTCTGTAGATCAATTTTTATATAAAATTCGCCCCAATCCGAGATCGTACCGAAAAGTTACGGCTGATTTACCGAAGCATACGCATACGGCAAAAATCCTGACCCCGGTAGTAGATCTCATCTACTATTGCACATCTAATGCGCCTGGCGTATGACCCTGGATTTCGATTCGACCAATCATATGGATCTTCGCTCACTGCAACTGGATTTACGTGTATCACTTAACTCCGATGGCGGAAACCGACCGGTAGGAGTATGTCGTTACACTACCATTGCAGCAAGGGCACGAAACCAGGACATCGATCAAATGGAAAACTCGCATATCTGCATATGCACACATCCCGAATCCAAAACTAAGCAGCTACGGCTCTTGATACCACTGTTGAGATACGAGGTAGGCTACGCTAGCGCAAATCAAAATTTCTACCGCGTATAACCAGGAAGAACTGCCTTATAAGGATCACGGGATTACCACTCGACGCACTACTGGTGCGGAAGATGTAGATATGCGTCGATGCAGTGAAGACGATCACGTAGTCGTACGTAGTCGATCAACGTAGTCGTACGTAGTCGATCACGTCAACGTCCAGCAGCTCCTCAGCAGCTCGACCACGTGCAGCAAGATCGCCCCCGGTGCCGCGGCTCGTCGTCGGCTCGTCGTGGCTCGTTGGCGGCTCGTTGGCGGCTCGTCCAAGTGCTGCAGGCGCAACACCTCCAAAGTATCCACACGTGCAGGGAGGAAGCGTCGCAAACCGGACTGCTAGATCCGCGAGTTGCAACAGGCGAGGGCGTGGGAGGCGCGGCAGGTGTGTTTCGCCAAAAAGGTGTAAACCCTAGGGCGCCCCCACCCCTCTATTTATAGAGGTTCCTGACGGGCCTCTGGGTCCGAGGCCCATTAGTACTTCTAAACCTAATCCAACTCGGATCAGATCCAAATTGGGCTTCCAGCCCCTTAAGTGTGTGACCCTATGGGTTCGGATACGTATAGACATGGCCCGAGTACTCCTACTCGGCCCAATAGTCGGTAGCGGCCTCTAGCAAGACGTGCCAACTCCTATACGCACACGAAGATCATATCAGACGAACCATCACAACATAATATACATGCTATTCCCTTTGCCTCACGATATTTGGTCTAGCTTCAAGCCGACCGCTCTTTCTCGATCCTGTGATTCGGAATCCCTTTGTAGGTTAACTCTTAACCGTACGTAGCATGGCCATGCATTTTCGGATCCGATCACTCGAGGGGCCCAGAGATATCACTCTCAATCAGAGAGGGGCAAATCCCATCTTGATTGACCATGTCTCATAGCATGCTTCTTGACAAACCCGAAAGCTACCTTTATAACTACCCTGTTACGGCGTAGCGTTTGATAGCCCCTAAGTAGGTCGATCCACATCTAGAATACATGCGACAATCTCAGGTCTAAGGACAAAGCATATATGTTGTTTAAAGAGAGAACTACTTCTCGTGTTGGGTCAGTCCTAGCACATGTCTCCACATGTGTCCACATTATTAGTTCAACATCTCCATGTCCATGACTTGTGAAACATAGTCATCAACTAATACATGTGCTAGTCTAATATTCATGTGTGTCCTCATATGAACTCCGACTAGGGACAACTTTAGAATAACCATACAAGTAAAGAGTTTCACATACAATTCACATAATTGCAAATCAATTCAAGTAGCCTTCAATGGATATTCAATGAACACAACATACAAATCATGGATACAAATGGAATATCATCATCTCTATGATTGCCTCTAGGGCATACCTCCAACAACAGGTCCTGCAGCGGTCATTCCTCACGTTGGGTCCTTGCATTCAGCCTTTCCGGCTATGTCGACCAGTCATTTGTATTTATATTGATGGCACATTTCTGACTAGAAGGTACAAGGGAACAATATTGACAGCTGTTGGGACCGATGGCAACATCTAGGTGTTGCCTCTTGGGATCGCATTTGTGGAGGAGTCTGGAGATAGCTAGTATTGGTTCCTCGAGAGGGTGAAGAACATGATTGTGATGGATGTTGAGGGGCTTTGTCTTATTCATGATCGGCACAAAGGCATTATGCAAGCAATCGAAAACCTATAGAATGGAAGTCAGGAGCGTTTCAGGGCGCCGATATGGCCGGACTTGAAGAGTAGGTGGTGCATGAGGTATATGGGTGCAAACTTTCATAAGCAATTCAAGAGCAAGACCCTTATGAAATTGTTCAAGCGCTTGTGCAGCCATAATCAGGAGAAGAAGTTTAACCTGTTGTGGAAGAAACTTGAGGACCTCACAAAGAAGCAATGCGAGGAACTGGGTCAATAGTGAGGCCGACCACCCTGTGTCTCTGGAGGATGTCGGGCTCAACGGTCCAAATGTCAGGCACAGACGGGGAAGATCCATCAAGAGCTTCTCACAGTGGATTGAGAATGAACCGAAGGAAAAGTGGTCATTACTCTTTGATGACGGAGGTGCACAATGGGGTATAATGACGATAAACCTAGCTGAGGTTTACAACTGGGTCCTGCGCGGTGTTCGGGGCCTGCCCCTTGTTGGTATTGTGGAATTTTACCTATACCGCACCATGAAGTATTTTAGGGAAAGGTACCAGTTGGCTAATAACTCAATATGCGACAACCACATAATCTATGGGTACAAGATGACAGAGTACATGGAGGGTGCGATTAACAAATCTCATTTGCATCGTGCGAAAGAAGTGGGAGCCGTGGAACGCTGGTTCGAAGTTGTTTGCAGGGATAAAGTTCGAATGGGCGGGAGGCGCGAGAGACACACACATGAGTGCACCATTAGCAATGAAGGTTGTGTTTGCTCTTGCCACAAGCCAAGGTTGCTTCACAGGCCTTGCACCCATGTCATTGCTGCATGCATCGAGGCGGGGGGCTTCAACCCCGTCGTTTCGTGTCGCACTATTTCCTGAAAGAAATCATATGGCAAACTTGGAGGAACGAGATTTATGGATATCGTTTACTAGGAGAGTTTGTCAACAATCCTGAGAATGCCGCCCGCTACATTCCTGACCTTGATCCAGAAATGTTCCAAGGGGTCGGGCGACGTGGGAACAGACGTATCCGTAACGACATGGATCAATCTGAAGCAGGTCCTGATGTTCGACACTGCTCCAAGTGCCATGAAGCCGGTCACACCTACAAGAACTGCCCGGCAACGACGTATGGAAGTGCGAGCACCCAAGCTGCATCTAATAACTTGTAATGCAATGTAATATTTATCTTAAGTGTGTTATTATAACTTAAGTTGTGGCCCTAATGTAATGTAATGTTTATTTGGTTTTGTGGTCAAAACGTAATGTAATGTAATATTTATCATGGACACTTTTATTTGTAATAACTCATGTGCTGTGTATTTTATTTCTCTTACGTCTTCAAATCTTTATTTTTTCATTACTTGTGTTACAAGTATGGCGCACCCAGTTCCACAGGGGTACCAGACCCCTGAGTTGCTTGACCCTACCTTGGATGGCCTGCACAGGTCGTAAATGTCAGCCGTACGAGGTTCGACTCTCGGCACGTTTCGGGCATGTAACCTGCTCTCGACCATGCCGATCGACACACGTTGGATCCCCAGGTATATCATACTTAGTAGAACTTGTGTGTTAAGTTCAACGATTAATTTGTTTAAACTAATTAATTTTTTGCATGATACAGGTTACGTGCGGTGGGCCTTCTCCATGTAGCTAGGTTAGTGGAGGGTGACATGGTCGACAGCGCTGCGCGACGCGGTGAGAGGTCCACACGGTTCCAGTTTGACATGTCGCAGTTAGCAGCTCTGCTAGACTGGTGGTGGCCGGAGACGCACACCTTCAACCTCCCGGTTGGTGAGATGACCCCCACACTGGAGGACATCTCCATGCTACTTTGCCTTCCACTTGCAGGGCTCGCCGTAGCCGCGATGAACGCACCGCCTACCTGGCGTGATGAGCTGCTGGGTCGGTTTGCGGACGTTCACCGTGTGGATGGTGCCCCGTCGTACCGCACTTTTAGCTCCACACACGGGCCCACGAAGGCTTGGCTCCAGCAGTTTAGTGTGAGTATTTAATTACCTGCATGTCCAATTAATTTTTTGTAACTTGTTCATAATTTTGACCCAAATTTGAAATTTGTTTGCAGGCCGAGTACTTGAGAGCCGCCGCCGCCGATGCCACAGTAGCGCGACACTTAGAGGTGTACCTGTTGTGGCTCTTCGGCTGGATCTTGTTGTGCACGTCGTAGGGGAATTCGGTGCCTAAGCACCTTCTTCCTTACGCGAGGGCTATTGCGGAGGCCCCGCTCGACGAGGTTCCACAGTACAGTTGGGGTTCAGCTATATTGGCGGCCACCTATAGGGGTCTTTGCACGGGCTGCTGCAAGATAATTTTGGCGGAGCCAATCTTCCTTGGCTGCCCGTTGCTGCTTCCGCTGTGGTCGTACGAGCGGTTCCCGATAGGGCGACCCCATATTGACATGTCCCCCTACCCCGAGGGTTTCAATGATGACGACGTTGACAGGCCCACGATGGGGTCGTTGTGGTGCCTGAGGAAGGTATGATTCTTCAACTACAATTATTCGATTCATATTACAATTATTCGAAGTCATAAATGCCAAATTGTGATTTTATTTGTTGCAGGGAATATGGGTGGGGGTGCAGACGAAGAAGTCATACCCAGACTTCGTCGGTCTGTTCGATGCTCTTGTCGACACCAACTTGAGGTGGAGACCCTACAACTTCAAGGAGGTGCAGGCTCGTGCCCCGCATGGCCTCTCTTCACTGTGCCATCGGGACATGGAGTACTGGAGGACGATGAGGCCACTAGTCTACGACATCCACATCGAGGACTACGCGGTTCACCGTGTGATGAGGCAGTTCGCCCTGTACCAGTACTCCCCACTTCCGGTTACTTCTGTTGTCCCGACCGCCGTTCACAGGTACACCCCCAGCCTTTTGATTCACCTTGAAATATTAATTTTTCATTTATTTAACTTGTGCAACGATGGTTCCGTTAGGGCTAGCCATCAGGGTGGTGGTGGTGGGCCCGGAGTCCAATGGGCTCCGAGGATGGTTCAGTGGGTCGACATGTGGATGACCGCACTAGACGAGGTGGTGCAGGAGGCCCGTGCACACGACGACGACGCTTTCATAGCGTACCTTCGGTGGTTCTTACCGAGGACCAGGACGCAGGTCACGTATGTTCTGAGGGAACCACCGATGGAGATCGCGTCAGTCACGCAGACGTACCTGCGTTCGAGAGATGTCAACTTCGACTACGTGGTAAGCTACTGTATTATTTTTGTTACTCAACTTGCATCATTTGGTGTGACTAACTTGAACCATTTTCTCTCCCCAAAAGTATGACGTTATTGCTGAGGTAGCCACAGAGCTGACGTATGGCATCGACCACTACGACGACATGACTGCTCATCAGCACCACATGCTGTACAGGAGGGCTCGGGACGCCTGCAGTAGGTTCATGAGGGCCGTAAGCTGCTGTGGCGGTCACGGGGATGTCGTATTTCCACCACGGGCGTCCTACCCCCGTTCGTCCTCTCCAGCTCCTACTCAGCAGGTTGGTACGTCCTCTCAACCGCCTGTTCGTCCGCCACCGGCCGGGACGTCATACGCCGCACCAGCACCACCACCGTCTTGGTATGTCACACCTGGTCCGTCCACCGTTCTGCAGACCGTGGATGGGTTTCGGAGGACTCCATCGACGAGGGACAGAGGTCCAGTGCCCACGCTTGGATTGATGACCTTTTCCAAGTCGAGCCTGACGTGATCGGTCGCTCCTAGTTGCCTGACGCCCTGAGGGTCCTCCACCAGGCGCAACCCAGTACTTCGTGACACCACCTACGGCGGCACCACCAGAGGCGGCATCGGGAAGATGCCCGACTCGCGACGTTGGCTCGCCGAAGCTGTTGATGTACGACCAGCAGCAGACCAGAGCAGCGCAGCGGGCAGCGAGGCGTGGTCGTGGTGCCGGTGAGCCTCGTTTCAAGCGAGGACGCATTTAGTGCGTAGGATGACTTGTATCTTTTATCATGTGTACAATTGTGTAACGTACGATGTGTACTCATTTGCGAACTACTCTATCTAGATCAGAAGTTTAATGCTTTTCAATGATTCCATGCGTTCACTATACATGTCTAAACAATTTTGAAATAATTATTAAAACTACATAATTGAAATAATCGATCAAAAGGAAGGACAAATATGCGGCAAATAACGGAGTACATGACCTAAGGACAACACAACAAAAGGTCCAACAGTACACAACATTATCCATGAATAAACCATGAAACTAGCCAATAATAGAGACTACTCAGTACAACGAGGCCACTTTCCCTTCCTTAGGGCATCGGGATTCTCCTCGATCGCTGCTTTTCGCTCGGCGTGCACGCTCAAGCTTCCCCTCCCTCTCCTCCCTCTTCGCAGCAACACGCCTCCTTTCCTCCTCTTCCTTGTGCTCCTTCTCTGCAGCCTCCTCTCTGAGTCTCTTCTCCATCATCTTCTTGTTCTCTACCGCCCACTGCAACATGTACTACATCTCCTCCTTGTCTTCAAGCTTGATCTTAGTGTCAATCCACTGCTTAAAATCCTAGAGCGGTGGAGGGTTTTGCAACAAATGTAATTGTTACAAAATAAAAAAAATCATGCAAGAGGTCATATGACACGAAATAATTATTACAGAACATCAATTCCTCACCATCTTGTTAATGCGGCGCTGATGAAGCATAGGCTCAAACTGAAAGTTTGAACACATCCAGTACCTCTGCCTGTACGTGTCCTCTACATCGGACTTGGCTACCTTGCAAGGATCGCCGCAAAAGCACATGGGTATTGGAATACCACTAGGCAGAGGCAAAAGGTCGAAGGCATTTCCGATCAACGGAACACCACTCCACCTTTACCATTTTCGTTGTAAGAATCGAAAGCAACTAACATTAAACCATACGACTAGCAATTAACGTAATAACGTGCACTGAGATTACCTTGTTTCCTAGCTTTTCCACGTCTTGACATCCTACGGTTGTATAATATAAATATTAAAATTGCATCAAACTATACTGCGCTAGATTTACTATGAACTAAATACTGAATCTACTATACTAACTAATCTAGATTTTTTACATCTAAAACCACCAGATATTTCTAAATCTACTATACTACGAGATTGAAAAACAGACCTGTTGACGATAGCTTCTTCCCCTTCTTTTCTCTCTTTCTTTCTTTCCTTCCTTCTTTCCCTTCTTTCCTATCTTCCTTTCCTTCCTTCTTTCCCTTCTTTCCTATCTTCCTTTCCTTCCTTCTTTCCCTTTCTGGTTCCCCTTGCACTCTCCGTAAACCGAGCGAGCGTGGCACTTAAATAGGGTGAACCCCCGCCAGTTCATCCGGTGGGGGCACCTCGATCCACGTGCGCACTACTTTAGCGGCAGCGGTAAGGGGGTGAGGGCCTTACCACCGGTTGAAACGGTGGTAGGGCTCTCCCGCCTGCTGAAATGGCGGCAGGAACCCGCGTAGGGGCTGTCAGACCCCTTACCATACCGCCATTTCAGCGACCGGTATAAGACTATTTTTACAAATTTTTTATTCGACTATATATTTCTGCAAAATTAAAAAAAATATAAAAATAAAAAATTGCTCTCTCTCTCTCATCTAGCTAGCTAAGCCAGGCCTTGCATATCCGTTGTGTTCCGTGTGTGCTCTCACATCATATATTATGGCCCCCTTTGGTAGGGCTTCGGCTGCGGCTTCTCCACCGGTAGAAGCTAAATCCCTACCAAACGATCTCCACCAAAACAGCTTCGGGGAAGAAGCCCTTCCGAACCCGCTCTCTAGAGCCATTTGACGGAGAAGAAGCCCAAAAAACCGGCTCCCCGTGGCTTCTTCCCGCCGTTCCCACCCTTGCCCTCGGGGAGCCCGCGGGTGGAGGTGAAGGGTGCGGTGGAGGCGGTCTAGCGGCGCAGTGGAGTCGGAGCAGCGAGATGGAGGCGGAACGGCGTGGTGGAGGTGGCCTGGCGGCGCGGCGTGGCACTGGAGGCGGAGCGGCGTGGGGATGGAGGCGCAGCGCGGTGGAGGGTAGGGACGGCGGCGCTAGGGGCCGATGGCGAAGCGGAGGCGCTGGGGCGGCCGACGGTGGAGCGGAGGCGCTGAGGTGAGCGGATAAGGCAGGCGGAGGCGCTGAGGCGAGCGGATAAGGATGGCGGAGGCGGTCAGGCGGATAAGAATTAAAGGAAAGAGAAAAACAGAAGGGAGAAAAAAAAAAGGGAAAGAAAAAAATAAGGAAGTGTATTATGGACATTTCATATTTTTATCCATGTTACTCATCCAGGAGAAGCCGTTTTGCCAAACATTTTTCCATCCAGACTAGGTGAAGCTAAAAAAATTGTTTCATCGAAGAAGCCATAGCCACAGCTATGTTAACCACAGCTACAGCCTGCCAAACTAGCATGCCTATTTGTAGTTATATCGCTGGAAGATTTGGAGGTCTGCCGGAGCCTCTCGGTTGATTGGCCAATCCTGTCATGCCGCGTGTGACTTTATCGTGAAGGAAAAATATTTACCGCACGGAGCCACGCGAGTGTCGGCACGCGGCAGTTTTCCGTAGACTCATCCGTTCAACGCAGGCCAACGCGTGAGACCTACGCGTCATCCTTGCCCGCGCACGAAATCGCCTGCATCTGCTTGGTCACGCCTCGGTCTTGTCCTCACCTCGCACGCCATCACCTCGTCGCCGCCTCCTCACCCTCTCCTCCTCGCGCCGTCGCCGGCCTTCTCCGAGCCAACGTTCCGCCTCATCTTACAAATCGGGGGCCTTTGGCTGCCCTGTGCTGGATCCGCCGCCGCCAGCTCCAACTTCGTTCCTTTTGCCGTCAGCAACCACGATGGTGCGGGCGGCGGGCCAGGCTGGTCCGAGCGGCGCTGGTCGTCGCCTCGGAGGCGCGGGCGATGTTGGTGGTGCAGTCAGTCGGCATCGACGGGATGCCCCGCCCGGTCTGTTGGTGGTGCGAGCGGCACATTCAACAGGACCGACCGGTCGGGCCATGGTCGAGCGGCGCGGCCACGATAAGTGACGACGAGGTGAAGAGAGCACTGGCCGGTGGCTCACACCGCCATCTTTGCCATGCATGAGGTCCATGACCGCTCGCAGCTGTTGAGATCGAGGTTCGTCCCCTTCCATCATCCTCTGGTGCGCCTGCCCGTGCTGTGCTTCCTGTTCTGTGCGCTGCCACTGAGCTCACCAAGGCACCATGCCCTTGTGCCAGGAGCGCGTTGCCGACGGCCATGCTTGATGCCCATCGACTCAGCCACCGTCCTCATGGGTCATGGCCGAGGTGATTTTGTTGTTCTTGCTGCTGCCAGTACTTGCACTTTAGGTGCTTGATTAAATGACCGTTACAGATGATAAATTCATTGCATCTTTTTTCAATACATATCCCCGATGGCCTTTGTAATCAGTATGAGAAATTCATAGGACACGTTGAGATCTCTATTATTCTATTTTGCAGGTAAATGTTCCTTTCAGTTTCATAGCCATGCATATTTTTGCCTTCCATTTCTGAAAGCCCTCCTTGAGGTCTGCTGCTCAGCCAGATAACGATATCTTGGTGCTGCTTCTATGAGAGTGTGAAAGGGCAACTTTTCTTCAATAATTGGAAACTATTCCAACTGTTATGGTGATATAGCGAACCAACCAATTGAACTGGTGTCCTCTTAATAAATTTGTGGCTGCAGTACATGACTCCGTACCTTCACTTTTGGCATGTGCAGCAAGCTCTGTTTCAGTCTGAGTGCTCTGTGAACCACTCAGCCTATCTATTGGATGATGTTCTGGAGTGAGTTGTATTTTCCACATGTTAGAAGGATACTCACAAACTAGCACTATCTAAAACTTTGCCTTTCAAGTTGATGGAGACTCACAGAATTTTATGGAAGAATGTTTGAGATAATTGCCTACAAATCATAAATTTCTAGGTTTCTCTTTACAGAAAAGTTTGTTACAAGGTCCATTAGCACAATCTGTGGCATTCAGTGCAACTATTGATATGTTATATCATCTGTTCCCAAAGACCTGATGAAATACTCCTTTGTTTCATTGCTTACTAAATAGATATGGAAAATTATCTGTATATGTAAAATGGGTTAGATGCTCTCATTGGATGTCTTTTACATATTTATTTGTATGGAGTGAAATGAGCTGTTCTAATTATATATCTTGCCTTTCCTGTCATTTCAATATTTGTTCATTTGAGTAATATCTTTTTTTTTTCATGTAATGAGCCTTCATAAACTATGTCTATTCAGATATCAAAGTTTTGCTAATTAATGTTCAATTTTTCTGTATAAGGTATATATCTTAGTGTCCTTAAATTGGATAATTCATAGTTTTCTTGGCTATGCTTATTTGTATGGATATATTTGAAGGATGCTGAAAAAAATCATATTAAGACCACTCGGCTATGCTTATTTGCTGCCACTAATGTATGTTAATGATGAAACTACTTTTCTTTCTTTCTTGACGTTCCTTCCTTTTTCTCATTCATTCATATCGTCAATGATCAACTTCTCTTTCAACATTCGTTTCAAATTGTGTGCAGGATGGTTGTCTACTCCTAAATTATTTATTTTTGTGTCTTTCAGGTAAGCTCCATATTTCTTTTTCTTTGCGCCTACACACTTCATTCCAGCAGAGTAATTGCTACAGTGTTAAGCTCATGACCTTCCTTTGTTAAAACCCAGTATGCTGTTTATTTTCATTTGCTAAAGTTTAATGGTAGGAAAAAGAGAAAAGTTGATACGGATGTTGTCCCGATCTTCATGACGTAGGATCCCGAACAAGATAACTAGCTATAGAACAGCCAAGATAACTTGTTGCAAGCAGCGATAACTAGTGCAACCTGTCAAATAAAACTTGAAGCCAACCACCATCTTTTTTTTTCTAGAATACGCAGGAGAACTGCGCATCATTCAATTAAGAGGAAGGTAAAAACGATGTTTGTACAACGCGGGCTATTAACCGAGCACTAGCACACGGTAGTGGAAATAGACAGAGATTACATTTGTTAAAAGGGGGGCGTCTACTAGCAGAATTTAAGACATAGAATTTGCAATGCTAGCTAATGATTAGGAGGCTTCCAACCAAAAGCTTCCATGTTTCGGGCACCACTTTGAGCCCAAAGCGATGCTTCTTCGACAATGAGCGGCATGAGCTGTTGCGGTGTTCTAGCAACGTCAGTTGCAAAGGCTCGGCCGTTCCTCTCTTTCCATAACCTCCAGCAGACCAGCATGACTGTAGAATCCAGGCCTCTAGCTTTGATGTTGGTCATATTAGCACGGATAGACAACCACCAATCAATCAAGTTGGAATTTGGGGTGAGGTTCGGTAACTGGTTGTTAGTCATTAGCCCAACCTGAAGCCACACCTGACGGGAGTAGTCGCAATGACTGAATAGGTGATCCACCGTTTCAGCTTCTTGGCCACAGAGATTGCACTCATCAGTATTCTGCAACCCATGCCGTTTGCGCCTTGCGGCGGTCCAGATCCTACCCTTGGCCGCGAGGCAAATGAAGAACTTAACTTTCAAGGGTGCCCAAGTGCACCACACGGTCCTGAAGATCGGCGAAACAGTGGAGCCACGGAAGAACATATGGTATGCCGATCGGGCGGAGTATGTCCTGTAGGCTTCCCAACGCCAGGAGATGACATCCTCGACGCCGGCCTGCAAATGGACAGTGGCAACCGTATGCCAAAGCTGGACATACTGCCTAATGCCGCTGACTGTAGCTCGTCCGACAATATCGCGAATCCACACCTTGTCTGTCAGGGCAGCCGCTACGGTTCTGGTTCTTCTTGTTTTGGGTTTGACCATAGCACAAAGGTCTGGTGCGAGGAAGCATGGTGAGGAGTCCCCCAGCCAGTTGTCCTCCCAGAAAAGAGCCGCATTACCATCACCTAGCTGAACTAGGATCGATGCTTGGAAGATACTTCGCAGGTTCTTGTCTCTGTCATAATCAGTGCTTAATTGGATCCACTGGCAACTACCATCTTTAACCGGCAACCTGAATCGAGGATTCGCCCAACTACACTCTCAAAGAATCAACCAACACAACCTGGAATCAATGGATCAGGAGCACCAATTGGGAGCTGATGACACGGCCGCTTCTGTAATCCCTCAAGGAAATCACAAGAGCAAAGGGGTAGAGATCCCTCTTTGAATTTGTTAGCACATAGCTGA
Organism: Setaria italica; assembly: GCF_000263155.2. NCBI lineage: Eukaryota > Viridiplantae > Streptophyta > Magnoliopsida > Poales > Poaceae > Setaria > Setaria italica. The sequence continues at coordinate 10,416,008 of NC_028452.1, read as the reverse complement.
ACAAAAGGGGTTCTATTTCATTATCAGAAAGTCTTGTGTAATCTCTAAGATACATGGGGTATTTATACTAGGAACATTCCTCCAAGTTGGGTGTGAAATTGACTTGAAGTTTCTGGAGATAAGCTAGCTAAAAGGTCATCCCGAGAAGCAACTCCCGTCAGTTCTGGTGCATCTCCTCAACTTCTGGCAGTGGTCATTAAAATGACCATTACTCCATATTGGGAAGTCCAAATGACGAGCTGTTTGTTGGGTTGGAAACTAGACTTGAGTGAGCTTCCAATCATGTGTATCATGTACCGCGAGTCCTTGCAGATTGGTACAGACTTGCACGAGAAGTTGAAGGTGTAACCTGTCTCAACTCAAGGTCCTGCGCATGTAACTTGTCTCAGCTTGGACAGCCACCTTGTTGGTCTTCATGTAACCTATCCTTGACTTCACATAAGCCTCTTCTTTTTTCATGTAACCTTTCTCCACCGAGTGTCATCTATGACCTCATGTGTAAACCTTAAAATAATAAGAGTACAACACTTAGATAGTAAACAATTCTCATTCGTGTGTAACTTAAATTCAGCAAGGAGAGAATTCACCTCTTGTTGTAGCTTCTTGGCACGACTTCGTGTAACCGGCCCTTGGTTTACATTGTTTGGTGTGGCTTGTTCATCCACTTGTGTAACTGGTTCATGGTTTACGTATGATGTTTTAGGATTGGGGGGGGGGGGGGGTGTCCGTATCATCCTCCCCCTCTTGAAAAGGAGTCATCCTCTACTCTAATTCTTCTAAGCCCATGAATGGTTATAGATCAGCAACATTGAATGTTGTACTGACACCATAATCTTCAGGAAGGTCAATCTTGTATGCATTGTCATTGATTCGTGCCATCACTTTGAATGGACCATCTCCTCGTGGCATCAACTTTGATTTACACCTTTCAGGAAAGCGATCCTTACGTGGATGTACCCAAACTAGATCACCCTGTTCAAATATCACTTTCTTCTGATGCTTGTTTGCCTTGGCTGCAAAATACTTCACCTTCTTATCAAGTTCTTCCTTGGTCTTCTCATGTATCTTCTTTATGTATGCAGCACGCTTGGAGGCTTCCATGTTACTTCGTTCCTGCAAAGGTAATGGCAACAAATCTATGGGAGTATTTGGTTTGAAACTATAAACAATTTTGAATGGACACATTTTGGTTGTAGAGTGTATTGCCCTATTATATGCAAATTCAACATGCGGCAAACACTCTTCCCACTCCTTCAAATTGTTTTTTTATCACAGCTCGCAATAGCATTGAAAGTGTTCGATTCACCACCTCAGTTTGTCCATCTATTTGCGGATGACATGTGGTAGAAAACAGCAGCTTCGTTCCAAGTTTTGCCCAAAGTGTCTTCCAAAAATAACTCACAAACTTAGTGTCACGATCTGAAAAAATGGTCCATGGCATTCTGTGCAACCTCACAATTTTCCTAAAAAATAAAGTAGCTATGTGGGAAGCATCATCACTTTTATTACAGGGTATGAAATGCGCCATTTTTGAGAACCTATCAACAACCATAAAAATGGAATCCCTCCCCCTCTTTGTCCTAGGTAAACCCAAAACAAAATCAATGCTAATGCCCTCCCAATGAACACTAGGAATAAGCAATGGAGTGTATAAGCCATGAGTGTTCTGCTTTGACTTAGCTTTGTGGCATGTGACACAACACTGCACAAGTCTCGCAACGTCTCTTCTCATCTTTGGCCAATAGAAGTGGTCGCCCAGCATCTCATAGGTCTTATCTCGCCCAAAATGACCCATCAAACCACCTGCATGTGCTTCCTACAGCAACAAAAGTCTAACAGAACAATTTGGAACACATAATTTTGTTAGCTCGAAATAAAAATCCATCATGCATGTGGTATTTTTCCCATCCTTTCCCTGTTGTACATTTGGCATAAGGTTCTTAAAATTCATAAACAACAGAGTATAATTTTTTTATGCTCTCTATTCCCATCACTTTTACCTCAAGTTGATTCAACAGAATATTTTTTGCGGGATAAAGCATCAGTAACAATGTTATCTTTACCTATCTCATACTTCACAATGTATGGGAAAGTCTCAATAAATTCAACCCACTTGGCATGTCGACGGTTCAGTTTAGCTTAGCCTTTCAAGTGTTGCAAAGCTTCATGATCTGAATGGATAACAAATTCTTTTGGTCACAAATAATGTTGCCAAGTCTCAAATACTCTTACTCTTACCAAAGTGTACAATTCCTTATCATACACGGAGTAATTCAGCTGTGCTCCTCCCAACTTCTCGCTGAAGTATGCAACTGGTTTTGCATCTTTCATGAGCACTCCTCCAATTCCAATCCCACTTGCATCACATTCAACCTCAAAGGTTTTTGTGAAATTTGGCAACACAAGTAGGGGTGCTTTCGTCAACCGTTTCTTCAATTCATGGAAAGCTTTTTCTTGTGGCTCACCCCATTTGAACACAACACCTTTCTTCATCAACTCGTTTAATGGAGCAGTGACGGTACTGAACTCTTTGACAAATCTTCTATAAAAACCAGCAAGGCCATGAAAACTTCTCACTTGTCTTACATTCTCAGGTGTTGGCCATTCCTTGATTGCTGCAACCTTGGATTCGCCCACTTGAATTTCTTGTCCAGAGACAACAAAACCAAGAAACACAACTTGATGTGTGCAAATGGTGCACTTCTCAAGGTTAGCAAACAATTGTTCTTTCTAAGCACATCCAAAACTTGTATGTGCTCAGCATGTTCCTCCAATGTCTTGCTGTAAATTAAGATGTCATCAAAGTAAACAACAACAAATTTTCCAATGAAAACTCTCAAGACATGATTCATCAATCTCATGAAAGTGCTAGGGGCATTAGTCAAACCAAAAGGCAACTAACCCTTCATATAGCCCAAACTTTGTTTTGAAAGCAGTTTTCCACTCATCTCCAATTTTCATTCGAATTTGATGGTAACCACCACGCAAATCAATTTGGAAAATATCATAGAACCACTCAATTCATCAAGCATATCATCTAGCCTAGGAATAGGATGTCGATAGAGAATAGTGATATTATTGATGGCTCTACAATCCACACACATTCTTCATGTACCATCTTTCTTTGGAACCAAAATAACAGGGATATCACAAGGACTTACGCTTTCATACACAAAACTTTTATCTAAAAGTGCTTGTACTTGCCTTTGAATTTCCTTTGTTTATTTCAGATTGGTGCGGTACATGGACGATTGGGCGATGCAGCCCCTGGAATGAGATCAATTTGATGCTTAATGCCTCACAATGGTGGCAGTCCAGCAAGGGTTTTCTCTGGAAAGACATCCTTGTAGTCCTGCAAAAGATGTGAAATAACACTAGGAAGAGATCTTATGTTGTTAGCTGAAAGCAATTTGTCTTTGTACACAAGTACAATGAATGTTTGGTATGGGTTGCGCCTCACATCTCTCGATTTGGTGACTAACATTATCAGATTATTCCCCTCTCTTTTCTTTTGATCTCTCTCATTTGGCTTGTGGCTCTCACTTACCGATTTGTGGACCACAATCAAATTATTTTTCTCTCTTTCTTTCTCACTCTCACCCTTTACTTTAGAGCTCTTTTGCAAGTGTTCAGCTAGGATTTGTTGAGGTGCCATTGGCTTAAGTATCAAGCTCTTTCCCTTCCACTTGATGGTGTATTGATTTGTGCGACCACAATGTAGAGGTGAACAGTTATATTGCCATGGCCTTCCCAACAGCAGATGGCATACTGTCATTGGCGCCACATCACACTCTATGGTGTTAACATATTCACCAACTTTGAATGGAACTTTCACCCTATATCCAATCTTGATATCTTCAATATCATTTAACCATTGTACATGATATGGATGAGGATGTCGCAGCAACTTCAAGCCAAGTTCATCAACCATCTCACGGCTAGCAAGATTGTGGCAGCTTCCACCATCAATGATCACCTTGCATACCTTGCCTTCAACCTTGGCTCTTGTTTGGAATAAATTGTGCCGCCCTTCATTTGCACACTCAAAATTTGAGTTACAACAAGAGCAACACCTCTCTCAAATTCACATAAGGGCTGATATTCATTTTTAATAGCATCCTCAAGTTGTTCTTCATTAATAGTTTCATGCTCCTTCCACTAGTAGATTCATACTCTCCATGGTCATTGACAATGATGGTACGGTTGTTTGAGCACTCCCTTATAACATGACCACGACCTCCACACTTGAAACATTGAATTCCACTACTTTTTGCTGTGGAAGTCATTGATGTAGATGATGATGTTGCAGGTTTGCTCTTCTCACTTTGAGCAGCCAAGTCTTTCCCACTGGAAGCAGCATGCGAAGTAGAGCGTGAACCACCACTTGAGTTGGTGATTGCACTCGATTTGCATTACTTCTTGGTGTAAATTTTCTTCCACTTGGGGTAACCTTTGCACTGAATGAACCTCCTCTATTGCTCTTCATGTCTTGCTGCAATTGGCGCTCAGCTTTGCTTGCTTGATGTACCAACTCAATAAGATTGTGGTACGGCTGAAATTCAACAATGCGCTGAATATTGCGATGTAAACCAGACATGAATCTTGCAATTGATTGCTCTTGATCTTCAAATACATTGATTGCTTCTTCTCTATCATTGAGCATTTTCTCCCACCAGATTAGAGCATAGTCATCAAACTCAAGTGCAGCCATTGCCATCTTCTTCTCTTCAGAGTAATTATGCAAGCAAAAAATTTTATCAACCTTCAACTCCCATGTGAGATAAGTTTCCAGATCAGATCCTCCATCAAATTTGGGAATGGTGAATTTTAACTTGCCAAACCTCTCCTCATTGGGCTGGTTACGTTCATGATTGCCTCGATGATGACGGCCATAATTTTGGGGCTGTTCAACCTCTTCTTCTTCGTACTCATCATCAAATTCAGCATGGTCATGACCTTCATTTCCACGACCTCTTCCTCTTCCATGACCACCTCCATTACCTCCATTTCCACACCCTGGACTGCAGGTCTCCTAGCATGGAGAGCAGCTCGCTCTCGACATTCTTGTTGTTCTCTAGCAAGTCAATCAGTAGCTTCTTCTTCGGTTTCTTCAACTCCATCTTCATGGTTACTTGCATTTTCAGGTGCACGAGGAATATGTCGTAGCTGCTCTATAATGGCTTGCAAATCATTGGATAATCTATTTTGTCTCTCCTCTATGCTTCCCCTCATTTCATTGAATTGTACCATGGTGACACAATCTTCAAGGTCGGGTTGTTCAAACATCTTCCAGAATGGTTAGTAAAAACACGAACAACAAGTATACGTGGAATGGAAAATTATGTGGATCTCACAACTTCGCTTGCAGATTACAAAAGTACTATGTGTGGTGGTAAAAAGAGTGATGGTTAAGCGAATACACGGCTTGTGTTTAGTTTACAATGGCTTATCTGTGGAGCTCGGTGGGGAAAGATGCACAAGGAGCAATCTGAATTCTAGTTGTTGTAAAGGTAAGTAGCAAGCCAAACTAGAGATCCAATGCCTAGTGCTGATCACGAGATATGAATGATGTAACCAAAGCAACACCCGCGCAAACGAAATTTCAGAATTGACGCAAACAAGGGTTACGCTAGGGAGTGGCGGGTTACATTGAAACTCACCTAGCAAGAAATGCACCAATAGAAGGATAGCACACTTATTACGCAACTTGATGTGCAGGTTCAACACTTGTGCATATCAACAATCTGATAGTTCTTCTTTCTTTCCGACGCTTCTCTTTTTTTTTCAAGGTCTTGCGCATGTAACGTGTCTCAACTCAAGGTCTTGCGCATGTAACTTGTGTCAGCTTGGACAGCCACCTTGTTGGTCTTCATGTAACCTATCCTTGACTTCACATAAGCCTCTTGTTGATGCCAGATTTTGACACGTATGAAATCGGCATCAAGAAGGGAAGGAATCAGGTGATGCGGCGAAGCGCGGAGGTCACGATTGGAAATCGGCCGATTGGTGCTACAGTTGAGGGTCGGCTGATTGGTGCCGCAGTGTTTCGGCGAAGGGAGTTGATGGAAATCGGCCGATCGAGAGGCTCTGATCACGAGGATTAAAAGGAGACGGCCCACGGAACATAGCAGTCAACTCCGACACGAATCATACTTGTAAATATTCGTTTTTGTTTAAAATTAGAGATAGAGTCCTAGTCGGTTAAGAGATTTGTTGTAACAGGCTATAAATAGCCGCCTTCATAGATCTGTAATCATCATCAAATCAATACAACAACCTACTATTTCCTCGCACTTTACTTTCGAGCAGGCGACTTCGCCAATACTTTTCTTCTTTTCACGAGTTCGTACGGGTTGGTGGGGCTGCATCAACTTGATCTCCGGCCGATTCTGTAAGTTCCGCTTATTGAGTAATATCTAAGCTTTAACTTCGGGCGCACCGCTGTTGTTTCGTTTAGATTTATTCACCAGTTATCGATATTCACTAGAATTCTAGGTTTTACCTGTTGTTCTAGTTTTATCACCAGTTATCCAGCTTGGAATTAGAACTTTCGGCTTTCTCATATCTTGTTACTTAATTTACCGCTTTCCACATAGCCGATTCAGATCTATTCCTAGTATTGCTACTGTAACGTTGTTTAAATTACTCTAGCAGTTCTCTTTGTCAACATTGCCTGGTAATCGGCTGTATTATTGCCGATTTCTTTATTACAGCAAATTGGTCGATTCGCTTATAAGCTTTCTCGAGATCGGAACCTTAGCCGATCGCAACCTCTGGGATCTGACATGTTTCTTTCCTTGCCAATCAACAAGTTAGATTGGTTGGCACGCCGCGCGAACTGCACCAGGGCGATCACCTGACAGGAGTTAAGCAGATTCTCTCGGGTCGTGTGTCTGACGCTAGAGGCTCAATCGCCTGATTTTTAGCGCCAACACACTTTTGGCACGCCTGGTGGGACCAATACAACCGCCACCATGTCGAAAGCTGCTGAAATCTCGGAAGACAACGTCATCGAGGTAACAGAAGCAGACCTCAAGGATGACCAGAAGGAAGAGTTGGAGAAGTAGATAGCATACTGCCGTAAGACATGCTTACAATCCTTCAGTCGTACCAGGAGCGGGGAAGCTATCAGGAAAGCTCCTTTTCCAACTCCCCGCCAGATCACAATCGCCGAGGACTCGGGCAAGATGTCCGAGATGGTTCAACAATCCGTCTACCAAGCTTTCATTGATCAATCCCCGGTGATCTCTAATACGGTATACAATGCCGTCATCAGCTCCTTGGCCAACGGCGTGTCCCAAGGATACCAGAGGCCGGCATATGCTCCACCTATCACAGCCCCGGCCAGGAGTTCTCCAAGTATACCCTACTCGGCTCCTCAACCGATCCAAGCTCAGACTGGAGGCTCCAGCGCCCCTTCATCGTCAATGCATCTGGGGCATAATGGCGCACCGTATCTCCAGCCGCATGCACCGCCCCAATCATTCAATTATTCTCCATGCAATTGTCCTCTCTGATCAATCGGTCGGCCATGGAAGCTCTCCGATCCAGGCACCTTTCCAATCGGCCGTGCGGCCGATGATGCCACAGTATCAGCCAGTCGCGTCGGAGATGGGCAGGGGGGCAGGAGCAACGGAAGCGCTTCGGGGTGCTGCGCCGATCGTGCTATATGACGAAACGGCCGGTTCACTGAGACAACCGATGCTGACTACACAGCCGGCCGTGTCGCAACAAGCGCCGCACGCTTTCGTCCACCACCCGGTCATCCCGCCGCCGATCTACCAACACGTGCCGGTTCCCCAGCCGATAGTTCATCAACAACAACCACACTGGACGGCACGCATAGCGGAGGTGATTCAAGAACAATTCGGTTTAAAGCCGAAGGTGGTGCAAACCTACACGTACAGAACACCATACCCGCCTACTTATGACTTACTGTCGTTTCCCCATTGGTACAAAGTTCCCGATTTCACCAAGTTTTCAGGGCCCGATGATACCTCAACTATGGAACACGTGAACAGATTCATCATCCGATGTGGGGAGGCAGCTGCACAAGATTCTCTACGGGTACGCCTCTTCTTGTCATCCTTGTCCGGGTCGGCCTTCCAATGGTTTACTACACTGCCACCCAACTCCATAATTACATGGGCCAACTTGGCAAATATTTCTACGCGGGGGTACACGAGATGAAGCTTTGAGACTTAACCAGCCTCAGACAGAGGAGTGATGAGCCGGTATCCACGTACGTGCAAAGGTTCAGGGAGATCAGGAACAAATGCTACACCCTAGTCCTAACCGACGCACAATTGGCCGATATAGCCTTCCAGCGTCTCCTGCCCCACATCAAAGAGAAATATCTTCACAGGAGTTCGAGAGCCTGAGCCAAATCGTGCATCGATTGTCTGGTCAGGAAGTACGTCCCTTTGACCCACGGAGGAATTTTTAGAAAAAGGTGGCGTACTTGGAAGGGGCTGAGTCCGAAGAAGAAACAGAAATCGGCCTGGCAGAGTGGGTTAAAGGGAAAAAGCTGATATCATGTCCGTTCGGGAAAAAGGAGCCGGAAGCATTCGGTTTTGACACGTCGAAGGCTGATAAAATCTTCAATCTCCTCCTTCAGGAGGGACAAATCAAGCTCTCACAATACCATACGATCCCATCAGCCGAGCAGCTAAAGAAGATGAAATATTGCAAGTGGCATAATGCCACCTCCCACGATATGAACGAATGCAAAAATCTTCCGACAGCAAATTCAATCGGCCATCGAGCAGGGCAGGCTCAAATTCGAAGTCCCATCAAAGCCAGTAAAGCCGATGAAGATCGATCAGCATCCCTCCCCACCAACATGGTTGATACAGGAAGGAACTCACTCCAGACCAAGGTGCTAACGTCTCAATCGGCTAAAAAGAGCGGAGCCGTAGACCCCAGGAATCAAGCAGCGCTCGAAGACATCAAGGGGAAACGACGGATGGAGGATGAAGGCGAGGGATCGGGAGAACCACGCAGGCCCATCACCTTCCAATTTCTGCTCAACAAGTATCAACGGCAACAGGAAAGTTCACCGGGAAGAGATGATGCGACGACATGAAGATCACTGGCGATGCCCGTTCTTCATCCACTACTGGGAGCGTAACCTGAGGTTGTCGTCGGCCGATAATTGCCCTGAGTGCAACGGCCCATATCGCAACAATCGGCCATTCAGAAGGTCTCGCTCTAGAGATGAAAGACCAGAGCCGATCAGCAGAAACTGCCGCGAACAAGAGGACCGGCGCCCTTCAATGCGTGATCGGCTGGGGGGTAGAAGTGACCGATATGACGGGTCGGAAGACACGCGTGAGCGAAACGATAGGCCGGGGGCAGATTCGATCGGCGCGACCAACCAGAAGGCAGGACCAATCGGTACAACCAACCAGAAGACAGAGTCAGCGCTCACGATCGGCTGGAGGAGATGGCCGATGCTCAGGTATCAGACGAGAACCCCTTGGGGCGCGAACCAGAATGGGAACGCACCAAACCTTCGACTAAACCTGTAAACCCCAGGTGGTGCCCTGACGGATTGACTAAATCTCAAAAACGAAGAATCCAACGTCTCCGCCAATGGGAACAACAGGAGGAAGAGCAACAACAGATGATGGACAAGGAAAAAGACAGGCCTCGGGTTTGGCGCCCCAAAAGAAACAACAGGGAAGATGACGACAACCAAGAATCGGCAGCCGATGTCAACATGGTTTTCATTTTGCTGATGGAATTCATGACTCCTGCCGACCGACATGACATGTCGGCGATAGAAGAACAGATGGCGCAATTGGCATTGGAGCCAATGACAGCCACATTCGAGAAACCTGAGGATGAGAAACGGCAACACCTCAAGGCGTTATTCCTCAAGGGACATGTCAACGGCCGACCCATCACCAGATTACTAGTAGATGGAGGAGCTGCTGTTAACATCATGCCGTACGCCATGTTCCGGAAGCTAGGAAAATGTGACGACGATCTAACCAAGACGGACATGATGCTCAAAGACTTCGAAGACAACGTGTCCCCCGCCCGCGACGCGCTCTACGTCGACCTCACCATTGGCAGTAAGACTCTTCCCACTACTTTCTTTATTATTAATGGCAAAGGGTCCTACAACATGCTACTCGGCCGAGACTGGATACATGCAAATTGTTGCATCCCATCCACAATGCACCAATGCCTCGTGCAATGGGTCGGCGACAACATCGAAGTGGTCACCGCCGATTCCGCATACAGCATCGCAGCGGCCGATACACAGCAATGGAGCTGCGAGAATGTCAAATGCATATCCGGGAGGATGTGGGACACTGATTTCCTGAAGGTGTCCAATTTTGGTCTACAGCCGATCCGAGCAGTCGGCTCTGAAGATTCAGATTAAATGGATCAGTTCGTCCGGGAAGACGGGAAGCTAGGGCACGGGTTCACGTCGACCGATTCATTAGAGATGATAGACTTAGGCGATGGCACCAAGCCAACGCCGACGTACATTAGTGCTAATTTGGATCCAGAATACAAATGTAAATTGACAGATTTATTGAAAGAGTTTAAAGATTGCTTTGCTTGGGAATACCATGAAATGCCCGGATTAGACCGATCCATTGTCGAACACCGGTTACCCATAAAGCTGGGATATCGGCCATACCAGCAACCCGCACGGCGATGTAATCCTAAAATCCTACCCGATATAAAGGCTGAAATCACAAGACTAATTGAAGCAAAATTTATTCGGCAATGCCGTTATGCCGAGTGGATCTCCAACATTGTGCCCGTGTACAAGAAGAATGGGAAGCTGCACGTGTGCATCGATTTCAGGAACCTCAATCAGGCCACGCCGATGGACGGATACCCAATGCTGACAGCTGATGTACTAATAGACGCCGCCGCAGGTCAGAAAGTCATTAGTTTCATGGATGGAAACGCCGGATATAATCAAATACTAATGGCCGAGGAGGACATATCAAAAACGGCTTTCAGGTGCCCGGGTCACCTCGGTTTGTTTGAGTGGGTGGTAATGACTTTCGGTTTGAAGAACGCCGGCGCTACGTATCAACGAGCCATGAATCATATTTCACAAACTTATCGGCATTTTGGTAGAAATTTACATCGATGACGTCGTGGTTAAATCAAAGGGACACCAGGAACATCTGGCCGATTTGCGGCAGGTATTGGAATGCACGAGAAAGCATGGGCTGAAGATGAAACCGAACAAGTGTGCTTTCGGCGTATCCGCCGGAGAATTCTTGGGATTCATGGTTCACGAGCGTGGGATAGAGATCAACCGGAAGACCATAGCGGCCATCAATAAAGTCATGGCCCCACAGAATAAAACTGAATTGCAATCCTTGATCGGCAAGGTCAATTTCATCAGAAGATTTATATCCAATCTATCCGGACGTATCCAGGCCTTCACACCGTTATTGAAATTGAAACCCGACCAAGAGTTTGTATGGGGAGAAGAGCAACGCAAGGCACTAGAAGACATCAAGCAGTGCTTGGTCTCGCCACCAGTATTGGTCCCACCTCAAACTGGTAAGCTGTTCAAGCTGTATTTATCAGCCGATGAGCGGGCTATTGGATCGGCGTTGATCCAGGAATTTGAAGGAAAGGAACGAGTAATATATTATGTTAGTAGAAGACTTCTGGACGCCGAAACAAGATATCCCCCGGTAGAGCGGTTATGCCTATGCCTTTACTTCTCATGCACCAAGCTCAGACACTACTTATTATCGGCAGAATGTGTAGTCGTATGCAAAGACGACGTAGTAAAATACATGCTATCATTGCCGATTCTGAAAGGACGGATCGGAAAGTGGATTTTGGCTTTGTCGGAGTTTGATCTATGATACGAATCGGCAAAAGCCGTCAAAGGTCAGGTTATGGCTGATTTCATCGCCCAACACTGCGGACCGGAAGTCGCTGTTGTGGAACCAGTACCGTGGACCCTATATTTTGATGGCTCGTCATGTGGGGCCGGATCGGGAATCGGCATCGTTCTCATATCGCCTCGGGGGGCAAGTTATGATTTCTCTCTACCGATAGAAGCATCCGCCACCAATAACCAGGCGGAGTACCGAGCCATCTTAAAAGGGTTACAATTGCTGAGAGATATTAAGGCCGATGCCGTCGAGATTTTTGGAGTTTCCATGCTCATCGTGGACCAATTAATAGGAAGATCCGAGTGCAAGGATGACATATTAAGGATTTATTACGAAGATTGCCTCCAGCTTCTGAAGGAATTCAAATCCGCGGTTATTGAGCATATCCCTAGGGATTATAATGAAGAGGCCAACAGGCTTGCCCAGCACGCGTCCGGATATCGGCCGATTCAGGGCACTATGGTTCTGGAGCTCGCGGCTGACGACTGGCGAAAAGAGATCGTCGATTATTTAAAAGACCCGTCTAAGAAAGTGGATCGGTGAATACGATTTCAGGCTACCAAATATGTGTTACTGGAAAATGACTTGTTCTACCGGACGATTGATGGTGTTCTACTCAAATGTCTAGGGACGGAGGAGGCAAAGACCCTGATGGGAGAAATCCACGAAGGGGTGTGTGGAGCCCACCAATCGGCGCATAAGATGAAGTGGATGATTAGGAATAATGGATATTACTGACCGACAATCCTTGAGGACTGTTTCAAGTATTATAAAGGATGCCAAGATTGTCAGAAATATGGGAATGTGCAACGCGCGCCCGCATCGGCTATGAATCCAATTATCAAGCCGTGGCCGTTCAGAGGTTGGGGAATAGACCTCATCGGACAAATTTATCCTCCGTCAAGTAAAGGACATAAATTCATTCTGGTAGCTATAGACTATTTCACCAAATGGGTGGAGGCGATTCCATTAAAGGCCGTAACATCGGCCGCCATGGTCGACTTTGTGAGAGACCATATTGTCTATCGTTTCGGCATCCCTCAGACTATCACAACTGATCAAGGGACAATGTTCACGTCGGGAGAGTTCGAGGAGTTCACGGCCGATATGGGGATCAAGCTGCTAAATTCCTCCCCGTACTATGCTCAGGCTAACGGCCAGGCCAAATCTTCCAATAAAGGAATAATTAAGTTGATCAAGAGGAAGATCGAAGAACAACCCAAAAAATGGCACTTATGTCTAACCGAAGCTCTATGGGCGTACAGGATGGCCTGCCACGGGGCTACCAAGGTGTCTCCTTATCAATTAGTATACAGTCATGAGGCGATATTGCCATGGGAGTTGAGAATAGGGTCAAGACGCACGTCGCTTCAAGAGCAGCTGACGACCGATGATTACTCCTCACTCATGAAAAGGGAACTCGACGACTTGGCAGGTCAACGTTTGAGAGCCTTGATCAGTATCGAGGAAAACAAAAGGAAAGTGGCCAGATGGTATGACAAGAAGGTCAAAGTCAAGCAGTTCTCCCAAGGGGATCTGGTATGAAAGTTAGTGTTGCCGATTGGGTCAAAGGATCCTAAATTCGGTAAATGGTCTCCCACTTGGGAAGGACCGTATAGAATCGGCCGATGTGCCCCGGGAAATGCTTACATTCTGGAAACGATCGAAGGAGAAGAGTTTACTAGGTCCTTGAACGGGAGGTACTTAAAAAGGTATTACCCCAGTATATGGGTCGGAGCATAAGAATCGATCGCAGAGTATGACAAGACAAAGAGATCACTCCCTGAACAAATACACAGCCGATACGGGAGAAAAATCTCCTAAAGGAGAAAAATAATCGTTCAAATCGGCCGATTTGTCCTTCGGTACGGACGATGAATTACACGGCCAATGCAGTACAAGTCGCCCTTAGAACAAAAAATACTCAACTGCATTTCTTCTTGAGTTCCCGATCAATCCGACTTAATTCTATCAGAAGGCGGATGCTTTGTTCTTCCATATCTTTCATCGCGGCCTCCGCCTCAACTTGGCGAGGAAGAGGATGGCTCCGATCCATCTCCGGGCGCGATGTCCCTGCCGCAGCGTTTTCAAGAGCAACCGGACAAGGAAGTGGGTGGCTCCTGTCAACTTGAGGTCGCCCGTAATCATTGCCGTCGATGAAGTCCTAGATCCGTTGGACATCGGCAGGAACGTGATCTCTGAGTTCTTCACGGTGTGCCTTGATCAGGTCCTTGTCCTCTTGCGACAACGGCTCGTCAGAGTACACAAGTTCGATTGCTCGTTCGAGTTCGGGGCTAAGGCACCTTGGCTGAAAAAAGTTAATATATAACTGCCTAAAAGTTGGGATGATTTAAAGGAATCAAACTGAAAAAGGGTGGAGACGGATCTCATACCTGATTGACAGAAGGAGAGGAGAAAGAAGAAGACGAAGAAGACATGACTACAAACGCTCTGATGGAAACGTTAATCGGGGAAAAGGAATCAAGTGGAGCGAGTATTCTCAAGAGCGAAACCAGGACCGGTATTTATAAGTAGAGAAAGCGCGAAAGTTTGGTAAGACGCATCCCGTCAGAGTAAAAATGGTAATAAATAAGAGGGCGCCGTGAAGGACGGTCAAAAGGCATTAATGTTCTTACAAAACGGCCAGTACCTTTACAGATCACCCAGAAGGGCGTTAATGGCCGCGATCGCTCGACGCCTGATCTGACCGGCCGAGTCCAAGACCCGTTGGTCATCCTCTGCCGACCCTGGAACTTCTGACATATGGCGATGGAGTCTAAGGGCCTCGTGGGCCAGATGCTACCTCTCGTGCTTTAAATCGGCGATAACGGAGGGGAGTTCTTGAAGCTTCTTATCTTTGATAGCTATTTCTTTGGTTACCTGCTCCATCTCCTTGGCCAATTCCACCCTTCAGCGCTTGAGGCGATCTATTGTGCCAATGAGTCCGGGTCGGGAATTCTCGAGGAAGTGAATCCGATGGTGTACCTCCTGGGCCCGATGCTTGGATGAATTCTCTTCCTCGTGAGTCTTGGCCAGCTTGGCGCGATTGACCATATGACGCAGAGCCCTGAAGACCGGGATCCGCATCGACTCAATATAAGCGGCCGGCGCCAAGGCTTCTTCTGCTTCCTCTGGGACCCGTTCGCTGACGTCACTGAGACCTGCTGAATCGGCGAGGCGTCCTCCACCAATCGGCCGATGTCCTCTTGAAGAAGGGACCATATACTTTTGAGCTTAGCACGGACGTCATCGGGGACGGAGCTCAAAGTAACCTGACGAGAAGCAACTTCCTCGTCATCAAAGAGCGCGACCGCAAATGAGAAGAGGCTGTTATTGGGAGTATCCTGTTCCTGCAAAATGATAAATAGAAAAGAAAATAAGTCAGCCGATGGTGGTAGCAAATCGACCAATAAGGATTAGATGACCTCTTACTTCTTTAAAGCGGATTTCTTCCATCTGCGTTTGCAGGACCGCCACTCTCGATTTGGGGACTGGCACCATTGGCTCATCGGAAGAAGAGGACTCGACAGCAATCGGCGTTCTGCTCGGGCCGGCTTCTTGAGGGATTTCTTTGACAGATGGCTGGTAGGATAGCGTAGTTAATGTGCCGGCGACCTACATCAAATTTGGTGAGATCATCATTCAAATATTAAGGAAATGAGTGGGGAGATCATGTACCTCAACGGGAGGGGGCACTGGCATTTCAACATCTGCTTGGGGCGCCGCCGATTGCTGAGGATTTACTAGGGTAGTTTGTGCGGCCTAATATAGGAAAGGTCAGTATTGAAATGACGACCAGGGAAATCGGATGGTGAGTTTACCTATATAGCTTCCACCAATAATGACGCGGCAGCCGCTCCGGCCTCTGTAGCGGCTTGGAGGTCAACTTCTTCAGCAACCAGAATGGTCAGCGCAGCCAAGATTTCCGCCGATGCAGTCGCGGGTGGATCGGCCGATTCTGTGCGGGTGCGCACTCGGCGACTTATCTTCTTGATAACCTTCTTCTGTGCTTGCTTCGCCCGACAAGCTATGTCAGCAACGGAGGGGGCGTGATAGCCGATGAGGGGGAATTCTGTGTATGGATAACGGTCCTGTATCGGCCGGCCACTCCGACTGCGTTTTGGGGGAGCGTGGCTCTCAGACTGAAATAACAATAAGAGTCAGTGTATAAAAGAAAAGGGGGGTTGAAAATCGGCTGAAAGGAGAGCGATACCTCGGCATTCGGGTTGATGTTGTTGGGATCCAGGAGATTGCAATATATCGCCGCAGAAGTACAGAACAGGTATTGTTTCCATTCGGCCCACCATAGCTTGAATTGCTGAACGGCGAAAGGGGCCACTATCCAATCGGTTAGATCTATGGTGCTGGAGTCTGGGATCCGATCATACAGCCGGCTGTAGTCAAGACCCTTGGTGAGCTCGTCTCTGAATTTTGCTCGGCCGGCGAAGTATGCATAAATCGGCAGTTGGCCTAAGCCGAATTGCCGTGCTGCAATAGAGGGGTTGTAGAACTCATAAGTGGGAGCGTCCTTCCCCGAAAAGAAATTCGCCGGCAGGATTCCCGACTTGATCAATTCATCTGTGATGTCTTCATCGAATTTGCTGGTGGCCGAGTCAAAACAGGAAGGGAGTTCGAAGAGTGGTTCCTCCGTTTGATAAGGGAACCAGCTGGTTGCGTCTTCACTGAAGCCATTGTAAAAGCATCTGAAGTATTCGGACACCTTGGTAGCAGAACATGAGCAACCGGAGAAGGCCGATGCTGCTTTACCAAAGGAAGTGCACCGGCGCCGTACAGTGGGGTTCTCTGCTGATTCGATATTGGGGAACGTCATATACTCCACTCGCTGCTAAGAGATCTTGCTCATGTACAGATTAAGCCACAAATTGATGAACCACCAGGGTCCACCTGGATTTCCAATTGGCTCTCCTTTGGATAATTTGACACCGACCTAGTGTAGCATATGGTAAACCGATCCTAGTAGGTGCTTTCCAAGAGGAACAGAGGCCCCTATCGATAGCGCTTCGGCCAGAGCCTGTGTGTTAGTAGATGGACCAGCTGCCCTCCCGCAAAAAAGGTGTTTCTCTAGCCACATCATCAAGAAGGCCGCATGCTCTCTTTCTTGGACTGTCCCTGCCCTTCTGTTACACCTGATGAATCCTTTCCATCCGCCGATTCCTTTCGTATCCAGCTGATGAGACATTTTGGCCAGGTAACGAAAAGGGGTATCAGGGGAGGAAATGTCAAGGCCGGTCAACATGACCACATTGGCCAGGGTGGGGGTCATAGGTCCGTGTCCGAAGAGGAATGCGTTGAGGGCATCGGACCAAAAGTAGGAGGCTGCTATTACTAAGGGCTCGTTCCTTTCCATTTGGGACAAAGATAAATCGATGCACTGGCCGATTTTGTGCTCGTCCCATTGGACTCTTTTTGTGGCGGCTATCCGTTGGTACCATTCCCTCCAGCCGGGGGTTTCATTCGGCCATGATCTGAAGGTACCTGACCAGTGATCTAGGTCCATGGTTGATTGCTTGAAAGGGATCCTATGGGTTTCCAAATTGATTAGGTCGGTTGGATCTGGGTTTCCCATGGGACCAAGACAGATAAGGCCGGGAGTTTCGGTGAGGCGAATGGTAATCTGATGCCTAACCGCCTAAAAAGAACGGATCTAAGGTAAATACATTTACATTAAAGAAAGAGAAGTTTCGGTAAACAACCTCCGGGATGAAGCTCATCGTAGTTGGTGGGATCGCCGGTGGAGCTACGGGTGCTGAAGCCATTGATGGGACCTCAGTCGAAGCTCCAACTCCCACCGATGGAGCTCCCGCTCCAGCCGATGGAGCCACCGCCATTGCCGCTGGGGCCACTACTGGTGGAGCCATCTCTGGGGTTTCGAGTGTTGGTGAGGTGCCTGAGGGTGTCGCCATTGGAAAAGTGGGGTGGAATGTAGATGGAAGGAGATGCCGGAGAGAAAGATTGGAGGCTAAGGAAGACGTCGGAGGAAGAAGAAGATCAGTGCGCTAAAGGAGGAAGACGTGAGTTTGTGAAAAGAAGTACGGGACGTGCTGATATTTAAAGGTGGTCTGAGAAGGGGTAAAAGCAGGATTTTACCGCGCCGGTGTTTCGATTTTTTTGGGAGGAGTGGTTGTCGTGGGCGCCCGTTTCGAAAAGATTGCAATCATCAAGCTGAAGACCGCGAAACGGAAGGAGATTTTCAATGCGTTTGTTTCGGACGGGAAGTTGAAAGGAATTTCGAAGTAAAGATTATGTTTTACTCCGAAACTGGGGGCATGTGTTGACGCCAGATTTTGACACGTATGAAATCGGCGTCAAGAAGGGAAGGAATCAGGTGATGCGGCAAAGCGCGGAGGTCACGATTGGAAATCGGCCGATTGGTGCTACAGTTGAGGGTCGGCCGATTGGCGCCGTAGTGTTTCGGCGAAGGGAGTTGATGGAAATCGGCCGATCGAGAGGCTGGAATAGTTGGGCTGATATGGGCTCAGAGTAGACCACGAGGATTAAAAGGGGACGGCCCACGGAACATAGCAGTCAACTCCAACACGAATCATACTTGTAAATATTCGTTTTCGTTTAAAATTAGGGATAGAGTCCTAGTCGGTTAAGAGATTTGTTGTAACAGGCTATAAATAGCCGCCTTCATAGATCTGTAATCATCATCAAATCAAAACAACAACCTACTATTTCCTCGCACTTTACTTTCGAGCAGGCGACTTCGCCAATACTTTTCTTCTTTTCACAAGTTCGTACGGGTTGGCGGGGCAGCATCAACTTGATCTCCAAACGATTCTGTAAGTTCCGCTTATCGAGTAATATCTAAGCTTTAACTTCGGGCGCACCGCTGTTATTTCGTTTAGATTTATTCACCAGTTATCGATATTCACTAGAATTCTAGGTTTTACCTGTTGTTCTAGTTTTATCACCAGTTATCCAGCTTGGAATTAGAACTTTCGACTTTCTCATATCTTGTTACTTAATTTACCGCTTTCCACATAGCCGATTCAGATCTATTCCTAGTATTGCTACTGTTAAGTTGTTTAGATTACTCTAGCAGTTCTCTTTGTCAACGTTGCCTGGTAATCGGCTGTATTATAGCCAATTTCTTTATTACAGCAAATCGGCCTTCGCTGATAAGCTTTCTCGAGATCGGAACCTTAGCCGATCGCAACCTTTGGGATCTGACACGTTTCTTTCCTTGCCAATCAACAGGTCAGATTGGCTGGCACGCCGCGCGAACCGCACCAGGGCGATCACCAAAACAGGAGTTAAGCAGTTCTCCCGGGTCGTGTGTCCGACGCTAGAGGCTCAATCGGCTGATTTCTAGCGCCAACACCTCTTCTTTTTTCACATAACCTTTCTCCACCGAGTGTTATCCATGACCTCGTGTGTAAACCTTAAAATAATAAGAGTACAACACTTAGGTAGTAAACAATTCTCATTCGTGTGTAACTTAAATTCAGCAAGGAGAGAATTCACCTCTTGTTGTAGCTTCTTGGCATGACTTCGTGTACCCGGCCCTTGGTTTACATTGTTTGGTGTGGCTTGGTCATCCACTTGCGTAACTAGTTCATGGTTTACATATGATGTTTTAGGATTGGGGGGATGTCCGCATCAAAAGTAGCACATATTTGTTCTCTGCACTAAACATGCAAAAATAGTGCATTATATTATCTTTTGTGTTGCTCCTGTTAGATTAGTGTTGTTTCCGATTGATATTATTCTTTATACCAATTAAGGAATAGTGGAATACATGAATAGTCGGTCCATCTTTGTTGGAGGAAACAATCATTCTTGCTATTATATTTTACATGGTGAATACAACTGATAGAAATCTTGGATCTCTGCATCTAGTGGGTAAACCACTTCATTCTTAGGTTAAAATCAATGTCTTAGGTCGAAACAAGAACAGCTGAGAGAGAGAGAGAGAGAGAGAGAGTAGGGGCACCACCATCGGGCTTGGAGGATGAGCTCACCACGGTGGTGATGGTGGTGTTGAAGGAGAGGGCGCGGCGAGGTGGCGGCGATGCTTCCCGCTGATTCAGCGCTAGAGTGACTGGGTCTAGAGTTTTGTCTGTGGGTCTGGTGGGCACGGCGAACCTTGGCGTGTGTGCCCCCAGCCCCCACCTTCTCTTTTATAGCGCTACGCGACAGAGGCCCGCAACCATGAGTTGGTTGTGCGCTCTTGATCAGGGTGCGGGATTAGGGTCCGACTCGGTCGTTGGACCGAGTTAGTGGAGATCAACACTAACATTCTCCCCCTTGATCTCACCTTATACTTAAGCTTAGTCTTAAACTTGGAATACTTAACTTAGCACCCATTTTATCACAGATTATGCCTCGTCATAATAGTCAGTTACGTGCTATCAGATTCAACAGCTACAACACACCTTTCTCTTTTGAAACAGATTCTTATTCTGAGCCCTTAGTATCTAGGAATCATAGGCTTTCCCGTAAACCCATGCCGGCTAAGTGTTCTCTAAACACATTGGGCGGTAAGCCTTTCGTGAGCGGATCCGCGAGCATTTCCTTTGTTCTTATATGCTCTAATCTAATGGTATGATCCTGGATTTTCTCTTTCACAACATAAAACTTGATGTCAATGTGTTTGGCAGCACCACTTGACTTATTGTTGTGAGCATAAAACACTGCTGGCTCATTATCGCAGTACATCTTGAGTGACCTTTGAATGCTGTCTACCACTTTCAACCCGGGTACAAATTTCTTAAGCCATTTTGCCTATCCCGTGGCCTCATAACACGCTACAAACTCGGCATACATCATGGACGATGCAATGATGGTTTGCTTGGAGCTTTTCTATGATATGGCTCCACCTGCGAGAGTGAATACATAACCTGACGTGGACTTTCTATCGTCAACATCTTCGCAAAATCTGAATCTGAGTACCCTTCTATTTCTAGGGAATAAGTTCTTCTCTACGTTAACATGAGGCCTTCCGTGCCTTGCGTATAATGCAATGCCTTCTTTACCATACTCCAGTGATCTATTCCTAGATTATCCTGATATCTGCCAAGTATCCTGACCACAAAAGCTAAGTCAGGGCATATACATACTTGAGAATACATTAAGCTTCTGATAGCTGAAGCATATGGAACTGCTTTCATTTGATCAATCTCGTATTGGTTCCTGGGACACTGAAATTTCCCAAATCTATCGCCCTTGACTATTGGGAGCAGACGTGGGTTTACTTGCATGCATACTATACTTCTTTAGAATCTTTTCCAAGTATGCCTTTTGTGATAATCCTAAAACCCCCTTTCTTCAATCTTAGTGAATTTCAATTCCTAAAACGAATGAAGCTTCAATTGGATCTTTCATATCAAAATTCGAGGACAAAAACTTCGTCATCTCCTATACCAGATTAACATCACTACTAGCGAGTAAGATGTCATCTACATACAAGATGAGGAAAATGAATTTCCCATTCTTGAACTTCGCATAAACACAATTGTCCTCCTTATTCTCATAAAACCCAAGTTTTCTTATTGTTTCATCAAACTTCCAATATCACTGTCTGGAGGCTTGTTTTAATCCGTAAATAGATTTCTTCAGGCGGCATCCCATACATTATTTTCCTTCCACGACAAAACCTTTGGGTTGTGCCATGTAAATATTTTCATCTAAATCCCCATTGAGAAATGCCATCTTTACATCCATCCGATGTATTCTAAGTCATAGTGCGCCACTGAAGCCATTATGATTCTAAAGGAATCCTTACATGAGACTAGAGAAAATGTCTCATTATAATATATTTCTTCTCTTTGCGTGAAACCTTTTGCCACAAGTCGCGCTTTATATCTTTCAACATTCCCTTTGGAGTCACATTTTGTTTTGTAGATCCATTTACAACCTACTGTCTTGGCTTCATTAGGAATTTCTTCTAAATCCCAGACTTTATTGCTACTCATACATCTCATTTCATCTTCCATAGCTTCGAGCCATTGTGATGAGTGAGCGCTTCTTATAGCTTCTTCAAATGAGGTGGGATCTCCTTCCATTTGAACTTCTTCGCTAACATAGACTTCATAGTCATAAGGAATAGCTGGCTTTCTAACTCTTTGAGACCTTCTGGGGGCCTCAACATTTGGCGCATCTTCCATATGGGGCTGTTGCAGCTCTTCCTCATGTGTGACAACAAGTTCTATAGGATCCTGAAGGACAGATTTCTCCTCTTCATTCGTTGTTGCACGGGAGAACTAACAACAGGTGTTGTTACCACAGTGTCCTGCACTGTCGGTGTAGCAGCAATAGGTATCGAGAAAAAAGGTTCCTGAATCATCAGAGTGGGTACGTATACCCGCTTCTCCTCAAGGCTAATTTCTTGGGGTACCGTGCTCCCCCTGATCATCTCATCCTCAAAAAAACAGTGTGTCTCGTTTCTACAAACTTAGTATGTCTGTCGGACAGTAGAAACGATTAACTTTTGACTTATTTGGATAGCTAATGAAATGGCAACTGACTGTCTTAGGATCTAGTTTCCCAATATTTGGGTTAAATACTTTAGCCTCAGCCAGATAGCCCCACACACGCAAATAATTTAGTGAGGGCTCTCGGCCAGTCCATAACTCATATGGTGTTTTAGACACTGACTTACTGGGAACCCGATTAAGAATGTGAATGGCGGTTTTTAACGCCTCCATCCACAAATTAATCGGTAAAGTGGAGTAACTTATCATACTTCTCACCATATCCATTAAGGTACGGTTGCGTCTTTCAGCTACTCCATTCTGCTGAGGCTCGCCCGGTGTGGAGTAATGGGCAACTATGCCATTTTCCTATAGAAACCTTGCAAAAGGTTCAGGAACTTAGCCATATGGGGTATGTCGACCGTAGTACTGCGCTCTACGGTTGGATCTTACTATCTTAATCTTTAAATTATGATAATTTTCTACTTTAGCCTTAAATATCTTAAATTTATCCAACGCTTCTGAACGTTCCATAATTGGATAAATATAGCCATAACGTGAATAATCATATGTGAATGTTATAAATGAATCATAACCATCCACAGATGTCATAGGAAACGGACCACAGATGTCTGTGTGAATTATTTCTAAAATTCCTACGCTTCGTTTGGCATCTTTCTTAATTTCCTTAACAAACTTTCCCTTAATGCAATCGATGCATTGCTCTAAATCTAAAAATTCTAAGGGTGAAAGAATTGATTCCTTAATTAATCGTTCAATTCTCCCCCCTCGAAATATGGCCTAAATGACAGTGCCATAATTTCGCAGATACATCATCAATTATTTTCCGCTTATTTCTTACATTCATAGATGAGGAGGCATTCACATTCTCAGCGCTTACAACATTCACATTCTCACAAAGTGATAGCAAATAAAGCTCGTCTTGTCTGAAGGCAAGACCAACACACTTGTTATTAAACTTAATCTTACATTGTCCATCACCAAAGTGATAAGAAAATCCATCACTGTCTAAGCGCGAGACACTTATTAAATTTCTATGCAAAGAGGGTACATAGAGAACATCTCTAAGATGAAGTACAAAACCATCAACTAATTCTAATGGGAGTTATCCTATAGCTTCAACTTCAGCTTCGACACCATTTGCTACCTTAATGCTTCTTTCTCCTCTTTGCTGGGTCCTTGTCGTATGGAATCCCTGTAATGAATTTGCAACATGAACAGTTGCACCTAAATCAATCCACCAAGTAACTTAAATACAAGGACTCATCTACGAATGTAATAAGATCCTCACCTTTCCTACACAAATGTTTCAGGAAATCCACACAATCCTTCTGGTAGTGTCCCTTCTTCTTGCACCACTTGCAAGTGTCCTTGTTCACCACCTCTTCATTGTTTGAGCTCTGATGGTGATCATTTTGTGGAGCCTTTCCATGTGCCTTAGAAGAGGAGGTATTGTCCCACTGAGGTTTCCCTTGTGGCTTAAAATTCTTATTATAATAACTTCTCTTCTTATTTTGCCTCACGTAGTTGATAGAATCACCACGTGAACCCTTAATTCTCTCCTTTTCTTGCACACACATAGCAATAAGCTTTTCAATGCCCCACTTGTCTGGCTGTGAGTTGTAGTTAACAACAAAAGCCTCAAATTCCTTAGGTAGGGAGGCAAAGATCAAATGGACTACAAAGTCATCTTTGAGCTCCATGTCCATAGGCTTGAGTTTTAATGTCATGTTACTCATCCTCAATATGTGCTCCCTTATCCCACCACCAGTATACTTCTCAGTAACTAGCCTCTTAATGAGAGTGCTTGCATAAGCCTTTGAAGAGCTAGTAAACTAACTCTCCACCTTCCTGAGGTACTCTTTAGCGGTGGCACACTCTAGGATTGCTCCCCTTATAGCCTCCACAATGTAGCTCTTAATCACCATCAAGCACTTGCGGTTCGACTGATCCCATTGCACACGATCAAGATCGTACTTCATTCTAACAGGTGCATGATCACGCACTCGAGCGTTGAAATCTTCTTCGCTCTCATTCTCACCCTTCACGGGGTCCTCAGGAGCAATGGGACAGGGATCAGTTAGTGCTAGATCAATATCTGACAGCGCAAGCGCTATCTCAATCTTCTCTCGCCATGAGCTATAATTCCCTCCATTAAGGGGCTCTAGGGACAAGATATAACTCAAAGGATTGCCTGAAAACAAAAATTCAGAAAAATTTGAGTTAATTCCATGTTGGTCAAATTAAAACAAGAAACTTCTCAATATTAATTCTATATCACCGTTGGGCAGAAATAGAATCAATAATGATAAAAAATTTTACCAGCACAATAATCTTATCAACAATCGTTGGTCAGTAGATAAAATTATCATACTCAGAAACATTACTTATTTTCTAATTAAATTTTCCTATTGGTTCCAAATTAATTAGAAAAAATAGACTAAAAACTTTAACTTAATGCATAAATTGGCAAAATAATGCCAAAAATTCAACTTATCTTAAACTTAACATAGCGGAAGCTTAAACTTAATTTGTGAATTTTACCCACAGGAAAAACTCCTAAAAACTAATTTTATTTGAGCCATTAATCAATTTCCAGGGAAAATATGAAATTCGTTGGAAATAAAGAAAAAAGAAAAGGCTCAATGTGCATTATTCTTGTGGCCCATGCGAGGAAGCAGCCCAGCTGCCGCGAGTGCTGCGGCCAAGTCTTTCCCCCACGCCTGCCTCGGCCTAAAGTTCACTGCCCTCCCAGCCCCCGCGAGGAAACGGCCCGGCACAAAACGGCGTGAGCGCCCGCTTCGCTTGGCAGGCTAAAATCTATTGTTCTTGTCGGCTCGAGCGATGAAACGGCTCGGCCTAGTCGGCGCGCTCACCCACGTTGCTCTCCTAGGCCACAACCTGGACCTGGGCCACCAAATAGTCATCCCACCTGGCTGAAAGTCGGCCCGGCGCATCTCAGCCGTTAGTCGCGATCCAACAGCCGCGCGCCGCATCCGGAGGAACAAAACCCCTGCCCCCGCTCTCTCCCGGCCAAACCCTAGGCCAATTCTCTCCTTCCTCCGCTGCAACCGAGCGAGAGCCAAGCGAGAGCGAGAGCGAGCGAGCACCGGCGAGCGAGTAGCGCCAAGCGGAGCATTGCTGAGGAAGAAGGCCGGCGACGCAGCGCCAGCCCGAGGCTTCCCCTCGGCGGGCCCTGCAGGCCCGTGGTGGGTGGCGCCACCGCCGGTCCCCTCGCCGGCACGCGCGCTCGCCCTAGGGGTGAGCGCGCCGCTGTTGAGCGGTCCTGCAACTATGAGTTGGTTGTGCGCCCCCAATCAGAGCGCAGGTTCAAGGTCCGACTCACTCGGACATTGGACCGAGTCGGTGGAGATCAACACTAACAACAACTACATACATGGGCTATAACATTGGGCCTCAAATTTACTTTCTCGATTATGTATGTTTACTCCTGCATTTTATTTTCAGTTGGGTTCAATGCAAGACGCGTCATGTTTCACATGTTTCGTGCTTCTGTGCAGTGACAGATAAGAAGTCAACATGCAAGGTTGAACTTGGGCGTGGGCTGCAATTTAGAGTAGGAGCTGTTTTTGAATGTCCATGTAAGATAATACTTCAAATGCACATATGTACGGGATGTCTCTGGAACTTTAAAAAAAATGTGACCAATCATGGCAGTACCTTCGGTAGGATGATCAGACATATTTAAACCATTTTGTATTTTCCTCCATGAAAAAAGAATTCATATGTACAAATGGATTCCATAATCTGCTGTGTGTTGTGGCCACACAAAAGAGCAAGGCAGGACCAAGCCCATTCAACCCTCACGGTCACACAAGCTAAAGTCAGCTCAAATGGATTCCACTTAGAAACTTGCAATACATTTCAGCCCTAATACACATGCAAACAATGCAAACAACAGCATGTACATGTACTTCACAACACAAGCGCGCAGCTTATACGGGCGCGGCGAAGCGCGCAGTTCATCCTAGTTTGTCTGGCACATCATGGAATCTCCAGATTTCTGAAGGGGGGAGCTCTGAATGCTGTTGCCGACGCTGAGGGCTCCGGTAGCAGCTGCGATGAATAATGCAATACAATCATCAGCACGCAGGTCCGTCTCTTCCTTTGGTCACCACTCAGTTACACCACGGTTGCGCTGGCGACGCGTTGCAAATCCCTTCGATTCCTCAGAACGTTCCGGAGTAGAGCGCCCGTTTTTAGCCCATCATCAGTCGCACTGAAAATGTGCTACTCCATTAAGTGGCATTAAGTGACGGTCGACGTCCCGTCGCCGTCCTTGAACGCACACACGGCGAGACGACGTCGTCGCGGTTCAACATCAGCATGCCGTCGTCGCAGCTCCTGTGCTGTCCCGACGGTCCGTCCATGTATGTGCTCCCAGGCTGCACTACGTGGCTGGTTTATCCGTAACATGCTCTCGCTCGCTCGATCGATCGATGACATGACATGCACGGCACGGCCGGAGCTTTGACTCACAGATCGTGTTGCTGCGCAGTGCCGCATGCTGCTGTTACTTCTACTACCATACAACTAACCGACGCCGCTGGGGACCCTGGTAAACTGACAACGAGGGTGGAGACAAAGCCAAGACATCGTCTCAGCGCTCCCGCAAGCGCAAGCGAAGGCACCGTTAGTTTAGCGGGAACCATGGGAGGCGCACAGGAAATCGGCATCGGCGACGGCGATGGGGAGTTGTGGACGGACGGCTTGAACCGAAGGGCGAAGGCTGAAGCGTACGAGAGAGAGAACGGCCGGGCAGGACAGGGGAGGTGCCATCGGAGAAAAGGCACTCGCACCAAGCACTGGCCCCTGTTGTTCCCTCCCTCTCCCTCTCCCTCTCGGAGAGCAGCAGCAGCGGAGGTGGTGAGGTGCGGGGGTCCTGACAAATCCTCTCACGCCTGGTCCTTGACGTCGCCCCCTGCCTGCCTCCTTCCTTTTTCCTTCCTGGCTTCCTCCATGGCCCGGTGCCCCGGTGGCCCCTGCACACGGCCAAAGCCCTCCCGCTCCCGTCCACACACACCGCGCGGCAGTGCATCCCCACGTCGGCGTCAGAATTATTTGGATGCGAGCGCCCCAGCTACAGGCTCCGGAGAGCGACCCGCGCGGAGCCAAAAGGAGCGCCGTGGATCCTCTGCGCTGCGCCGTGCGTGTGCGTCACCGCATCAGTGGCGGCGGCGACGGCCGACGGCAGCCGTTCACCGGTCGCCCACGCCCATACAAAGTTTTTTTTACAGACGGGAGGGCCGCGCTCCGCCGTCGCCGTGCTTTTCACTTTTCAGCTCGCTCGGCTCGGCTCAGCTCATGCAGATGCTGCCGCTGCCAGGGGCCAGGGAGGGCTTCCCGCCGTTGCTGCGCCGGGACAAGCGCGCGTGGGTCTCGTGCCGGATCCTACTCCTACCGCGCCGCGAGCGGGGGTGGGTGGTGGGGCCGGGAGGGGGGATGGGGCGCGCCTGTCCTGACTCGAGCCGGGCGCCCGCGGTCGCCGTCGCTGGGCAGTGGAGATCGGTGGATGCGGATCGGTCGACAAGCACGTGCGGCAAAACGAGGGCGCTTGCGTCACTCGGTGCGTGTGCACGTACACTGGGGGCGTGATTGGTTCGCGTACGTGACTAGCCTGGCTCGTATATTGGAACTAGACTCCCGCTGGACAGGCTGAGCGCATGCAACATTGCAATATTTGGTTGCTTGTATGCACTTGAACTGGTTGAGATGAGATGATATTTGGTTGATTGCATGGAGAAATGGTGTGTGAGATAAAAATAGAAAAACAACCATCACTACGATATTTAATATGTGTAACTATTCTCTTATAGCCTATGATTCATCTCATTACTCCTTAATATTATTTAAAATAAGTTAATATTATTTCATATATGCTAATTATATACACTAATAAAGTTATTAACTGATTAATTGCCCATATCCAACGAGCCTGGCTAAGGAGAAACGGCCAACCTCCTCGTTTCCCCGGAATCAGGCTGGACAACGCATTTTGCATCTGGAGAGCTAGGCCCGATGCAAACAACTAATCAAAGAGGTTCTGCATCCGGCGAGCAAACCCTAGCGCAAGCAGGCAACCAATCGCACCCTAGCTAGCTGATGATTGCGCGTATACGGAGACAGAGGGGGTCGTCCGATCGTGCGGCTCCAGATATATACGCCTTGTAAAGATCTTGAGATATTTTGTTTTGTTTCGAAGGGACATTGGAAGCTCGGATACCGTGTGCTGTCGCTGCGGCCTGGTGGAGCGATGGGGGTGGGACTACTAGGGGCATCAGCAATAATTCAAGGGGGGGCGTAGGATTGCAATCAGTGCTGTATGAGGAAACGTCTGCCAGCCATTCCTTTGGACAGACAAAAGGAAAAGCTAGCTTGCCGGAGAAAGTGGGCCAATCAATGGCCGACAGTCGCGTGTAATCGCTGATGGGGAAGGAAGGCGAGGGTCCCTGCAGTGTCAGACTGTGTGGATCTCTCGTGCATCTCGTTGCCGTAGAATGTGGCCCTGACTCCTCTGGAAAATAATTTATTACTACTGGTACTACCAAGTAGCCAATGATACCCTTTGAATCCAATCAACCACCGTGAGATCCAGTAGCTTGGCGCGGCGCCACGGTCTGAGCGCCCGGCCCGCCGAGGCGCCTGCTGCTGCCGGCCGGGGTGCCGCGAGCCCGCGCGCGCCGTGGGCAACCTGCAATGCAAAACACGCGGGGGCACGCGTCGCGTGCTCCGCCCGCATGACGCCGGTTCACTCGCGCTCACTGGCGCCGCGCGCGGTGTCGGGATAAGCGGGTAGGCTACTATAACAATTACATTTATGGCATCATCCAGGAGATTTGCCAGGAAGGAGTTATGGATCGTTATCGCTAGACGCGTAGCGCAATGAAGAAGGGTTGAAGCAGCCGGTCTAACGTAGATGCGTGTCGGTGTAAGGAAGTAGTCGATCACGATCGCCTCCTGTTGATGCAAAAATCAAGAGATGACCCTCGCGTACTAACACACGAAACCTGGAAGAATCTGCTTCGCTTCTGTTCGGGTTGTAGCCCTAACGATCCGCGGCGTGCTAGTCAATCTGACCTGTTGATTGATAAGGACAAGTAAAATGTCAAATACAAGAGCAAATCGGCTGGTATTCCGAATCGCTCCACAGGGCGTATTGGTAGGACTGCCGACACGAACAAAAGACAATCGGCTAGGTCAGCCGATATGGTTGTAGTAGATGTAAAGGAAGCATAAAACACAACATAAACAGTACTACATGAACAATACTCAAAACAGATCTAACCGGCTATGTGGCAGTAGATTGATATGAAAAAATAAAGTAAAAGCCGATCAGAACGTGTTCCAAGCTGGATAACTGTGATAAAAGCTAAAACAACAAGATTTAACAAATAAAGCTTGCAGATCTAGCAAATATCGATAACTTATGAATAAATCTAGATGAAACGACAGCGATGCGCTCGAAGTTAAAGCCTAGAAAGTATTCGATAAACGCGGAACTTACAGTCTAGCCGGAGATCGAAGCGATACAGCCCAACTAGCTTGGAAGAACTCGTGAAGAAAACAAAATAATGGCAAAGTCGCTGACTTGAAAGTAAATTGCGAAAATAGTAGATTTGTATTGATTATGATGTCTAAGTCCTCCCATACCTCGCAGGGCCCCTATTTATACCCTAAACATCAAGACTTCTAGTCGTAGTCGATTATGACAAAACATAAGATCTATCTCTAAAGAAACAAACTTTCTAAATAAAATAAAAATGACTCGCGCAGGAGTCGGAAACGAACTTGGCCTCTATCGGCCAAAACCTACTCTTCATCGGCCGAACCTCCAACATTTCCAATTGGCTGGAACCCTCCTGCTTGCATCGGCTGACTCCATCGGCTATGCCTCCATCATCTTCCATCGGCTGCACCCTTGTGATTCCATCGGCTAGGCTTCTGTCTTACTCTATCGGCACAGTTTTTGCCATCATCGGCCGATCTCTCATAACTCCATTGGCTGAGCCCTCTGCAACCTCATCGACCGATTCCACTAGCTGTTGTGTTTCCACTATGCATTGGCATCTCTGCTTCCTTTTAACACCATCCTTGATGTATGTCAAAAAAGGTGTCAACACCTCCTCCTCGTCCTCACCTCAGCAGCCGCCTCGCGCCGCCATAGCCGATTAGCGCAGCAGCAACAGCAGTAGCGCCTCCACGGAGTCCACACGTACGAGGAAGGAATGCTATGCGCCGGTGTGCTAGCATCGCGCGCGTGGCAAGGGTCTCGGGGTCAGGCCAAGAGGAAGTAGCGGCTAGGGTTGCGGCGTGGTGGGATGGTGCGCCCCTAGCCCCACCCCTCATATTTATAGAGCACATTAATGGGCTTTCAGGTTGAAAGCCCATTAGTTACGCTAATCCCTCATGGATCAATTATCCTATGGACCTTTAGTCCGAATTGTTATGATTGCCTCTTAGGCACATCACCAACAATCTCCCACTTGCACTAGAGACAATCATATAGGAAAGCTTTTCCAATATTCAAACCCCTTAAGTTTGTGACCCATTAGGTTCATGAGCAAATGACCGTGAACGGAAACTGTTTCCGAACCACAAGTCAGCAGCGGTACCTAGTAGGACATACTGACTCCCGAATGTACATAAATATCTTATCGGCCGAACCTAGGTACATTTACTCACATACTAATCCCTTTGCCACACGATACCAGTCAAGCTCAAGGTGAGATACGTGCCACCCTTATGATAGCTTGACCATTCACTCGATCAAATAGTGGATTCAATTCATGACTAACCTTTAGTCACTGTGATTAATTCTTTAATCATATTGGCATGACCATGTACTTCCCAATCCAACTATCTTGAGGGGCCCAAAGATATCTCTCCTGTTATTTAGGAGGGGCAAATTCCATCTTAATCCGCTCACATCCCATTCCATGTTTCATGATACACCCGAAGACTACTTTTGTAACTACCCAGTTACGGAGTAGCGTTTGGAAGTTCCAAAATGCACTACTACCCAGTGAGAAACAATGGCGATCTCAAGTCTAAGAATCTAGCAGGTGTACCACTCGAGACCAACTGTGGCACATACAAAATAACAATCCCAGCAGTGTCTCGAGGTGGGTCAATCCTACACCATGTTTACCAACATGTGTTTACATTATTAATCTGATATCTCCATATCTATGATCCGTGAAACATGATCATCAAGTAATACATATGCTAGTCTGTGTTATTATTATCCCACATAATGATGTAGGCTAGTGATCATTTAGAATAACATCATAATCAACAAAGAGTTTCACGAACCAAGTCACATACTTGTTGATCAATGTAAATGATAGTTACTCAAGGAACGAATAACACTTTATTCAATAGTATATAAAAATGTTCATGCCGCAACTCTTCCACACACACTAGGATCACTGATGTAAGTATCAAATACCCATAGATCTGGTGTGCACCTCATGCTTTGGTTGTTGAACAAGCTTCGTCAATGGATCAGCAACATTCA
Source organism: Setaria italica (assembly GCF_000263155.2). Taxonomy (NCBI): domain Eukaryota; kingdom Viridiplantae; phylum Streptophyta; class Magnoliopsida; order Poales; family Poaceae; genus Setaria; species Setaria italica. The sequence goes on along the minus strand of NC_028452.1, from coordinate 10,384,119 downwards.
TATCCGTGTGCACCTTGCAAATCCTCACATCACCTCGATCAATGATCTCGTGGATGAGGTGATAGCGCCGTAGTATATGTTTAGACTTTTGGTCTGATTTAGGCTCCTTTGCTTGTGCAATGGCTCCGCTATTATCACAATAGAGGTCCACTAGACTGGACGCACTATGGACAACACCCAACTCAGAAACAAATTTTCTGATCCAAACAGCTTCCTTTGCAGCTTCAGAAGCTGCAATATACTTAGCATCCGTCGTCGAATCAGCTACCATCTCTTGCTTAGAACTTTTCTAGTTCACTACCCCTCCATTGAGGCAGAACACAAAATCAGACTGCGATTTAGAATCATCCTTGTCTGTTTGGAAGCTAGCATCGGTGTAACCCATTACAACGAGCTCTTCTTCACCCCAAACACTAGGAACACATCCTTAGTTCTTCTGAAGTACTTAAGGATACTCTTTACAACTGTCCAATGAGCCTCACCATATTCTAATTGATATCTATCGGGACTACTCCCCGGACCCACGAGTAGGCCTTGGGCGGCCCACTATGGGATGCACTCGGACGTGATCAAAACAAGGATGGGCGTATCCTACTCGGACTAGTCTTTCATGTTTATGGAAAACTACTCGGGACGATACCGAGTAGAACTCTGTAATAGTACCCGACTAGGACTCAGACTTGTAACCCTGCCCTCCTGGGTATATAAGGCCGGGCAGGGACCCCCCTCAAAACAGATCCTTCAGGACCAGAACATACATCAATACAAACCAACACACAGGACGTAGGGTATTACGCGATCTAGCGGCCCGAACCTGTCTAAATCGTGTTCCTTACGTCACCATTGATTCCTTGATTCTCGACGACCCTTACCGCATAAAAGACCACCTAGGGTACCCCCTAGGCGGGTTGCCGGTCTAAAACACCGACAGCTGGCGCGCCAGGTAGGGGCACTCGTCGAGTTTCTCAGCGAGAACTCAATGGCGAAAGTCATCATCAGGCCTGTCTTCTTCATCGAAGCTGGTGCCACCTTCGTTTTCAGATCCTGGCTCTGCGTCGCCGAAGGCTCGGGATCGTTCCGACGCCAGATCGTCGACTCTCAGGAGAAGAAACCAGAAGAAGTAACCAGGAAAAATCAAGATTTCAAAGTCAACAAGCCCAAGTTCGACTATGTGTCGGACTTGACTTCGCCTCGAACTACTCCAACGTCTCGCTCAAGGGTTGGGCGCCACCGACCCCAAGCTCTGGAGTCGGGCGAGGCGGAGCCTACTTTGGGGACGGGCGAGGCGGAGCTACCCTTCCGCAGGGTCAGGCTTCGCTGACCCCAGGCCTCGGGGTCGGGCGAGGCGGAGCCACCCTCCCACAGGGTCAGGCTCTCCCGACCCCAGGACTTGGGGTCGGGCGAGGCAGCGCTCCACTCAGGGTCGGGCGAGGCGGAGCTACTCCCTCACAAGGTCGGGCTCGGCCGACCCCTGGACTCAGGGTCGGACTCGCTTCGGATTCGACGACCCCAGTCAGCATCCAAATCAGTTTCGACTTCAAAGCGGTTCCCGCACGAACTTCGCAACGCGACAAAAGTCTATCAAGATTTTCTTGCTCGAACCTGAGTCGAACTCGGGTATGATGAGGACGTTGACTCCGACTCATCCTACTCTCCTGAAATACCATTATCCGGTCCAGCCCAAGGGTTGGTAATAACTTCGACACCTCAAGGCAGATTCGTCCATTGGCCAGGATTGCGACCATCTCTTTTCGACCGCGACTACGACTCGTGCCTCGTCGCCCATATAGACAACCTGCCGTACCAAGAAGGCATTCCACTTACATCCAACCACGAAGGAAGCTATACAGAGATTGCTACATCAAGTTCAGGAAGCTACTACTCGAATAGGGAGATACTTGTTATTACTCAGAATAACAATCCGGGTACTAGCCAGAACAGAACCCCCAGGCGACTAGCACAAATCGACAACATCTCTAAAGATGAATCCACAACCGACAATGAAACTCCCGAACAGCGCAACCAACGAAGGGCGCGCAATACCGCTCGAGCTGAGCGTCGACAGTCGATGGCTACAAATATCCCTATTACAAATCTTGAACGGGCTTTCAACGCAGTTCAGGCTCAGGAGCACAATACTCCACTCGCGGCTATCGCTTCAATCAACCTTTTGACGACACTGATGCCTCAAGACAAGGATAACGTAGCCACAGCTCAACTCGTGCAGCGTGGCAACGGACTAATCGCACAACTCGCGAAGCAAGCTTACAAACTGCTTGACAAAGAATCACCAATCCCGTCCGTTCCCCGCATTACAGAAGGAAGCAGGGGGGCCGCAGATAAAAATGTCGCTCCACGAAACAACGATGTAGTCAACCAACCTCGGCAACACAGCCAAGGTCCAAGCAAGCATAAAGCTCCTACTCAACAGAAGGATGTAGGTGATGCCAGCTGCACCAACTCGGTTAAAAGTGTTCGCCCTACTCGGAAGAACCGCGAGATGTCCAACATCAGCGATCTACGAGAAATCCTTAACAGTCGGCGTGAACGGGAAGTCGACAGCTACAACCACTTTCCCGCTTTCATGAACCGGGTAATGAAAACAAAATTACCTGAAAAGTTCAAACCGACCGGCATTACCAAGTACGATGGCAAGCAAGATCCAATTCAATGGCTACGTTGTTACTCGCTAGCCGTCCAAGCAGCCGGAGGCAACAACGACACCAAAGTCATTCATTTTCCCATATGCATGGAACCCGCACCACTAACCTGGCTCGAGTCACTTAAACCCAAGTCCATCGACTCCTGGGCAGACTTGACAAAGGCTTTTACCAACAACTTCGTCGGCTCCATGGCTAGACCAGGCAACAAGATTGACTTACAACAAATTAAGCAGAGAGAGGGCGAAACCCTGCGCGACTATCTACGACGGTTCTTCGAAAAGAAGGCTACCATAGTAGACATCTCCGAAGCGGACGTCATCGAGTGTTTCCAAAACGGACTCTACGATCGACGAACATACCAAGACTTCGGTCGGCGACAGCCAGCCGATGTCAAAGAACTCAAGCTCATGGTGCAACAATGGGCCGATGAAGAAGACAAAGAACGTGAATGGTTCGGTTCCCACCATAACCGTGGACGCGACAACACCCACAACAATGACACAGATAAAACTCATCATAACGATGCTCGGAATTCTTATTCAGGTAATCATAATCGCAAAAGGAAGCCCGACAACACTGTTGCTACCATGACCAGCTCCGGGAAAAAGGGACAGCGTAGAAATGACGATGGACCAACCTTCACGGAGCTACTCAAAAAGCAGTGCCCATGGCACCCGACTAGCAAACACTCCGCTTTGGACTGCTACAGCATGCGCCGAGTCATGCAAGACTTGCCAGCACCACCAACTCCTGAAGAGTACGCCAAAAACAGACACAAGGGCAAAAACAAAGCTCGCAACAACGAAGATGAAGACGACGATTTCCAACCAGCCTCAAAAACCGTCAACGTCATTTTTGGTGGCATCCCTGGCACAGCATCCAAGCGAGCCAACAAACTCGTACTCAGGGAGATCATGGCCATCGAGCCGACGGACCCCGCGCCGCTAAAATGGTCGGAAGTTCCTATTTCTTTCAGCAGAAAGGATCAATGGACAAAATTTTCAGAACCCGGCCGTTTTCCACTAGTTTTGGATCCAGTTGTGGCAGGTTCAAAATTAACCAAAGTCCTCATCGATGGCGGGAGCGGTCTCAACATTATCTTCGCCAAAACATTAAGGAAAATGTGCCTCGACGTCACGGACATGCTTACTCCAATGGATTCACCTTTCTACGGCATTGTGCCTGGAAACGCGGCCATACCATTGGGGCAAGTTGTCCTCCCAGTCACCTTCGGAACCAAAGAACATTACCGCACCGAGTACATCAGATTCGAGGTCGCCGACTTCGAGACTTCTTATCACGCCATACTCGGACGGCCGGCACTAGCCAAGTTTATGGCCATACCACATTATGTCTACCTGGTACTCAAGATGCCAGGTCCCAAAGGCGAGCTCACGCTACGAGGAGATCTCCGGAGATCCTACGAGTGTGACACCGAGGCCGTGGAAATTGCTGCGACTACTCAATCTCCTAGTCCCATGCAGCAAGTCTTCACAGCTTCAAAGAAACTCAATCCAACTGAACTCGAGATCCCAGAAAAGAAGCCGGGCTCCACAAAGGTGAAACCCGCCAGCGAGCAAGAGTTCAAATCGATCGACCTCCAGACCGGAGATCCTTCCAAGACAGCCCTGATCGGAACAGGGCTGGATCCTAAATAGGAACTCGCGCTCGTCAGTTTTCTTCGGGCTAACCACGATATCTTCGCTTGGAAGCCGACCGACATGCCAGGTGTGCCCAAGGAACCGATCGAGCATTCCCTCAATGTTGATCCCAAAGCTACTCCAAAACGGCAACGACTACGCCGGTTTGCTCAGGACAGACGCGACGCCATCAAAAAAGAACTAGCCAAACTACTCGCGGCGGGATTCATCAAGGAAGTCTTCCATCCTGACTGGCTCGCCAATCCTGTGCTTGTTCGCAAGAAAAACAACGAATGGAGAATGTGTGTTGACTACACCGACCTCAACAAACATTGCCCGAAAGACCCTTTTGGGTTACCCAGGATCGATCAAGTGGTTGACTCCACCGCTGGGTGCGCCTTGCTATGCTTCCTCGATTGCTACTCCGGCTATCATCAGATAAGCCTCAAAGAGGAAGATCAAGCCAAAATAGCGTTCATCACGCCCTTTGGAGCTTTCTGCTACACAACAATGTCCTTCGGACTCAAGAACGCAGGAGCAACTTACCAAAGGGCTATACAGATGTGCTTCGAGAAGCAGCTTCATCGCAATGTCGAAGCTTACATCGACGACGTCGTCATCAAAACAAGACAGCGGGAGGACCTCATTGCCGACTTGGAGGAAACTTTCTCCAGTCTACGCGCTTTCCGATGGAAACTCAATCCTACTAAGTGCGTCTTCGGAGTACCTTCCGGCAAACTCCTCGGGTTCATCATTAGCCATCGCGGCATTGAGGCCAACCCGGAGAAGATATCTGCCATCAAAAACATGCAGGCTCCAGCCAGCAATAAGGATGTGCAGAAACTCACAGGCTGCATGGCCGCTCTCAACCGGTTCATCTCGAGACTTGGAGAACGAGGACTACCCTTCTTCAAGCTTCTCAAACGCCAGGACAAGTTCAAATGGACGGAAGAGGCAGATAAGGCATTGACACAACTCAAAGACTTGCTCCTATACATCTCCGCTACCACTCATGTCGTCAGCACGGCAATGGTAGTCGAACGGTCTGAACCGGGCCACGCCTACAAGGTCCAACGACCTGTCTATTTTGTCAGCGAAGTACTCTCGGACTCCAAAACTCGGTATCCACCGATACAAAAACTCCTATATGCTATTCTGCTCACCTCCCGGAAGCTACGCCATTACTTCCAAGATCATAACATCATAGTCATCTCCGACTTTCCGCTTGGCGAAATTCTCCATAACAGAGTGTTGGGATACGAGGTAGGCTACACTAGCGCAAATCAAAATTTTCTACCGCGTATAACCAGGAAGAACTGCCGTATAAGGATCACGGGATTACCACTCGACGCACTACTGGTGCGGAAGATGTAGATTTGCGTCGATGCAGTGAAGACGATCACGTAGTCGTACGTAGTCGATCAACGTAGTCGTACGTAGTCGATCACGTCCAGCAGCTCCTCAGCAGCTCGTCTACGTGCACAGCAAGACCGCCTCTGGTACCGTGGCTCGTCGTCGGCTCGTCGCCGCTCGTCGGCGGCTCGTCCAAGTGCTGCAGGCGCAACACCTCCAAGGTATCCACACGTGCAGGAAGGAAGCGTCGCAAGCCGGATTGCTAGATCCGCGAGTTGCAACAGGCGAGGGCGTGGGAGGCGCGGCAAGTGTGTTCAGCCAAAAGGTGTGTAACCCTAGGGCGCCCCCACCCCTCTATTTATAGGGGTTCCTGATGGGCCTCTGGATCCGAGGCCCATTAGTACTCCTAAACCTAATCCAACTCGGATCAGATCCGAATTGGGCTTCCAGCCCCTTAAGTGTGTGACCCTATGGGTTCGGATACGTATAGACATGGCCCGAGTACTCCTACTCGGCCCAATAGTCGGTAGCGGCCTCTAGCAAGACGTGCCAACTCCTATACGTATACGAAGATCATATCAGACGAACCATCACAACATAATATACATGCTATTCCCTTTGCCTCACGATATTTGGTCTAGCTTCAAGCCGACCGCTCTTTCTCGATCCTATGATTCGGAATCCCTTTGTAGGTTAACTCTTAACCGTACGTAGCATGGCCATGCATTTTCTGATCCGATCACTCGAGGGGCCCAGAGATATCACTCTCAATCAGAGAGGGGCAAATCCCATCTTGATTGACCATGTCTCATAGCATGCTTCTTGACAAACCCGAAAGCTACCTTTATAACTACCCTGTTACGGCGTAGCGTTTGATAGCCCCTAAGTAGGTCAATCCACATCTAGAATACATGCGACAATCTCAGGTCTAAGGACAAAGCGTATATGTTGTTTAAAGAGAGAACTACTTCTCGTGTTGGGTCAGTCCTAACACATGTCTCCACATGTGTCCACATTATTAGTTCAACATCTCCATGTCCATGACTTGTGAAACATAGTCATCAACCAATACATGTGCTAGTCTAATATTCATGTGTGTCCTCACATGAACTCCGACTAGGGACAACTTTAGAATAACCATACAAGTAAAGAGTTTCACATACAATTCACATAATTGCAAATCAATTCAAGTAGCCTTTAATGGATATTCAATGAACACAGTATACAAATCATGGATACAAATGGAATATCATCATCTCTATGATTGCCTCTAGGGCATACCTCCAACACAGAGATGCCATGGATAGAATCTCCAAATGGGCAGTCGAACTCGGAGCTCTTACTTTGAGCTTCAAGCCAAGGACAGCCATCAAGTCTCAGGCTTTGGCCGACTTCATAGCTGAGTGGACTAAAAATCAAGTTCCTACTCCAGTCGAACGACCAGAACATTGGGTAATGTACTTCGACGGATCCCTCAAAATTGAAGGGGCCGGTGCAGGCGTCTTACTCATCTCCCCCAAAGGAGACCAACTCAAGTACGTGCTGCAGATATTCTGGGAAGCATCCAATAACGAAGCCGAGTACGAAGCACTGCTACACGGCCTTCGCCTTGCGATCTCCCTCGGCATCACACGACTACTGGTGTACGGCGACTCCCTAGTCGTCATAAACCAGGTCAATGACGAGTGGGACCGCAACAAGAACAACATGGACGCTTATTGCAAAGAAGTCCGTAAATTGGAAAACAAATTCTCCAGCTTGGAGTTCCATCACATCGTCCGCGACAACAACGTTGCCGCCGACATCTTATCTAAAATGGGCTCAACTGATGTAGAAGTTCCAGCAGAAATTTTCGTACACGAGCTACGCAAGCCAGCCATACCTGGACAGGTCACACCGCCAGTAGTCCCAACTACTGACGGTTCTCGAGAGATCATGATGATAGAAGTCGACTGGAGGACACCCTTCATCGACTACATCAAAGATCACCAACTACCATCCAACAAGAATAAAGCCGAGCAAATCTCCCGACGTGTAAAGAATTACGTTCTAGTCGGAGACAAGCTCTACAGAAAAGGTGCATCATCTGGAGTACTCATGAAGTGCGTCACCAGAGAAGATGGCCAAGAAATATTAGAGGAAATTCACAAAGGAATCTGTGGCAACCACGCCTCTTCAAGGACACTAGTCGGCAAGGCCTTCAGAGCAGGGTTCTACTGGCCAATGGCTCTGGCCGACGCCAAGCAACTCGTCCAGAAGTGCAAAGGTTGTCAATTCTTCACAAAACAGCAACATGTGCCGGCTTACAAGCTGGTCACAATACCTCCAACATGGCCATTTGCTTGCTGGGGGCTCGACATGATTGGCCCGTTATCAACTGCACCAAGAGGATTCAACAGAGTATTCGTGGCAATCGACAAGTTCACCAAGTGGATCGAGGTCAAACCAGTCACTTGCTCAAGGGCAGACCGAGTACTCGACTTCTTGGATGACATCATCCATCGCTACGGTTTTCCCAACAGGATTATCACAGATCTCGGGTCAAATTTCAATAATCACGACTTCTGGGAATATTGCGAGAACAGCGGCATCGACGTCCGCTATGTCTCGGTTGCTCATCCGCGAGCCAACGGTCAAGTCGAGCGTGCTAATTGCATGATACTCGATGTTCTGAAGAAACGACTACATGACGTCGGCAACACCAAAGGCGGCCGATGGCTCAAAGAATTACCCAACACCTTGTGGGGCCTACGTACCCAACCATGCAAGACTACGGGGCTATCACCTTACTTCCTGGTATATGGCTCAGAAGCCATACTACCCGCCGACACCATGTGGCAATCACCATCCGTCGAACAATATGACGAAGAGCTTGCAATAGAAACACGGCGAACGGATATCGACAGTTTGGAAGAAGCAAGATGCGCAGCACTAGTGCAATCTGCCAGATACCTTGACGGTTTAAGGCGTTATCACGATCGCAACGTCAAAGAAAGATCTTTTAACTCGGGCGATATGGTCCTTAAGCGTATTCAAGACACATCAGGATTGCATAAACTCAATTCACCATGGGAAGGTCCTTACATCGTATCAAAGGTTACAGGACCTGGATCTTACAGACTCCAAGAGCTCTCAGGAGAACAGGTGCCAAACTCTTGGAATATAGAACACCTTTGTCGCTATTACCCGTAGCAGCACTCGAGTACTCACTTCCAGGCAACTACTCGGGACGACTACTCGGTTATCGACTTCAAGGGGTGTTCGCTTCAACGCGCTATCCATACAATAAAGATACCTGCCCTGATACAAACTCATACCGAAACATGAGTACATCAACGTTACATACGAGTACAAGGACTCAGCTCAACAAAGACTACAAGCAACTGCCTACTGGTGGGCTGCATTTAAGTCTCAGGCTTTTACTATATCACAAGGCCACTCAGGTCTGCCGACCGCAGGAGGGGCCTACATGCAAGGAAGCTGCGCAAAATGCAACCACGCCCTGGTGTCCTCCCCAAGGCACGTCCAGGTACTCCATTACCGCCATCATCAGGACAGCGGCAACGTCAAAACTGGGAAGACGCGCCTAGAGAGAACCAAGGATGCTCTTTTGCTAGCCTTGTGAAGCCTATCTACTCTACGGCCGCACCTCCACTATCTTTCAGAGCGGGGTGAAGACCGCGGCACTCACCACCCATCACTCGCTACGAGTTCCAGCGCGTACTCCACTGGATCAGTAGCTACGGGATGAGGCTGGTGATGAACCCTCCTACGAGGATTCTTCTAGCATCGCGGCTATCCCTACGAGTGCAAGAGCCTGTGGAGGCAAGGTGGTCTTAATCTACAAGGAATCTTCTAGCACCGGTGCGCTCTTTGCTGGCTCTCTAGACTCAAACAGAAGCAAACGCAGGCAATCCATTGCTACTCAGAAACTTGAGTTGGTTCGACCACCAGATGGCTCTATTTATAGCCGAAAGCCGCAACTACCACCGTCCCAAGAGTTACTGTGTACCCGTGATCAATGAGTCTGACGACTCCTGACTCCACCCATGTGACTGCACTCATGCTGCAATAGACAAAGGAGCACAGTACGCTCGTGCCTCCGCAACAGGACAAAAGTGCACAGTACACTCGTACATCTACAAAGGACAGCCCTGTACAGTACACCCGTGCCCCTCAGAAGATGAGTACTCACACTGCATTACGACTACTCGACACTCGGGACTACTACAAGCCAAGCTTAGCCTACACGACGGGGACTCAGACTACTTCGACCCTGGGACCTAAGGTCAGGAGAGGCGGAGTTCTACCCTCGAGGGGTCGAGCGCCCCTGACCCAGGATTCGGGGTCGGACAAGGTGGAGTTCCACCCCCACGGGGTTAAGCGCCCCCGACCCCAGGGCTTGGGGTCGGGCGAGGCGGAGTTTCACCCGCGTAGGGTCGGGCGCATCCGACCCCGGCCTCGGGGTCGCGCGAAGAGGAGTTCCCTCCCCGGAGGGTCAGGCACTGCAGAGTCGGCATATTTCGATTAAAAATTACTCTTGGCAAGACGATGGTACGACAAAATCCAAAATCTTGATATTCAAAAAGTATCAACATATTTGGTACAAGGACAAGAGTACACACAAAAAGCTCAAAGTTCTTCTAAGGAGACGAACTCCGACATCTTGGCCGCAATGGGCTCCGCCTCCTCAAGGTACTGCGCATAGGCCTCCTCTGTGCAGTTGCGAGCCACGCCATCTCTAGCTGCCGCCAAGTCTGCCCTCAGGTAGTAGGACTTCACAACTGCAAGCACATGTTTGCAAACACTCTTGCAAAGTCCCGCTACTTTACTCGGGGCAGCTCTTAGTCGCTCTACTAGCGATTGCGGTCCTGCGCCTTCCACGGGGGCTATGGCATTCACCAAATCTTCGGCCGCTCCAGACAGTTCTCGGAGTTCGCCCCGAAGTCGTCCCAAGGTCTGGGCATGGTCTCTGCACGCCACCATGGCCATGGCAAGCATCACGCCATTCTGCATCTTACGGTCCCGCTGGTGCTCGCATGCAGCTTCTGCTTCAGCGAGCGCAGCCCGAAGATGTTCGGCTTCATTTGCCACTCGGTCGTGAGCGTTCCTCCAATCAATGACTTGGTTCCTTGCAGACGCCTCCTGCTTCTTCAGCTCTACAAAGACAAAGAACTCAGGCCACAGCCAACTACAGTTGGACACACCCAAAGTAGTCGCAATGCTTACCTTGATACTTCTTGTTCAAGGATTTATAGCGGCTCTCCAGTTTCTCCTGCAGAACGGCGTGATCCGCGCGTTCCACGGCAAAGGATTTCACCCCGACTTCATGAACCCGAAGCGCTTCTCTCAGTTGGGCGCACTCCTGCTCCAGCTGGTGGTTTCTTTCCTGAAAAGGTCCGAGTACGTTGTAAGTTTCACGCTTCACGACTACTCGGGTCCTGCAGTAACATCAGCAATATCTACCTGGACGCCCCGGAACACATCCATGGCCCTCTGGAGCTCCAAGTCAGAAGGCGGGCTAAGTACTAGCCTTTGGGTACTCTCCACAAGAGGAGTTGTACCCAGAGCAGCACCTACAACATTCACCATATCAGCTACCGACCACGACTACAATAACAAAATACAGACATTTACCTGGAGCAGTTGCTTGCTTGGATTTCTCAACTACAGCCAGTACTCCGCCAGAGGACGAGGATAGGCCGGCACTCCCCGAGCCTGATGCAGCAGCAGGTTCCTCTACTGAGCGAATCACGTCTTGAAGCATCGACATCGTAGCTCCAAGACGACTCGGGTCAATTTCGGGTACCTCTTCAACAATCATGTCCTCAAAAGGGACAGATGTTGTAGTCAAAGGATCCGACACTACCCCTGTTTCTACAGGGATAGTCTCCTCTGCATCACTGCACCGCCAAAATGTCACTACATGATTTTTTAGAAAATCCAACGGCATCCTACAAAACAAGTAGGCTCACCGGGTTGAGCGTGGTGGCAGTCGTACACGTTTCTTCTCGACGACAGGCGACCGAGTATTCGGAGCCGCGGAGACAACCGCCGGTGCCGTCTTCTCACCAAGACCTACAAAACTGAAGTCAAGACTACAGTACTACTCAAATGACTACAATCGAAAAGGACAGCGCTCACTACTGGCGATCACATTTGACAGCAAGTTGCCAGTAGCAAGTACTGGTGACACCTCCTTTGCTACTCCAGCAGGCAGCCCCAGAACCGCCTGATCAGTAGTGGGTGGCACAGCAGCTGATGGAGTTGGCGCGGTTAACTCGGGGGCTACCAAAGCTATTGACGGCACCTTCTCCGGCAATGTGTCAACGGCCGCATCATCGACTTTAGGGTTGGACGCGGCTATCTCTTCAGAGACAGTCTCATCTAATGCCTTCATGAACCAAAGACAAGATTCGCCACATCAACAACGCATCTCAAGATCATCAGTAACATAAAGGTCATCGACTACATACCGTGGTACCCCGAGACTTTTCAGTGGTTGCAACAGACTTAGCCGCAGCCATCTTGCGGACTACTCTGCGCCTCTTGATAGGAGGAGAAGGTTCGTCCTCTGACTCCTCGACGGTGGTCTCTGACTCTTCTTCCGGCTGCGCCACATAGCCATCAAGTACTCGGGACTTCTAAACAACAAATCGGTGTTAGCAACAAGAATCACAAGTCAAAAGAAAACAAGTCAGGAAGGAAATACTTACCACCTCTGGCTCGTACCAGGATTCATACTGGTGAAGAGCCGTAGGGATTACTGGTACTCCCTGATAGTTCCTGAAAAATTTCGCCAGCAGCGCCTCCACGTCATTGTCGGATATGTCCTCCTTAGACATACGCGATGGATCTTTCAAACCTTTGTACTCACTTCCCGGGTGAGCGCATTTTTGAAGTGGCTGGACCCTTCTTTTCAGAAAGCTGGCTGCCACGTTGATCCCAGTCAGACCGAGTGCTTTCAACTCGGTGATCTGCTGCATCTGAAGATCAAGCTCCGGGGTATCCTCAGGCTCGCTTATCCAATTTTCCGCATGCTTGGGCGCGTGATCAGTCACCACAGGCAAGCGAGGATCATGGTTCCCGATGTAGAACCATCTTTTCTTCCAATCCCCATGGGAGTCGGTCAGATTGTACTCAATATATGCACTCGAGTTCCTAAGTTGGAACCCGGCGCCTCCAAAGACCTCCGTCCGCTGGGCACTCGGCTGAGGCTTGCAACGGAACCATTTCCTGAATAGCTCAAGACTTGGAGGTACTCCCAGGAAAACTTCGCACAGATGTACAAAGATAGCCATGTGCAGTACTCCATTGGGATTCAAGTGGACGAGCTGAAGATTATAGTACTCGAGAATACCTCTGAAGAAGTCGGAGGTAGGCACGGCCAGTCCCCTTTCCACGAAGTGAGCAAGCATCACCGTTTCCGCCGGATGTTCTTCAAACTGCCACGCATTGGGAAATGCGGGGCGCCACTACACGATTTCCTTCGGTTGAAGGAGCTTGGCATCGACAAGCACTTGGACTCCCTCTTCCTTCATCACTGAGTGTTGCCAAGTTGCCCCAGGTGGTGGCGGAGCAGTCTGGTTCGTCGGCCCCACCTTCAGTGCCGGCAACACCAACTCCTTCCCCTTCTTGGATCTAACCTTGCTCATCGCCAGAGCCTTTCCTTGGATCTTCTCGGGTTTCTTGCCCATCTTCTTGGAGCGCATTCGATGGATTCAACCTCGCCTTAGGAAAGAGGCTTCCACTCGGATCTAACCCAAAAAGCGGCAGTGGTGGAGGCGGTAGCACTGGCGGAGGTAACACAGTGAGCGAAAGCACAGAGGAGGAAGACGAAACAGATCTAATGCCCGTACGGCATCACGGCAACTGCAAAGGGGGCTTCTCCCAGATTTATCTCCGCCGGCTCCGAATTTGACGCGTCAGTTGCGCAACGGACAGATCAAATCGCGTATTAATCGCCATAAACACCCAACGGCTACTACAACGAACGGATTGATGACCACTTCAACGACAGGAATCGCCTAAGTGCTCGGGGGCTACGGGTACCGTACCCGTTGGTCAGTTTTTTCTTTTTCAAAATCTCCGAGGGTAAAATGGGCAAAAGATGGTTTGACCCTAAGCCTGAGTCTTCGACTCAACCTAAGGCTCGGGGGCTACTCCATATGGAGTGCGATTGACATCGCACTACCATATAAAATCTACTCGGGACGGAGACAACTCGAAGCTGAAGAAAGAGTACCTTCCAGCCACACGACAGTACTCGGGCACTTCAGTCCGCAAAACTACTCGGTTAGTGCCTGCAGCGCCCAAGACTATGGCGCACGACTACAAAGTACTTGGGGGCTTGTCGGGACTACTCCCCGGATCCACGAGTAGGCCTTGGGCGGCCCACTATGGGACGTACTCGGACGTGATCAGAACAAGGATGGGCGTATCCTACTCGGACTAGTCTTTCATGTTTATGGAAAACTACTCGGGACGATACCGAGTAGAACTCTGTAATAGTACCCGACTAGGACTCAGACTTGTAACCCTGCCCTCCCGGGTATATAAGGTCGGGCAGGGACCCCCCTCAAAACAGATCCTTCAGGACCAGAACATACATCAATACAAACCAACACACAGGACGTAGGGTATTACGCGATCTAGCGGCCCGAACTTGTCTAAATCGTGTTCCTTACATCACCATTGATTCCTTGATTCTCGACGACCCTTACCGCATAAAAGACCACCTAGGGTACCCCCTAGGCGGGTTGTTGGTCTAAAACACCGACAGCAGCTCCCAATCAGGGGGTTGAATGATTGGAGCTGAGATGAGTGCTTCTTTCAGGATATGAAAAGACTTTAAACACTCATTAGTAAACTCAAAAGGCGCATCCTTAGCTAGAAGGCTCGTGAGGGGTCTAGCGATCTGCGAAAAGTCCTTAATGAAATGCTGATAGAACCCTGCATGACCTAGGAAGCTACGGACGCCTTTTATGTTTATGGAAGGTGGAAGTTGTTCTATAACTTCAGTCTTAACTCTATCCACCTCGATTCCCCTCTCAGACACAAGGTGCCCGAGCACAATGCCCTCTTGGACCATGAAATGGCACTTTTCCCAATTTAGCACTAGATCCTTTTCTTGGCATCTCTGCAAGACCTTGTCTAAATTCTCAAGACAATGATTGAAGGTTTTTCCATAGACGGAAAAGTTGTCCATGAATATTTCCATGATTTCTTCGATCATGTCTGAGAAAATAGACATCATGCACCTTTGGAACGACAAGGGCACATTGCAAAGCCCAAAAGACACCCTACAGTAAGCGTATGTTCCATAAGGACACGTAAACATGGTCTTGCTCTGATCATCGAGGTGGATGCAAATTTGATGATAGACGGAATACCCATCAAGGAAAAAAAAGAAAGTGATTTGCCAACTGCTCTAATATTTCATTAATGAAGGGCAGCGGAAAGTGACTTTCTTAGTGGCCAAGTTAAGTTTTTGGTAATCAATACACATTCTCCACCCCGTGACGGTTTGTTGTGGGATAAGCTCATTTTTACTATTCTGAATGATCGTCATTCCTTCCTTCTTCAGAACAACCTAAACGGGGCTAACCCACTCGCTATGTGGCACAGGATAGATTATCCTGGCGTGCAAGAGCTTAAGGACCTCCTTCTTAACAACCTCCCTCATTGCATTGTTAAGCCTACATTGAGCCTCCCTAGAAGGTGTGCTAGACGGGTCAACCGGGATGCGATAGGTGCAGAGGGTAGGACTGATTCCTTTGAGATCTTGTAGTGAGTAGCCGAAGACAGACCTATGCTTCTCTAGAATGGCTAAGAGCTTAGCCGTCTCCTCATCAGATAGCTTATCGCTAATGATGATGGGGAATATGTGTAGCCCTCTAAGAAGGCATAGCGAAGTCTAGGAGGAAGGGTTTTAGCTCGATTGGTGGTCGTGATGGGTAGGTAGCTCAAGTGTTTCTCCTAGATCATCCTCTTCGTAAATGAAAAGCTTAGCATCTTTTTCTAAGGATATCTTAGGGGGCTCAAAGGGTGAAACAGCCAACACTTCCTCAATTAGTTCTACTAGGGGGAGAAGATTTGCTGTAGAGTTCTTTGTCCAAGAAATCTGAATTGAGAAAGCATATCTCCCTAGCTTTATGTCGAGGCTTCCTAGCGTGGGTACGTCTAGGAATAACTTTTCAAAGGGGTCCCCGATTAAAATATCAAAGTCATTGACTTCGAAAATATGAAAATCAAGGGTGACCTCGACGTCATCATGCCACATAGGCACGCCGTGCATAATCCCTATTCCTTCTAGGATGGATCATGGTGCATTCCTTAAGGTTTTGTTGGTTGGGGCTAAAGGGTTCTCACTTAGGTGAGTGAGCGCAAAAGATGCGGACATGACATTCGCTCCAACCATGGGATTATAGAGGACCTCCGCTGCAGTCCCTTGGATATGGCATTGGATGGTTAAGGAGGGGGTGTGTATCTAAATTGCTTCAGAGGAACGCTCTCCCTCGTGTAGCCATTCATTGCTTATGACATAGGTTAACTCTCTAATGGTCTCTTTAAGGAAAACCTTATCAAGAAGCTCAGTAGGATTAACTAGGACTAGGGGTCTCTTTTGGTAAAAGTAATTTGAGGTATTACCATAATCTTCAAATAACTCTTCCTCGAATTCAATTGGGAACTCCGAAAGTTGAATTTCTTCTTCCTCCGAAGTTCTCGGTTTAGGGGAAGGCTCTGGGGTTGACTCTGGGTAGCTTAGCAAAAGGGGTACAAATTAACCAAAGGGACTTCCATATGACTTGATGGTTCTTCTACTAATAGGGATTTGGTAAAAGAGGTGTTTTCTAGAATGCGATCTAGAAGCACCTCTCCTTCGACAGTGGTTTTGTATGTGAACGATCCTCCAACATTGATATCAAGCTGTAGGGTAGACTCCTTGCTAAGCCGTAACCAAAAGTGTTGCAACAACGCGTGGTTGGGCATAGACAAGTTAGGGCCGGTATGGGTTAACTTTAAAAACCTAGCCCATGCTGCACCTATGGTTTCCTTCTCGTGCTGTCGAAAGTCAAGAATCTCTTTTCATAGGGAAGCAATACAAGATATAGGGAAAAAGGCAAGACAAAATCTGTCTCTAAGCTCATCCCAATCTCCGTTAACTTTTCCCACATTATGGGCATACCATTGCCTCGCTCTCTCATAAGGGAGAAAGGAAACAACTTCCACCGAAGTGTTTCTTGTGCTATGCTTGAGATTGTCAGGCATGAACACAGCTGCTCAAACTCTTGTAGGTGGTGGTATGGGTTTTCATCATCAAAACCAGAGAGAGTTTGTTCCCGAACCATGGCAATGAAGCTAGGGCAGAGCTCATAGCTGGAAGGTGTGATGGGCTTCGACGAGGGTATAGGATCTAAGAACTCGCCTTTGGGAGTAGAAAATTTTTGGATAGAAATGTTTTCCATGGTAAAGAAGGAATAAAAATTTTGAAGGATAAAAGGATACACGGGCGAACTAGGTTCAAAGACAAATACAACAACTGTTCCCCGGCAATGGCGCCAGAAATGCTTGTTGGTATTTCTTAATGTTCATGAATGAATCCGCAAGCGCACAGATATATCGTTATAGCAATTCACCTACAGAGTATTCAGGTTATTGATTTCTCAGGGATCGGAGGTGCAAAGGTCTTCTAACTAGTTTACCCAAGGATAAGAGATAGAATGGCCTGGGTAGTGTGGTTGTCTAAGGATAAGGGTTCTTGGGAAGGATAAACTTGGTTACTAAACATTTACTTTGGGGCACTGGTTCACACCTTGTCTACCAAGTGCCTACGGCCTTTAGCTCTACTCCGTACTCGAATGGGGAGGACTGCAAAGGATGGATAGGGTTGCCACCACCTGCTGCCTACCTTATTCCGAACCGTGGAGCATGGAGCAAACAAAGGTAACCTCAAGCTTAGACACCACGTCTATGCTATCGATTACTACTCTAGCATTGCGCAAGATTATCCATCTTTATCAGGAGTCCTCTACTAAAGCAATCGCTACAAGAGCGAACAATGAACCCATAAACGAATAACAACGAAATCTTAGCCTTACCGAAGAACTCACCAATGTAGACAAACTTGAATACTTACTCGAAAGGAGGTTCGTATCCAACGAGCTACAAGGTAGAGTGAGGTCAACAAGTGTTGACAATCCTTATGATTGAAATCCGACCGTCACTCTACTCAAAGAATAAAGGAAAACGAACATTCCTTACTCGCATAGTTGTTATCCATAACCTAGTTCCACATGTATTGGCAGATAAATTATTTCAGGGATACAAATCTGTACAAGAGAGGAAACGTGCACAAACATGGACGAAACACACAGAAAAATACTCAACACATACACAACCGAGGACCCATAGGCCAGAGCAAACTAGCCCAATCCAGCGTGGGTCCACAAGGGAAACCGCTAAGGCCCAACCAGCAGCCCACTAGACAAAGGTGGTGGCGAGGAGGCACAGCCCAGGGTCAGCCAAACCCCTGGTTCAGTCAAACATGGACAGGGTCCCCTCACCCGTATTTTCCACGTGGCGATCACTGGTGGACTCCCTATGGCGGCTGGGGAAGATTCCTTGTGGATGCCTACCGGGAACCGCCCTCAACTACCTATAAAAGGAGGAGAAGACCCCCCTCCCCCTCTCACAACACACCACACTTGAAGCCTCTCTCCCTCTCTTTCTTACTACTCTTGTAATCCTTAGGCTAGTGGAGCTAGGCTAGAGCTAAACTTCTAGTAGTGCTAAGCTATTCTTCGTGTCAGTTGGGGACGTAACCTCCGGTTCTCGATGTGGCTTTGTACTCGACTTGTCGGTATCCTATCTATAAAGAGTATGGTTGTTATGCTATTTCGGTAGTATACTATGCCATAGCTTATGCTTTATTAAGTTATACTCATATGCTTAGGCTAAATCTATGTTACCACATCGGTTCGTTGTGCCTTCGGGCTTGCTCTAGCTCTATGCCTGTCGATCTTCATGGTCGGGGTTCCGGAGGGGCTAGAGCAGTGATCACGTATACGAGCATGGTGCTTGGGCACGTTGGGATCCATCGAATATGACTGTGCCCCACGGTCTGAGGGGTAGGTGGCAAGTGGTGATAGCCCTGTCCGTCCCTTGTAGTCCCCCACATTCGGGTATGGTGAAGAGGTTCTGAAAGATACCTTGCTTTGGTAGACTAGGGCCGGGTATTCTCCCTATAATGTTTTATGCATAGAGTTAGCTCTGATCATGTGCTTGTATGACCCTCACTAGTATAGATAGATACCACTAGGACCTCTTGTATGCCTTGCTCCTACTAAACTTAGCCTTATTCTTTTATTCTTTATTCTTGAGATTGGCTTGTGTGTGTGTATCACATTACCCTCATATATTTTATCATGGCTTACCCCTGTATGAACTTTGGTCTATTACTTAAGCTTATGATCCTGGATATGTATCCGATAAATCCTTTTACACCAATGCCATCCATTGGGAAACTATAAATAATCATACCCTGAATACTCTCCGGGTGAAATGCTACAATGGTACATTCGTGTGCTTGCGGATTTATTCGTAATGTTAGGAAATACCAACAACAAGTTTGGCTCTTCTCTTCTCCTTCTCCTCACACACTCCCTATCCTATACTACAAAAGTAGGCTAAGTGGTAGAGTCCCTCTTCTCTTCTCCTTCTTCTTGTGTTGTGTGTGTTGAATGGAGGAGGGGGTCCTTTATATACTGGAGAGGGAGCCTCGGGAGAGTGGAGATCCTCATGGAATATTCCTTTATTCGCTCCACTTGTGAAGGAACGGACATCCAGGTACATTACTTCATGCCAAACCACCGTAACCGCCTTTAGGAAGGCGGTAGGAGAGTCCACATGGAAGATGGGCACGAGCGGGCTCACTGGGGGTTCAGCCGATCCCAGTTCAGGCCTGCTCGCAACCGCCTTTGGCCGATGAGTCTAGGTGCTGGGCCTTCGGGTCTGCCTTGGTTTGGGCTGGTTTGTGCTGTCATGTGGACCCTTCTTTCCCTTGGGCTTGTGTAGATTGTCGTGTTGTATGTTTCTTCTTCATTTAAGCCCATTTTCTCCCTCTATACACCGATGGGTTCCTGTGTACAACATTTCACTAAAGCTTGTGGAAATAGTGAGAATAAAGCTCCCATCTCTAATTTGGTGATTGTTTTAGAGTTATTTGGTACAGGAGTTGATGGTTGAATTTGGTTATAAGGACCATCAACAGACATGCAGAAATCCGACTCAGTGCTTGCAACCAACGAGTACGATCTGAACAAAGGAATAATCAACATGCTTAAGAGAAATCCCTTCCAAGGAGTGGAGGCTAATAATCCATATAGACACATTGAGCGATTCATGATACTTTGCAACACGCTACAACAAGAAGAAATTCCACTAGACTGGTTCAGATGGAATCTATTCCCGTTTTCACTTGCAGGTGAAGCGAAACGATGGTATGCAGACACTTCTTTTGATGTGAAGGGCAATTAGAGACTCTAATGATAAAGTCTATGGGAGATTTTTCTCTGTGAGAAAAGTTCAAAACCTTCAGAAGGAAGTGATCAATTTCATGCAAGGAGAAGATGAAGGAATAGATCAAGCCTGGTATAGATTTAATATATTACTCGAACAAGGACCAAAGTTGGATTTTCAGGTGATGCCTTGTTGCATACATTCTATTTTTCACTAACCCAAAAATGCTGGGAGTTTGTTCAAATGTGCAGCAGGAGATCTTTTGGAGAAATTACTCTGGGGGGCCGCTCAATTATTACAGAAGATCAGCAGAGGAGCAACTATAAATAGAGAATGGGATAACTATCAATCTGGAGTGCAAGAGCAAGTAGATCAAGGACATAAACTTGCTGGAATTTTCAGAAAAGAACTCCAAAAAGATACAAAAGAAGAACTTATGGTGCAAAAAGAAGAAGAACTAGCACACATAAAGGAGGAACCTGCCCGGTCTAGTGCAAAGCCTGGCTAATGCAAAGCCCTTACGGGAGTTTGAACAAATGGATTGGGTACCTATTGCCTTCAGTGAAATATTTGATAAGCATAGACCATATCCAAATCAAAAGGGGTCAGCTAGAGTAATTGAGACAGATTTTCCGCCTAAAAGACATTCTGGATCTGAGCTTGACAAGGAGATAGCTGGAGAAATAATTCAGAAACTTTTCAGCGAAGAACAGGTAGACCCAGACTATGTCTCTGAAGTAAAAAGGATCATGGTAGTGAAGCCGGAATCATCACCATTTGCTATTCTGGCACAAGTATATACAATCGGAACCAATCAAGATGAAGGAACGTCTTTGCCTACTCCACACATCAATTGCATGATTAATGGGGAGATCATCTACAAAGCACTCTGCGATATTGGAGCACAAGTAAGTGTTATGTCTTTGAAACTTTATGAAGAGCTTTATAGTAAAACTTTCCAACTTGCTCCAACCCCAATCAATCTAATCATGGGAGATGGTAGAACAACCAAACCTTGGGGTGTGCTTAGAGATCTAGATGTTGTTATCTCAGGTAAAGTTTTGCCAACCGATTTCTTTGTTATTGATGCTTGCCATGATGAACAGGATAATATAATCCTTGGTAGGTCTTTTCTTAGGTTGGTTAATGCTGTGCTTGATGCTGGGAAGGGCAAAGTAACGATTAATCTTGATGGTGCCAAATACACTTATGATTTTCTGCCTGCTTCTTGACAAATCCTGCCTCTACTTCCTGATAACGAGGAGGTAAAGAGTGTATGCTTTGCTAAAAATTTTAGAGATCCTCTACAAAGAACAATGGAAAATAATGAGGATGACCAAGATAATGAATTGGGAGAAGCAACCGATGCATTGTCACCTCAATATGGGACTCTGGAGGAAGGAAAATTTGAAGACATTGGTGAATTGGTGCAACAAGAACCAGAGGCACAAGATGTTGAGCAGAAGCCATTACCCAATAGAGTAAAATATGAATATTTGGGGGCAACAATACATATCCGGTCATTGTTAGCGACGAATTGAGCAAACAAGAAACTAAGAAGTTGCTGAATTTATTGAGGAAACATCAAAAAGTGATTGGATACATGATTAATGACTTGAAAGAAAATCAGTCCGGCCTTCTGCACTCATCGGATACAATTAGAAGATCAATACAAACCAGTTGTGGAGAACCAGAGAAGACTAAGCCATGCCATGCATGAAGTTGTGAAGAAGGAGGTAATTAAATTGCTTAATGCTAGAATAATTTATCCAGTACCTCACAGTGAATGGGTGAGCCCAGTGCATTGCGTACCAAGGAAAGGAGGATTAACTATTGTGACAAACAAGAAGAACGAGCAAATTCCACAGAGGACAATGACGGGATGGAGGATGTGCATTGATTACCGGAAACTGAACAAGGTAACTAGGAAGGATCACTTCCCTTTGCCTTTCATTGATGAAATGCTTGAAAGATTAGCAAAGCACTCTCACTTTTGCTATCTTAATAGATATTCCAGTTTCTTTCAAATTCCTATACATTCGGATGATCAACATAAGACCACATTTACCTGTCCATATGGAACTTTCGCCTATAAAAGAATGCCTTTTGGTCTATGCAATGCACCTGCATCATTTGAACGCTGCATGATGGCTATATTTTTGGATTTTATTGAAAATATTATGGAAGTATTCATGGATGACTTCTTGGTACATGGTACAAGCTTTGATGATTGCTTGGAAAATCTGGATAAAGTTCTTAAACTATGTGGAGAAGTTGATCTAGTCCTAAACTGGGAAAAGTGCCACTTTATGGTGAAGCAAGGAATAGTACTTGAGCATGTCACTCAGAGAGAGAGATAGAAGTTGAAGAAGCAAAGATTGAAACTGTGGAAAAGTTACCTCCACCAATAGACATCAAGTCATTGAGAAGCTTTCTCGAACACACCGGATTTTACAGGAGATTCATTAAAGACTATTCAAAGATTACAAAGCCATTGACACAGCTCCTGCAAAAGGATGGGAATTTCAAATTTAATGAAGATTGTCTCCATGCTTTCAAAACTTTAAACCAATCACTTATTAGCTCACCTAGCATTCAACCTCCGAATTGGAATCTACCTTTTGAGATAATGTGCGATGCAAGTGATTACACTGTCGGAGCAGTCCTTGGACAAAGGAAAGAAGGAAAGGTACGCGCAATTTACTATGCTAGCAAGACTTGAAATGAGGCTCAAATGAATTATGCAACTACAGAGAAGGAATTGCTTCCTGTAGTTTTTGCTTTTGAAAAATTCAGATCATACATTGTGAATTCTAAAGTGATTGGGTACACCAACTATTGACGCTCGTTATTTACACACTTTTACCCTTGTTTATCTTCAATAATGACATGAATTTAATACCTAAACTATTAATCACCACAAATAAACCAGTCATTTTCACATGTGCAACGAATTTTGGAGGATGTTGTGTTTTTATAGGAAACTGGGCTTAAAAGCATATTTCTGGATAAAGCACTAAACGAGCATCGAACCAGGTGAAGAAGAAGGCCAATGGGCCTAGGAGTCGATCGGCCTAGGGTCTTTGGAGCCTTCCGACACCCATCTTTGGCAAGCGATTCTCCGAGATGACTTGAGGGCTAAGTTTGTGAAGATATGGCAAGGATCACTTCAGGATCAAAGAGGAATCGAAGAAGATCAAGTGGAGATTTGGGGAGTCAAGGAAGATCAATCTCATCCTGAAGCAACCGACGTGCTAGGCTCACATGCAAGTGAAAATAATACTCCTGAGCATCGAGGGAGACTTGGAGATGAAGCAGGACACGAGGGGCCAAATGGAAGGCCTAGGCTGATCGGCATCCATTAATCGAAGACAACGTCAAGCAGCAGAGAAGTAGAAGGAGCTTGAGGGACACCTCTCCAGAAAGCTGAGGGCCGTGTAGTTGTCAGGGGATAGAGTAGGCGAACCTCTGCCGGCGTAATCACCCTGCAAGGAAGATCGCGCTGGAGTTCTGGAGCTAGGAGTCATCAAGATCGATGTAGGATCCCAGTGGTGATCTTTTGACGTACAATCATTCATGGTGAAGTAATAGATGTGCTCATGTTCTTAGCAATCTAGTTATCTCCTTCTATGGTTTTATGCTTTATCAGGTTTGCTTGCTTTTCAATCTATTAATCGATGATAGATTGCTTAGGATGTTCTTGTGGTCGTGGTGACCAGATCTGCATGCCTGATCTACCGATGAGCATAACATGTTCTTTTGATCATGCCTTGAATCTACCTATGCTGAAAGAGGGGATCGTGACAGGATCTTTCTTGTAAGATAGGGGGTTTCGGGGGATGGACTGAAGGTGTAGATTTAAAGATGCCTTTTTCTAAGATCATATCTATGTTGCTTTACTATCTATGCTCAGAATTACAACTTATGTTCATGCACGGCGATTGCATCTGCAAGTGATCCTAGATCCCTAGGACAAGCGTTTAATCTATCTTGTTCACATCCTCTATTCTCTATCTACTTGATCTTGACTGCTTAGTTCTTTTATTAAGCATAATCATATCTTATACAAAAGAGCTTTCAGTTACATCGATTAGTGCTTAGTTAAGCGTGCAAATACCTTATTCCATGGATTGATAAACCTTGGGGGAATCTCCAAGGGAAAATATACAACTGATCTGTGCGCTTGCGGTTCATAAATTGGCATGCTAACTACCGCTAAGATGGTCCAAGATCCATATTCATTAAAATCCTAGTGAGCTTTGGCTTCACTACTAAAAAAAATAGTGACATAGGTAAATAACAATTTGTTAATCATATCTCTATATGACTCTTGTTTGTTGGGTGGCATCTAATGCCCTGACTCCCAACTTCATGCCATAAAGCCCAAAACCATTTTGATAGCTTTCCTAAGTAAACCAACACTATGCTTGCGGATGTCTGACATCCACACCCCATTCATAATCATAGCTGGTGGTACTTTTCTTTAGCAAACCTACCACACAACAATCAAAATTTGTAGGTGCAGCTATTGGTAAAAGGCATCGAAAACTCAACTTTTCTAAGGGAAGCTATTCTATCATGACCAAACATCCACCACATGTAAAGAATGAACAAAATAGAAAGACAGGAAAGTGAACATCATAGGCATATAATCATATCATACTGTGAATAGTATGGCCTTTGGAATCATAGTGGTCTCCATCGCCATGGTTCCACCATGATCTCCATCGCCATCCTATCGGAGTTTTATACCAGGCAACCTACCGAGGGGTATCTCGAGGTAGTAGATTGGTTGGTGGGGGATCGTCGGACCTGGAACTTGATGATAAAAGCGAGGACACAAGACACAGATTTATACAGGTTTGAGCCGCCAGAGTAGCGTAATACCCTACGTCCTATTTGGGGTGTTGTATATTGCACCCTGCGCTTGGGTGTTGTTTGCTGTTGAGGATTTGGTCCTCTCGATGGTTCCATAAGGTCTTCGCCTACCAATCTAGAGACCCCTGCCCTCTTTTATATACTCCAGGGGACGGGATTACTAGTTGGTTACAAGGTAGGAGTCCTAGTAGGATTGCATGGTATGAGTCCTAGTAGGATTATAGGGAAATTCTAGTAGGAGTCCACCTTCTTCCTTCCTTGCATGTACTGGAGATCTATCCCCGACATGCCCCCGAGTGCTTCATAGTCGAATGCAACAGTTTTCGAGTACTTTTCAGATCCTCACCGAGTAGTTTAGTGCTTCTCAAGTACTTTGTCTGGCTGAATCTTTGAAATTCTTCAAAGCTGCCATGAGGCTATGGTGTGCTCAAGCCTGTGATCATCTTGATTTTGTAATCTTCATTGTGATATCAATATGGGATTCAGGGAAAAGCCCTAAAAACACTCGGCAACCTCTTTGCCGAGTGTTGCACTCGGCAACCGACACTCGGGAAAGATTTTAATGACAAACGATCTTTGCTGAGTGTTTTTTGTCGGACACTTAGCAAAGACTTTGCCGAGTGCCCCAAAAACACTCAGCAAATATTTTTTTCAGAAAAAATAAAAAAAAACCACGAAGCTAGCACCACCACCACCACCACCACCAAAGCTGCCTACCGAGTCCACCACCACCACGCCGCCACCATCACCATGCCGCCACCATTACCACGCCACCGGTGCACCAAAGCCACCCGCCGCCACCACCACAACCACCACAGCCGCCGCCACCCTTCCCCGTCGCCACCACGGCACCACTAGTGCACCAACCATGCCGCCCAAGCTGTGTCCCCCTGCATAGCACCCCAGAATGCACGACAATGCATCAGCGCGGAGCAAAAATGTAATGCAGAAAGCCGCGGAAAAGAGGAGGGAGGGAGGGAGGGGGACTGCGCAACTCGATGCTTACCTCTCGGGAAGTCAGCTTCATCGGACGCCGTGGCAAGGAGCGTAGCGGAGCCTGGCTGCTGGTGCTCCCCATCACAATCCCACTGCTCAGACGCTGCCTCCTCCCCTTCTTCCAATCGCCACGTGGCGGCGCCATGGCGGCAAGGGCTCAGGCTCCACCGTCGGGAGTGGAAGGGGGTTGGGAGAGGAGGGGAGGCGGCTGAGAGAGGAGCGGAGGCGGCGGATTTGGAGGGAGGGAGTAGGGGGGGTGCCGGCCGGGAGGGAGGGAGGCGATCGGGAGCGAGGGAGGCGACGGGAGGCAGGGACGGAGGGGGTGGCGGTGCATCCGGATCAGGAGAGAGAGGCGACAGTGAGAGGGAGGGGAAGGGGGCTGGATCGGGAAAGCGGGCGGCTCGGAGAGGGAGGGAGGAATCGGTGCGGCAGTTATATGCGAATAACTTTGCCAAGTGTTCTAGGGTGGACACTCGGCAAAGCAACCGTTGCCAAGTGTCCACTTAGAAGCAAAGCAAGCTTTGTCGAGTGCAGACACTCGGCAAACTAAGTTTGCCGAGTGTAATTATTTTGCCAAGTGTTTTTTTGATGGCCCTCGGCAACACAGTTCTTTGCCAAGTGCCCATGGTAAAATACTCGGCAAACATAAAACACTCGGCATACTCCAGGTTTCCGGTAGTGTATGGAGGGCGGCAAAAGTTGCACTCCATATGGAGTAGCCCCCGAGCCTTAGGTCGAATCGAAGAATCAGGCTGAGGGTCAATAAAATCTTGAATCTTTTTCTTTCATCTTGAAAAAATCAACTGTTAAGTGTAGCTTATCAGCCCCTAAGCCTTGGAATGATTAAATAATCAATCCAAGGGTCTTAGTGAGCCTGGTCTTCACGCAAGTCATCATTTGAGTAGTTTTGCAGCGTCCAGCCCCCAAGCTTATGTGCCAGGTGAGTCGTAGGAGCCACGTCGAGTAGTTATTTGGCGCTTAGCCCCGGAGCTTGGAAGCTAGCTATGTCATTGGAGATATTACGAGTAGTAATTGGCGCTTAGCCCCCGAGCCTGGGAGCTAGAGCTATTGGAGGTATGCTGAGCGTCATGGAGAGTTGTCGCCGAAGCTTGACCTGCAAAAAGAGATGCATACATTATATAGCATATTTTTAGAATTTTGAAGATACTACCGAAATTTATTCAGTGATGAATGTAAATGTTGTGTGTCATGCTCTTGTTTCGAACATATTTTTCCCGAGTAGTTAGCCTATTACATTTAGGCTCCCAGTCCCTATTTAGCCATTGCCACTACGTGTGAGATGTTTGTCTCATGTACGCGTACTGGCATTGCTGCTAGGGAGATCTTTGTCTCGCCTACTAGCATTTAGGCATCACAGAAGATTCAAGGCTTTCACAAATTAAGGTATGTTTTGCTTGAGGAGATTAGCGACCACTAAGAGAACACATTTAAAATAAGTAGTCCGCATTGCAACAAAAAGATGCGCGATTGCGTGTAAAATAGCCATTGAGACTTTTCTGCCTTTTTGGCGAGGAGAGCGCGTGTTGCTGCGCATAGGATTTGTGCCTCCTTAGGGTGTAGCCGTTGCGAGCCTCCAGCACTTAGTGCACTAAACCCGTGGTAGTAGCCTCAAAAATTCGATGTACCAAGCCTATCGGCGGAGCTTCCGGAACTCAATGCATAAAACCCGTGGCTATAGCCTCCGTAATTCAGTGTACCAAGTCCATGGCTATCAGTTAACATGCCCCAGGAATAATTGGCAAAGTTTAGCTCTTGAGGGTAATT
The DNA here is from genome assembly GCF_000263155.2 of Setaria italica. Lineage (NCBI taxonomy): Eukaryota > Viridiplantae > Streptophyta > Magnoliopsida > Poales > Poaceae > Setaria > Setaria italica. The sequence continues at coordinate 10,356,284 of NC_028452.1, read as the reverse complement.
TCCGTCGAGAGGTGTACACAAAAAATTACTCAGCGCGTTGCTCTGCATGCGAAAAATAAGCTGAAAAAATTATATAAAAAAAAATAAAAAAAAGTGACTTAGCTTGATTCATGGATGATTGTCGACGAAGCCGTGGCGGTCGTCGTGAAGCCGTGATGGTTGTTGATGAAGCCGACTAGTCAGAGTTGATTCCAACTAGCTGTCGACGGTGTGAGGCCCGTCCTCGACTAATTTTCTAGTCGAGATGAGTAGTCAAAATAGACCGTCCTCAACTAGTTTTCCAGTCGAGATGAGTAGTCGAAGTAGTCATCGGTGACTTGATGCGGCTGGATGTCGGGGTAGCAGTGCTTGCGTACATCTTGTATGTACATTAGGCTATGATTTTGAGGTCTTGTGGTAGCCTTCCATATGCGTGTAGCACAAATCCCTCAAAATTGCTTTTCACGGAGAGTAGTCAGAGCTGATTATTTGCCACAATCCGCGCGTGACTATAACAGATCTTTGTCATCTTGGGAATTATGGCATGGGTCCCTTGGTCTGCCTGATCTCCCAACTCAAATCAGATTTGCCTCTGCCTTGATCGACGAGCCGCATGCAGCAACCTGCGGTGGAAACCGACTTGGTCTTCGACGGAACACGGAGCGCATCGATTCTGTCTTGGTATAGATTTGTCTGCTCGGAACTCCGACTCAACGACTTGCTTCTTGTCAAGTAGATTGATCTTGATGATGAGGTCCCTCAAGCTCGCCCGATGACCTCGACGATCACCCCTACATGGCATGCCAGATGTCGGTGTTTTATACATGGCAATCTACCGAGGGGTATCCTGAGGTAGTAGATTGGTTGGTGGGGGATCGTTGGACCTGGAACTTGATGGTAAAAGTGAGGACATAGGACACAAATTTATATAGGTTTAGGCCGCCAGAGTAGCGTAATACCCTACATCTTGTTTAGGATGTTGTATATTGCGCCCTACGCTTCGGTGTTGTTTGGTGTTGAGGATTTGGTCCTCTTGGTGGTTCTATGAGGTCTTTGCCTACCAATCTAGGGACCCCTACCCTCTTTTATATACTCCAGGGGGCAGGATTACTAGTCGGTTATAAGGTAGGAGTCCTATTAGGATTACATGGTATGAGTCCTGGTAAGATTACAAAGGAATTCTAGTAGGAGTCCGCCTTTTTCCTTCCTTACGTGTACCGAGGATCTGTCCCTGACACATCCTTCCTGCCGTTGTGGTGATCACCATCGCCACCATGCTTGAAAGGCCTCCATGAAAATATGTAAAGCTACTACATCTAATAGCTGATAAGTAATTTACATGAGGGATCAAGCATCACAAGATGACACGCAGGTCGTTATACAATAATGGGACAACCTCAACCCGGTTGTGTTAACTTGTAGCAACGCATGCTGCCAAATGTTACACACAGATTATCACATGACATTGAGGTCATACCATTCACATCATACCCTGCAAAAATGAGTTAGCGTAGAACGTCTTCTACCGAAACACTATGAGGATATCACTATAGCAGATAGCAACGGCGGTTCCAATTTCATCGGATTGATCACATCAACCCAATTTCTGAGTCATTCAAAATATCTCAATTTCCACTAGATCAATCATTTTGATCAGTGCGACAGGTGTACATGAGAAGACCACAACACATGACCTCGATCTGTTGGCTCAATCTACTGACTGCGCACATGGCTAGCCCCAATGGTGATTCCAGCCGGTGGGGACAAGTCACGCGCATAACAAAGAAGGAGCACAAACTAATCTTTTTTGTCACATAATGCAATCTACTCGAACCCGTTCCATCCCTTATGACCAAATGATCTAATCAAACCGTGCAACATTAAATCCATCACATGAACCTAACCGTAATAGGTCACATCTACTACCATCACATATCACCTATATGTGCAAGATCCAGACCAAAAACTACACAAGACGGCTCTAATACACTATCGGGATACACAGGTAGACTACTCTAGCATATAACAATTACATCTACCGCATCACCTAGGAGACTTGCGAGTAAGGAGTCATGGATCATTACCACTAGACGCGCAGCGGAAAAAGAGTTGGAGCAGCCGGTCCAACGTAGATGCGCGTCAGTGTAGAGGAAGTAGTCGATCACGATCGCCTCCTCCTCGTCCTCGCCTCAGCAGCCGCCTCGCGCCGCCATAGCTGGTCAGCATAGCAGCAGCAGCAGCAGCACCTCCACGGAGTCCACACGTACAGGGATGGAACGTTGTGCGCTGGTGTGCTAACACCGTGCGCGCGGCAGGGGTCCAGGGTCTGGCCGAGAGGAAGTGGCGGCTAGGGTTGCGATGTGGTGGGATGGTGCGCCCCTAGCCCCACCACTCATATTTATAGATCACACCAATGGGCTTCCAGGTTGAAAGCCCATTAGTTACCCTAATCCCTCATGGGTCAATTATCTTGTGGGCCTTTAGTCTGAATTATTATGATTGCCTCGTGGGCCCATCACCAACACGGGGCACACAGCGGGAAACCTATATAACTTATTGTTTGAGATTCGTGCGTGTAATACAATCCGTTGGATGCATCTTCTCCCTCCCCTAACCCTAGCCAACTCCTGGGCACAAGACACCCCCAACTCCTGGGCACAAGACACCCCCAGTCCCGCCGCCGCCGTCCCTGAGCTCGCCGGCGACCGGCCCCGCAACGCTCTGCTGCCGACCCCGAACTTGCCGCCGCTGCCCCCAGCTCTCTGCCTGCCCTCGGGCGCCACTGCCGGCCGCGCGTGCCCTTGCGTGCCAAACCATGTGCTGCCGCTCCCCTAGGCTCGCCGGCCGCGTGGGCAGCTCCACCTGAGGTTGAAGAAGAAAAAAAAAGAAATGGTGATTCCTATTTGTTAAAATATTGAACGCAGAATATCCAAATGTTGAACGCAGAATATCCAAATGTTGATATAGAGAACGAAAAATGTTGAATGTTATATTTTCTTATAAAATGTTGATCTTTTTTAAAAAAAATATTGAATCTAGTATATTTAGATGTTGATTCAACTTTTGAAAAATATTGAATCTGATTTGTTGAAATGTTGGATCTGATTTATTAAAATTTTGATTTGAACTTATAATTGAGCCTAATGGGCTTTATAGTCAGCTACCTTAACCGGCTTCCGGCAGCTGTATAGGAGCCCCCGGCTCACACACCTTTTCGTAGGACGCGTCGCGCGTCTGTAATCTATTGCAAAACAAAACAATGCAGGGCTGCAGGCCGCGGGGAGCTATTGCAAACGGGGGTATCGATGGAGCACGCGGTTTCCGGGATTCCGATGCGTGGGGGCGGATCGCACCCACCACCACACACGCTGACGCGCCGACCGGCCGGGGCGAGGGCGAGGGCGAGCGCGACGGGCCGACGGAGACCGCGTGCGCACGTCGGCACATGCGCGAAATCCATCGGAATCTCGATCGCCATGTGCGTGCGTGCCACCAGCTCGTCGTACCCGCTCGTACGTCCTTGGCCGGAAGGTTCGGGCGCCACCAGCTCGTCGTACCCGTTCGTTCCCGATCCGCCACTCATCAGGAGAGGAGGATGGATGGGCCACGGTCCATGGATGGATGGATGGCACTGATTGAGCCGGGAAATATCTTCGCCGCGGCTGAGCTGGTACCGGCACAGTGGCAGTCTAGCAGAGCTCCGCTCGAGCCACTCCGATCCATTTCACGCGCGTGCTGCGAGAGCGAGGCGAGGGCCCGAGGCCGAGGTGATCAGTGATCACTCACTGATCAGCTGAGCTCAGGGGCAACAGCAACGTGCGTGTTCCATGCCGCCTTATATTTTTATTGAATCGCTGATGAAGCGGCAGCTGCTGACAGGGCAGGTCCGGGCCCGGCAAGATCTCGTTCGCTCGCGCCTCAACGTCTCGAGAGGGTGGGTCTCAAGTCTCAACGCGAGGACAACGACGTGCGGGTGGAGGAAAGGCGACTGACTGGCCATAGAGGGAGTGTTTCTTAATGGCGCCACGTCGGCCGGATGACTCGGATGAGCATGTTGGGTTGGTTGGGGTTGGGCCCCGTTTATGTGATCGTTGACTCCATGATCCTGCTGCGTTGGCGTGCGGAGGTGCATAACGTTCATCTCGCCATCCGGGAAACTGTTCGTCGAAGCAAACATGCTCGGCACATGCTTTACTATTTAATTATATATTCACTTTGCCTTCCCCCTTTATGTTTTTTCCAAAGAGAAGAGTTTGTTTGGTTCACACATATTGCTAGTTCCAACAGAGAAATGGTATGATCACTCGTCACACGGAAATAATGACATTGTTTTGCCGGCACACAACCTATTCGATCGGCAGGTGCCACCGACAGCCCACCTCCTCACCCTTTGGTCTTTGCCGTCTTGCGTGTTCTGAGTTTTGACCCCAAATAAACTATACACGGGACATACACATCCACAAAAAACTAAAAGACCCCCACAGAAGTACTCGGTCTCAGTTTCCTAATGAATACAAAGATATTGTATCCATCGGTTAATCCCTCGGAATAGTGTGCCCATCCTGTTAACAAAGCTTAAAATATAAGCATACGATCGATGCACACCACCTAATGTACCAGCCGGGATCGGAGCTAATAAAAAAAAAAGAAACAAAAACTAGAGCCCCTCGATCTTTTCCTTTCAGGAAGTACATTGGTGTTGTCTAAATAGGCGGTCTCAAAACTTAACAAATAAGTTGGACAATGGATTGTCTCATAGTAATTATATTTTCTTAATTTGTGCATTGAAAAAAAGAAATATTATGAGTTGCATGGTAACCACAACTCGTACAAGAGTGGAGTAGTCGTCCCATAGTCCTAAATCTAGCCTATGAGGTCATTGTTTTGCGAAACAATGACCTTTTTCTCTCTCCTTCCCATCAGTAAAAATCCTATGTACTACTGCATGAGACAGCCTATAAGACTGCTGAGGTGTAGCAATATACTTGCTCCCACCAAACATCACCGAGAGCCAAGAAAAACGATGTAAAAAGTTACTGCATGGGGCAACAACCGTAACCCCACCACCCAGCATGTAATAACGCAAGATGGCAACTCGTTTCTTAAACGGACATGTGAAGCACACAATATTCTACGTTATCCTCTCCACAGCCCAAGCTCAGACTCACTACCGACTCCCGCAGCTGCAACCCACAAGGCAAAAACTACCGGGAGAAAACGATTACAGAATCCGATGCGTGCGTGCTTAAACTATTCCCAACAAGCTAAGAGCACCCGCAATGGTTACAGAGAGCATGCTCTTTATAACTTGTACAACTCAGTTGTAGACAATACCTATACCTATAGACTACTCACCTAACAGGTTCACTTTAGCATTTATTTCTAATAAACTTTAGTGAGTCCCAAAGTCATCTTCCTCCTTCCTCTCCCCTTCTGCCCCATCTTCCCCGAGCCGACAAGCGCTCCTCCACCCAGCCATGCCCCGAGCGGCCTGAGCGCCAGCGGACCGGCGGCCACACCTCTCCTCTACCCGCGGTGGGGCTCAACCGCCTCGCCACTGCCGCCCCTCACCTCCACCCGCACCCTGCTCCTGGTCGGCACGCTGCCCGCCACCCCTCTCCGACCTCGGCCTGCCGAGGTCCGTTTGGCCGCCGCCCGCCCCAACCTCGGCCTCCTCCACCAACGGGCGTGTGGGGGTCCGTTTGGCGGCTGCCCACCCTGGTCTCGGCCTCCTTCAGCGGCTGCGCGGCCCACCGCCCATGGCCTCTTCCAGCGGCCACGCGCTGCTCGGAGTCGACAACGCGACAGAGCAACGTTAGCGTGTCGTCAAAGTGGCTGTCGGCAGACAGTGCCTCTCTTATTCCTCATCAGCGGTTGCTGCACCCTCAGCCCCTCGCTCCTCTCCCAGCACCGCCGCGCTCGCCCCACTTCCAGCGCCGGCGGTCCTCTTTCCCCTCTGCGGTGCTCTGGTTGCTGCCTACCGACGGAATATGCCGGCGCGTGGCTGGACGGAGCGGCTGCTGGTGCTCGGTGAAGTGGTGGCCTACGATGCTAACGCCGGCGTGCTTTGCCCTGGCCAGGTGGCCATGGTGGTGGTGAAGCTCTACCCCATCTGCCATCCTCTCCCTCGCCAGCGGCGGTACCCGCCTGCCCTTGAGCCATGGCGACGCGGATCGAGGCAAAGAGAGACAAAGGGGATGAGAACGCATTGTTGACGAACTTTGTATTGCGTGCTATAGTGTCGCTGGGTTAAGCAAGAGCACATTCTCTCTCCTATCCTCTCTCCTACTTGACTCTCTTGTAGAGAGCTTAACAGGCCTATTGCGGGTGCCCTAAGCCCTTGCTTAAACAAGAAAAAAAGAGCTAGTCGAATCAGAAGGGAGGCAAGTGGGGATCAGTTGGGGCATCGGGCTCACGCTACAGCGCCAACGGAACACGCCACCTACTCCACTCCACTCCACCACCAGCCGCTACTGCTAGCGCCAGGGGACGACGACGACGAGGCCTGTCGCTAACGAGATCGTACAGCGCCACTGCGGAGGACGGTACTTGGGCTGGATCCCAGGGCACATTCATCAGCGAAACTGTGTCCCCAACGAGAGATTCTAGACCACACATATGCTAGGGAGAGAATCATGATTGTTTATTTTTTGTTGAGCGATGAGTCACACACATATAAGAATCAAGATTGCGGGCATCAACTACCAAGCATATTCCATTGCACATCGGCAATGTCCCATTAAGATGGTCCCCCTAGAGCTGAGCAAGATTTAACATAAAATTCATCAGTAACTCGTACAGTTTGGTCCGAAGTTTCTTACTGCGTGTCCTTTATCTCTCATATGAAAGCTAAGTTTATTTTGTTCTTTCTCTCTTTTTCCCTGTCCAAGATTAAGATATTATCGTCTTGGCGCAGAAGATACAGTGCATTTTCCAGACACGTGGAAAAAAGGAAGAATTATCCGCACAGCGGGTTAAAACCCAGCGAGACACATGGAAAAAGAGGAATTATCCGCACAACGAGTTAAAACCCAGCGAGACCAGCCACGTCAACGCTACCCACCCCTACACAGTGTTGGCAGCACGGTAGCAGGGCGAGGAACGAGGAATGATTAGATCAGAGTGATCGTTTAGTTCATACAAATAATGTCCTCCCTCCCCTTCTACGCTCCTTAACTTATATTCTTCATCCATGCCTGCCAGCATGTTCACCCAGTCTAGGCCGACAACGCGAGGATTGGGCTTCCTGGACCGACTTGGTCTTGGCGGCTCAATAGGGGGTGGAGGGCAAGTGCCGATAGAAACATTGCCTGCTCTAGTGCTTCATCAGGTACAGAGTCTTGTGCTTCGTCAGTTACAGAGGGACTCACATTCCCCCGCTCTTGAAAGCCACCTTGACCCCAAGCGGGAGCTCTAGGAAATCTCCTCTTCAAGTTAGCAACATCTTCCTAGGTTGCCATTGAAGTCAGCCAACTTGACCATTTCACCAGTACTTGAGGAACTTGCTAGGTACCTTGTTCAACCATCTTCTGCTAAAGAAACAACTCTGGGATGTGAGGGAGTTCAATATCAGAGGGAACTAAAGGAATTACCGTCACATTAGGCGTCACAGCCTTCTTCAACTGAGAAACATGGAAGATAGGATGTATAGAGGACCAAGACAGAAGAGCAAAGCGATAGGCAACCTGTCCAATCTTGTTGAGAACTTTGTATGGTCCAAAGTACTTATAGGCAAGCTTCTGGTTAGATCATGGCGCCAGAGAGGATTGAACATAAGGCTGCAGCTTTAGAAACACCATATCACCCACTGCAAATTGTCTCTCTGATCTATGCTGACCAGCTTGCTTCTTCATACGCAACTTGGATCTATGTAGATGTTGTTTGATAAGATCATTCATGAATTGTCTATCTTGCAACCAAATAGATAGCTTGGAAACCTCCACAGAATATGCTTCCAAAATGCCAAAAATGCTTAGGAGAATAGACATAAAGAGCGACAAAAGGAGATAACCCAGTAGCTGAGTGTGGTTAGGTATTGTACTAGTACTTCACAAGAGGAAGCCAGTGTATCCATTTGGAAGGACACGCATTCACAAAACACCATAGGAAAGTCTCCATAGTTTGGTTGAGATGCTCTATTTGCCCATCTGATTGTGGGTGATAGCTGGAACTCATGTGAAGTTCAACTCCTACCAGTTTGAACAACTCTTTCCACAACAAACTGTTGAAAATCCTATCACGATCAGAAATAATCACAGTTGGCATGCCATGTAGTTTGTAGATGTGACTCATAAAAGCTTTGGCCACTCCAGAAGCTCGTAAACGGGTGGTGAAGAGGAATAAAGTGACCATATTTGGTAAATGAGTCCACCACAACCAAGACATAGTTTGCCGACCCAGATTGTAGCAGTCCTTTGACAAAATCCATAGAAATAATTTGCCAAGCGGACGAAGGAACAGGTAGGGGTTGGAGCAAACCCAGAAGCTTGGATCGATCTAGTTTAGCTTGTTGACAAACTAAGCAGGACTTAACAAACTGTTGAACAGTCATTTTCATTCCGCGCCATGCAAAGAGTTGTTTCATCCTCTAATAAGTGACTGGAATCCTTGAATGGCCACCAATTGCTCTGCTATGACAAGCTTGCATGAGCTTAAGTTGTAGATGTGGATTATTACCAATCCAAATACGTTATTTATATCTCAACAACCCATTCACCAGTGTAAAATCAAGAACAGTTGATTGGTCAATAGATAATTTGGCAACCATGGATAGTGCTGCTTCATCTAGTTTATAGGCTTCCAACACCTCAAACAACCATTGTGAAGAACAAGTAGACAATGCAGCACATTGGTACTCATGGAAGGACTTCCTTGATAGTGCATCAGCCACACGGTTCTCATAGCCTTTTTTATAAACAACCTTATATTGAAGGCCCAACAACTTAGTGAATACCTTCTGCTGCCAAGAAGTATGCAACCTTTGTTCATTTAGCTGTGAGAGACTACGTTGGTCAGTATAGATAGTGAATTCCTTGTGTTGAAGATAGGATCTCCACCACTGGACTGCCAATAAGATACCCAATTACTCCTTTTCATATGTAGATAAGCCTTGAGAATGAGGGCCTAGAGCTTTGCTGATAAAAGCAATAGGATGACCCTCCTGCATCAGCACAGCACCAACTCCAATGCCACTTGCATATGTTTCTATGGAGAATGTGTTAGTGAAGTCTTGCAAGGCAAGAACTGCAGAGTTACAGAGTGCTGTCTTCAAAGCATTGAATGATTTGTCATGGTCCAGTGTCCACACAAAAATAGAGTGTTTCTTGAGTAGATCAGTCAATGGCCTACTGATTACGCCAAATTTCTTCACAAATTTGTGGTAATAACCAGCTAACCCAAGAAGCTTTTTAGTTCTTTGACTGAAACTGGTATTGGCCATTGAGCAATAACAACAATCTTGTTAGGATCAGTACCCACTCCCTTCTCACTGATCACATGACCCAAATAATTGATCTGACGGTGAGCAAATGAACACTTGGACAGCTTCACCAACCAATGATCCTTGACCAACAGTTCAAACACCAATCTGAGATGTACTAAATGTTCCTCATATGTGCTGCTATAGATAAGTATGTCATCGAAAAAGACTAACACAAACTTTCGGAGATAAGGTTGAAGAGTAGAATTCATAGAGAATTGGAAGTACCAGGAGCTCCAGTTAATCCGAAGGCCATGACTCTAAACCCAAAGTGACCGCAATGTGTTTGGAAGGCCATTTTATATTCCTCACCTGGTTTGATCCGAATTTGATGGAACCTAGATCGGAGATCCAAACTCAAAAACCAACTAGCATGGACCAATTCATCCAGAAATTCATCAATGACCGTGTTGGTGCTAAAAAGTTAGCTGATTGACCCTTAGCGTCGGACACACGACCCGGGAGAATCTGCTTAATTCCTGTTCGGGTGATCGCCCTGGTGCGGTTCGCGCGACGTGCCAGCCAATCTAACCTGTTGATTGGCAAGGAGTAAACCGTGTCCAATTCCAGGAGTTGCGATCGGCTAAAGTTCTGATCTCGAGGAGCGCATCAGCGAATCGGCCGATTTGCTATAAAAAGATAATCGGCTATGATGCAGCCGACAACTACGTAGCAATTATGAAGAAAACTACTAGAGTAAACTGAATAACGCTACAAGAACAATGCTTGAAATAGATCTAATCGGCTATATATGAAAATAATAAATAAAGAATAGCAATAATAAAGTCGATAGCTCAAATCTCAAGCTGGATAACTGGTGATAAAACTAGAACAACAGGTAAAACCTATAATTCTGGTAAATATCGATAACTGGTGAATAAATCTAAACGAAACGACAGCGATGCACCCGAAGTTAAAGCTTAGATATTACTCGATAAGCGGAACTTACAGAATCGGCCGGAGATCGTGTCGATGCAGTCTTGCCAACCCGTATGAACTCGTGAAAGAAGAAAAGTATTAGCGAAGTCGCCGACTTGAAAGTAAAGTATGAGGAAATAGTAGATTGTTGTATTGATTGATGTGTTGTTTATAGATCTCTAAAGATGGCTATTTATAGCCTGTTACAACCAATTTCCTAACCGATTAGGATCTATCTTTAATTTTAAACAAAAACGAATATTTACAAGTACAACTCATATCGGAGTTGGTTATTGCACTCCTGCGGGCCAATCCCCCTTCGTCTTCTCTTTCTCATCCACTTTAAGCCCATATTGGCCCAATTGCTCTAGCCTTTCAATCGGCCGATCTCTACCAACTCTATCCATCAGAACACTGCAACGCCAATCGACCGATCTCCAACTGTAGCACCAATCGGCCGATTCCCAATCGTGACCTTTTAACTTGCCGTATCGGCCAATCCTTTCCTCCTTGACGCCGATTCCATACGTGTCAAAATCTGGCATCAACAGACCGGAACTGGATATTTGCCCTTGATGGCAATAGCATTCAAATGCCTATAATCAACACAAAAGCGCCATGAATTGTCTTTCTTCTTGACCAACAGGACTGATGATAAAAAGGGGCTAGAGCTCTTTTGTATCAACCCACTAGCAAGCATTTCTTTTTTCTGCTTCTCAATCTCATCTTTCAAAGCTGGTGTGAACTTGTAAGGTCGAACACAAATAGGAGCGGCACCTTCCACCAATGGAATAGAATGATCACAAGATCTTGGTGGAGGAAGATCTGTTGGCCCTGAGAAAATGCTAGCAAACTCTTCAATAAGGTGTTGCACTTCAGAAGGGAGGTTCACTTGAACAGAATCAGTAACAGGTACCTCCACAGAGTACACCTGAATGACAGAACCCTCAGATAGTATTGGGCTTTCACCATATAATACCATAGTAGAATCAGCATAAGGGATAGCCATCCACCTTTGTTTCCAGTGCACTTTCATTGGACTGAATTGCTCAAGCTAGTCCAGACCCAGAATCATATCATAGGATGAAATAGACAATGCCTTCATATCACATGTAATGCATACCCATTAATTGACCAAATAGCATTGGGAAGATGGGAACTGCACTGCAGGGTATTACCATTGGCCACCTAAACTTTCATGGCAGAGGAATTTGATTGAACACCAGATAACTTATCAGCCAACACCTGGCTAACAAAAGTATGAGAGCTGCCTGAATCCACCAAGATACGGACAATGAGGCCTTGTATAATGCCCTGCAGACACAATGTCTTTGGTGAAGAAACACCAGAAATAGCTGCCAAGGATATAGTGAAGGAACAACTATGGATCACTAGCAGAGTCTTCATTGTGAATAGAGATATTATCATCGTTGAAATAGTTGCCTGCTCCAGTGCTTTGTCAGGTACAGAGTCTTGTGCTTCGTCAGTTACAGAGGGACTCACGCACGACTACAAGTCAAACCCAGCACAGCAATAGACACGTATACTGAGACTACCCCTATTGCTTCACCCCCCACAAGGCAACAATGACGCGGCCACCAGGCAGCTCAACTAGGGATGGCAACGGGCACAAATTACCCGCGTGCCCGCGAGAAAAAACTCTGCAGGGCAAGGATACGAGTTCTATTTTGTGCCCACGGGCAATGGTGTGGGTTTGAGTTTGTGCCCGCGGGCAAAAAATTAGCGGGCATAAAAATATCTTACCTGTGCCCGCAAACCTACTACATAGTGCGTGACATGTGGACCTTGTACAACTATATAAGCGAACCAACAGGATTTTTAGGGTTCCCTCCTTCATTCCTCCCAGCCGTACCCCGCACACCAAGCAGCCGCCGCCACCTCCCCGAGACCCCAACTCCCCCAGTCCCCTTGCGAGGCTGCTCCGCCGTGAGCCCGGGAGGCCGCTCCGCCACCCGCCCTCGCTCGAGCAGAGCTGCGGAGGAGCCGGGAGCGACCGAGCCACCGAGGCATCGACACCCAGCACCCTAGCCATCCTCCGAGCGAGAGTGACCGAGCGGCAAAGCCCTCGATGCCCGGCGCCTCGGTTACTACTCGCCACCCTAAACCTCCGAGCGAGAGTGATTTTGCTGGTTGCCTAGCAAGCACGGGTGTGCCCACGGATGACGGGTGCGGGCACAACTTCCTATCCGTGATGGGTGGCGGGTGCGGACACGGATACAAGATTTGCCTCGTGGGTGAGGGTCCGTGATTTACCCGCAACGTGCCCGATGCCATCCATAAGCTCGGCTGTCCCTGCAGGGGTAGGACCGTCCACCCGAAGCGACCAAGAAGCACCCACGCCTCCCTCGGCTTCGGCTCGTTTGGCACCCACCCCCGCCTGCACCGCGCGCATATAACCAAGAGGATGCCGCTGCTGCCCCTCTCGTCCACTTCCTCCTCCTCCTCCCTCTTCATTCTCGTCTCGTCCCTGCCTGCGATTTCGCTGCGGATTGGAGCGGCGAGGGCTCACTTCTCCGGCGAGATCTCTCCGGCCGCGGCCTGACGATGCCGGAGGCAAATGCGGGTGCGCCGGCGCATGCGGAGCAGAGGAAGAAGGTGGGGGAGCTCGGTTCCAGACTGAAAGATTGCTTCTTTTCTTCTGCCTTCTTGGTGCCATGGATGCGAAGAGTCCCGTGGGGTTTAGGGGCCGTGTGGTGCCCTGAGCAGCGGTGCTCGTGTGGGGTGACTGGATAAGGATGTGGCCTCTGTCTGTCTTCTACGTAGTTTGGCACGGCCGGAGCTGCTGGATTTGGGGGGATTTGGATTTCTTGCGGCTCTGATCCTGACCAGTTTGCTTCCTGCGCGCGAGAATATACTTCCTAGGATAATGAGATTTACCATAGTGATTTCTTGCCTTCTTAGGAGATCCCGTCTTATCCGAATTATTGGAGCTAGTATTCCTCAGAGTCAAAATCCACCATGGTACTATACCTGCAGGAAATCCGCTCTCTATCTCTCTCTTTAGTTAAGGTTTCCAAATCCCCCAAAACCTGGCTCTTTTCCCGCTATCGTAAAGAGGGCGCGGTAATTCTTGTTTACCACGCAACACTGGTGGTCGAGGAGTCTTGGTAAACGGGGGTATTGGATTCGGTGACTTGGTATGTTTATCCTAATCCAGGTCGGCTATTTTCTTTCCTTTGTGGTCAGAGATAGCTTAGCATAAATATTCCTTGCCCACTGGGGAGGCATATTTACCGTCTATATATTTTAAGCTGAGTGCCCATCCTGAGCGGTTTGAGAGATCATGAGTTCTTTGGCCGGTGGCAAAGGCCAGTCTAGGCTGGGTCAGCGGGGGTAGATACTGCAGAGCTTTTGCACTTGAGTTGTTTGGAGGATTACTTGCCGTCAGTTTGTAGTTTGGTGTGGGTGAGTAGAAATCAGGCTAAAACTTTACTATTCCATTGGTTCATTTAGTATACAAGAAAGCTTCTTTTGGTGCATATCAGAAGTAGTTGTCTCTTGCTATCTCTGGAGGAGTCGGTTCATCAGTTCCTGTGGATTTCACCTCTGCTTATTTTTCTGTGCTGATTGTTTGATTTTGGTGGTTCAGCTGTTTAACACATGAAAAGATGCAATTCCGTTGAATTTCTTCCTATTTCCCGAGTCATATGTCATTGTTTACATTATGTAATATAAGTTGACTTGGATATGCTTTTCAGAAAAAAAAAAGTTTATTGTGTGCTCAATTTTAATGTTTTCCACTATTAAACTTCCAGAATTCGCCAGAGATGGATTTCTTCAGTGAATACGGCGATGCCAACAGATACAAAATTCAGGAAATCATTGGCAAAGGAAGCTACGGGGTTGTTTGTTCAGCTATTGACCAACATACTGGTGAGAAGGTAGCAATCAAGAAAATACAGAATATCTTTGAGCATCTGTCCGACGCCGCTAGGATCCTCCGTGAGATCAAGCTCCTCCGGCTTCTAAGGCACCCTGATATTGTTGAGATCAAACATGTAATGTTACCTCCATCGAGGAGGGACTTCAGAGATATTTATGTTGTTTTTGAACTGATGGATACCGATCTTCACCAAGTTATTAAGGCTAATGATGACTTAACAAAGGAACACCATCAGTTCTTTCTCTATCAGATGCTGCGTGCATTGAAATATATTCATACCGGTATGCACCTTTAAAGATCCCTTATTTTCTGACTAGCATTCATAGTGTGATGGTGCTGCTTTTCTGTTTTCAATTAGGAGTATGAACGGTTGTGACTAGCCTAGTTGCCTCTGCACACGATTCAACTTTAGTGCTAATCAATGACAAGGACTTATTCTGTACTCTCCATTCTTTAAAGTTGTTTCTCCACCTATCCCACTACTCTCACGTGTGTCCTGTATTTTGGATCATTCCTTGCTTTCTGAAGTTAGCTTTGAGTTTGAGGTTCTGATTATGTAGTATTCCTTTCTTTGTGTTGAAAATTTGAAATATCTTGGACATTCTCCATGCTTAGATGGCAATGTACATGTATATACTCCTGATTTCAAAATTTACCTTAGAAAGTTACTTTTGCATTGTCTGAGTGGATTGATCAATTCTGTCTTTATTTCGTTGCAATAATTCTTTTTTTTAGGGGGATCGTTGCAATAATTCTCATGCACATTATCTCAGATGTATTGATTTCTTTCGTGTAAATCTTTATTTAAATTCTGCAAGATTGAAAAGTGTGTGCCTATTTCGCCTATAATCTGCCATATGCATTTACTTTATATGTACCATAGAGTGACTTCGAGCTATGTTCTGATCACTTGTTTTTTTTGCTGCAGCTAATGTTTATCATCGTGATTTAAAGCCAAAAAATATATTAGCAAATGCTAACTGCAAACTCAAGATATGTGATTTTGGACTAGCAAGGGTTGCGTTTAATGACTCTCCTACCACAGTTTTCTGGACGGTATGTTATTTTTACTGTTCTATTATAGTTCACAATACTGCATTTTTATCAAAGCCTCTTATGACAACATGGTTGATGTAGTGTGTTCCACACCAAAAAGTCCTACTTCCAACTTAAGTCTCACTGTCTGCCCTAAAATGACTCGCAGGACTATGTTGCTACTAGATGGTACAGGGCTCCAGAGCTGTGTGGGTCTTTCTTTACTAAGGTACTCAATTTCCTCATACTGTGGTTTTGTTAAGTCTTATTGGCTGGGTTTTCGTTTCTTCCATCTTCATGTTTAGTTTCAGTTATTCCGATGGTACTAAGTTGATTCTCTTGTGCAGTATTCACCGGCTATTGATATGTGGAGCATCGGTTGCATTTTTGCTGAGATTTTGACTGGAAAGCCTTTGTTCCCTGGTAAAAATGTGGTTCACCAATTGGATTTGATGACTGATCTCTTGGGTACACCATCAGCAGATACTGTTTCACAGGTACGTTTTATTATTTACGGAAATATTGACATGTTCAACTTGAGCACAAATTATTGCAAAGTCTAAAATGTTTTTCCACATCGATTACAGATTCGAAATGAGAAAGCAAGGAGGTATCTTAGCAGCATGAGGAAGAAACAGCCAATACCCTTTTCAGAGAAGTTCCCCAATGCAGATCCTTCGGCGCTCAAGCTCTTGCAAAGGCTTCTAGCATTTGATCCAAAGGATCGACCAACTGCTGAAGAGGTAGGTTTGTATGGATCATAGGTTTTACGTTTATGCTGTTGTTATTTGTTTTACTTCACAGAAACATTCTTAACAAAAAATAATTCTGTTGTATGGTTGATCAGGCATTGGCTGATCCCTACTTTAAAGGCATTGCAAAAGTGGAGAGGGAACCATCATGCCAGCCAATTTCGAAAATGGAATTTGAGTTTGAACGGAGAAAGTTTACCAAAGAGGATGTCAAGGAACTTATATTCCAGGAGATACTGGAGTACCATCCTCAACTTCTGAAGGATTACAAGAACGGCTCTGAAAAAACAAGCTTTCTATATCCCAGGTCTTTTACCTTGACTATATCTTTTAGTTCTTTTTCCCTCTTGTTATTATGTTTCAATGTGGTAATATTCACAACATACATCGTTAAATATTTCTTGATTTTTTTTATTATCCAGTGCTGTTGACAATTTCCGGAGGCAGTTTGCTAGCTTAGAAGAAAGTGGAGGGAGGAATGCCACAACCGACAGGAAGCATGTTTCTCTCCCAAGGTAACTTAAATTGTTTTTTCCATTGTCTTTCAATGATTTTGTGCTTCCGTGTATTGTTTGTGTTGAAATTGATTAAACAGGGTAATGTCAACTAGATATAGGATGGTGTATTGATTGTGATTCTTGGAAAGTTTATCCCAGAAAATCCTAAACCCTATTAAATGATGGGTAGGGCTGGTGTATAGACTGCTGACCTTGATTGGCTGCTTGCAGGACTACAACCGTTCACTCCACTCCGATTCCCGCAAAGGAAGGTCCGGTTGCAACCTCCCAGGTTCCTCAAAGGATTCCAACAGGTAACTGTTTCTATTTACTGTTTGTGGCTATCCAGCAGCTTGTTTTTCAGTCCCTCCTGACTTACAATTTTCCTGACATGTTTAATCTCTGCCAATCTTGCAGCTAGACCAGGAAGGGTGGTTGGCCCAGTATTACCATTCGAGAATGCAAGTGTCGCCGATCAACACATTACGCGACGGGTGGCAAGGAATCCAGTTGCTCCTCCAGCAACTAACAACTCATCAGTCTACTGCTACCACCTGAAGTCGGACAGCTCGGACAGGCAGGATTATCAGCGAGAGCTTGAGAAAGACCGGATGCAATATAGGCCAGGGCAGCATGTTATGGAAGCCAAAGTAGCACCTGAGATGGCCCGGGACATACGGCCGTCGCAGTACTACGTCTCGAGGGGTGTACCCAGAGCTGATCTAACAGAAAGGGCCGCTCTCCAAAGGAGCATGATGCACAGCGTTGCTCCCTTCAATGGCATCACGGCGGTCGCTGGTGGGTACAGCAAGGCCGGCGTTCTTCACTATGGAGTTACAAGTTTGTACTAGAGCAGTGCCCTTGGGGAGGATAATAAGATGGGAACCGGAGTGCAGCTCCAGCTGCCCCTTCCCTCCAGCTGGAAATCCAGAAGCACGGACGGGAGGTTCATACCTGATCAACGATGTAGGCGTCCGGAAAGGATTTTCAGGCTCGGAAAATGGCGAGCGCCACCTTCGTTGCTCTTGTTTGGTGAGCAAAATGGGTCAGTGATCTCGCGCCAATGTTGTGGTCTTCCTGGTGCCGTGAAGAGTGAAGAGCAGGGCGGGGTTGAAAAATCTCACAGCCCCTTTCGAGGAAAAGGGGAGGAATTACCCATCTTAAAAACGGGGGTGGGAAAAAAATGTGGATGTGTACAGTGCAACACTTAATTTTGTATTTAACCATTTGGAGCGTTCTGCTTCCAGTTCTGCACATTTAAGTCATATTATGATGTTTATAGGTTCTAGAATTTTCCAATTGTCTTTTACGCATAGATGCCCCTTGCAGAGTGAAAAATGTCGATGGCCTCTTTGGAGCACAAACGTTAGACGAAACAAGGCAAGGATTTTGGCGAAAAGAAGATAGCAGAGTAACATAAAATGAGATTTGAACTCATTTGCATTAAATCAAGTTAACAGAACAGGAGCACGTTCCATAAATTATCAAATCTATTTCTTCTTCTTCTTTGCAAATAAATCTATTTCTCTGTTCTAACAGCCTTTGTAGGAAATAGAATCCTAATCTGGACTGAAATTCACAAAAAAAAAGCCTCATGAACATCCTAGTTATATGTTATTTCATTCACAAAAGCTTTTTTATTTATCATGTCATTTTAGGCTGGGGCTGAATCGGCAGTGGCTACTGGCTAGTATTCCGCTGCGCAGCTGCTCGAAACTCATACAGGCTACAGCAGGTGCAATACAGCAGTAGAAAAGCGTCGTAAAAAAACAATAGAAAAAGTGTCGCACACATCAAGAAGTAATTGCGATTATGTACAGTGCACTGTCAAGAAGAAACTTTTATTGCTCAATGATCTCCATAACACACACCTTATCAGGAGCGCAAGAGTTCAATATACTCGTAACGTCGGCGTGCAGGCGATGGGAATTCGTCGCCTCCGGCTGGACGGCGACCCACTGGCCGTCGACATGCTCGACGTGCGCGTTTTGATCAGGGCGGGCAGAGAACCTGAGCTGAGTGACATCTCGGCACATCTTGTTCAGCAGATCGATGGAAATGATCAAGTCGAAATCGTCTTCGGTTTCACCGCTCGTGGAGAGCTTGACGCCAACATCAGCACCGCTGGAAGCGACAGCGCCAAAGAGCAGAGGATGCCCGATGACTGGCCTACTGGATGAGCTGCATATCTGCAACGGAAAAGTAAAGTCGTTTCAGGTAATACCAAGCTACAGAACACAGTGAAGGAGGAATGAAAGAGGCGCAAACTTGTGAGATTTTAGCTCACACTAGGACGCATCTCATTGTTGTTGTTCCATACAACAAAGTGATTAATTCTCCGTGATTCAGAAGGATTAGTGAATGCAACTATATGTATGATGAGAAGACAGTTAGGTGACAGCAGATGATAATACCTGTGTATACTGTACGCCCATTTGATTGAGGGAATCCAAAATTTTGTTTGATGACAGTAAGCTAAAAATACCCCCAGATCCTGCTGTCTTTTTAATTATCTCCCAGGGAGACTTCATCAGAACCTTTTTTCTGCTGGCCTCGGAGGACATACTGACAATTGGAAGCTCCAGCTCTTCTAGAACCCACACCTGCAAATTATTCCACAAAACATTATAGGAAGAAAAGAAAAATTAGGACGACGATCATAACAAGACAATGCTTTGAGCTCAGTACCTTCTTTATATCCAGATTAAAATAGTCATTCTCTATTAGGCAGGTCCTAACTGACTCCACATGACCAGGTGGTGAAACAATAATGAAAGGGGGTGGTACATGATTTCCAATAACCTGTGTCAAGCAAAAAGGGATCAGCCTTATCCATATGATGACCATTTTGTCGAGCATAGCTTCTAACAGCACAGCACATATGTAGCAAATAAGCAACAGGTGACCAACGATAACTGCGGTTTTCATGACTAAATAGACTAATCCATCCGATGATATATTCATCAAAGTATATTCCTGATATAAAAAGGAGCTATATACACTTAAAACACAGTAGAAACTACAGAACCAAAGGTTAATGGGCAGGTTCAACTTCAGTATCAATAGTAGTGGTTGTTAGCAGTTCTTCACTTTTGTTCTTTGAGGAAATTATGTATGTTAGGAATTAACAACATATGCAAATAAATACAGAATAAGCACTCACATGTTATTCTACACCTATATGTTAAAACTACATTCAACAACCATAAAAAAGAATGCATACCTTCATTAACTCACAAAGAGAACTGAGCAAACTCAGAAACTCAGCATCAGAGTCTGAGCCATTTCTAACAAGTACAATAGCTGCTTTTGACTTCAGGAGAATCTCAAGACCATGTTTGAGTTCTCTACTGAATGAATGTTCAGCTTTCTCTCCAAGGTTGATGAGACCCTTGTATGGTATTTTGATTACCTTTTTCCTTGACAATGAAGAGTTAGCCAGCAATTTTTTTGAAGAGCTGAAATTGACAAGTTTGGAGAGCAAATGAGATTACCATAGCTGGTACTCAGGCAGTGTCAACATGTGTATGTAGTAAAGGTGCGGTAAATAAATCGAATATTCTGTTTCTTTTGAAGAAGACGTTGGCAGGATACTGAACGGGTGTTACCTCTCAATTTGTTTGCTAACACAATGCACTGCATGTCGGAACAATTGAAAGTCAATGCAACCAATCTGCTCTGCAAGTGATGCCTTTTGGACCTTGTCCCCTGATACCAAACCTTCCAGAACATGGCCCTGATCCATTTCGGAGAGCACCTTCTTTCCAGCAATTACACGTCGTTGAAGCCTCTTCCTGTCCTTCCACTCCTGTGTCAATCCAAACTGGGTCATGCATTAATTTAGAAAAAAGAACACAATATAAAACACCAGCTCCTAACATCAAATTGGTTTTTGTTAGGAGACCTGAAGCATCAAAATTCATCGTATACTTTAATCTGTTTATTATAATAAATGCCACATGTATCTACAATCTTCAATAGCCAGGACATCTGCTGCTATCAACATTTCGGTACTATGGACCTGAAATATTATTTGTTTCTTTTAAGATGCAAATCATGATTGTAGGTGTGAAAATGATATGCAAGAAAAGGATGATGCAGACCTAACCATCACACGCCTTTCTTTCTTTGATCTCTTGTCAGATCGTGAATTGAGCTCAAGTAACCCCTTTGGAGGTGTAATCCACATTTCTCTGCTCTCCATATCAACATCAGGTACAATATCTTCAGCAAATGGAATCCACACATGATCACGTGATGAAGTTGAATCTTGATTTTCTGAATCTGGATCCACAGCAGTACCCTCAGCAGAGCCAAGCATCACCTGTAGAAGATCTCCGCCTCCAAAATTGAAAACCTGGCCAACTGTTCCTACAAGCTTGCCTGTATCCTGTGAGAAACATTTTCAGTTACTAAATCTTGATCTCAATACCTCCATGGAAAATAAGTAGGATACTGTGTGCAGCCTTTCTACAATTTTGAGTTTTCAACTACTTTCAGGGTACAGAGCAATTTTAAAAGGTAACAAATAAGGTCTTAAAAGTTTTGCCTGCTTTTAGGGAGTGGAGAGAGCAATTTAAAAGACAAATGACTCTTAACTGAACAAGTTTTGCAAACCAAAAACATGAATCGAATAAGCCAAAAAAAAAACAGAGGCATGGATCAAAACTGTGATTGAAACAGCATAGGCCTAAATTTCCCTTATTAGGTAGTGACAGCGCATGTGTGATGTGCCTTAAATTGCCCTAATTGAAATCAACCAATGATGCGGCAATAACTTGAAAAACAAAACATAAAGACACATGTACCTTGACAATAACTCTCATTCCAACAAGGTCAAGTGAGAAGAACTCATCGTCCTCAATTTCTGGCCTATCTCCAGCTTTCACGAGTATAGCTGAACCGACTATTTGCCTAGCCTGAAACGAGAGTAGCAACAGAATTATGTCAGAAGGTAACTGTACTTCAACATAAGGCAAAGCAGTAACTCAAACTGAAAGAAGAGCAACATTTGCTACTTTGAGCCGGACTAATCTGACAGTAATGCCCAGTCATAGAAATTGAGCCGCCCAGCTGTCGTGATTTGTTACTCTACATCTCGTATGCAGATTGAGAGCATGCAAATTGAGCCAGCCAGCTGCTGTGATATTTTACTCTACATCTCATATGCAGATTGAGAGCAACAGAAATATAAAACAAGATTTCGCATTAAGTCAAGGATTTCCAGTTCCAGCAAGGCAGCAAGCAGTCCACTAACCTTCTAACCAATATTACAGATAGAATAGTTGATTTAGACTGCTCATCCTATCAATAAGCAAGGTGCCTTACTTTGGTACCTCTTAGACTAGCTGTGGACCTGAGGTACACAAATCAGCAAGCAACAGCAAAATACCCCAGGGAATGCAAAGAAGACAGACCTCATCCAGGTTATGGATACCATCGAAGCTGACGATCCAACACTTCTTCCCCGTGTGGGCCCTTCCTCGAACAAGCTCGAATTCCCTGACCTGTTGCTTCCCAGCAGCCCGAGCCCTCAGCCATCTCGTCCCCGGCTGTCAGAACAAACAAGAGGCAACCGTGAAACCAACAGCCAATTAGCATTGGTATGACAGCGAGGGAGCCCACAGCCAATTTAACATGGGTTACCGTGGCGAAACGGAGCTCGGGGAAGTCGGTGCGTGGCGTGACGAGGACGTCCCCGCGCACCCCGTGCGCGCCGGACACGTAGCCCACCTCCACCAGCTCCTCGTCGTATTCCTGTTCCTCCTCCTCGCCGTCGTATTCCCTTTGCTCATCCTCCTCCCCATAGAATTCCTCTTCGTCTTCCACCTCCTCCTCCTGCTCCCGCGCGTCGCTGAGGCTGGAGAGGAGCGCGGCGCCAGGCCGGGCCGGCGCGAGCGCGACGCGGCGGCCCGGGAGGAGGCGGGAGGAGGGTGCGCGGAGGATGCGCGAGGAATAACGGGGGAGCGGGGCGGTTAGGGGGAGGGATAGAGGCCGCGCCGAGGCGGAGGCGGGAGACGCCATTCGCTGCGTGGGAAGCAGCCGGCCGGAGGCTTTGCCGCTCGGGGCGGAAGACGGAAGCGGATAGGGGTTAGTGGGAGACGAGACACGTCTGGCCAGAGAGGTTTTTACCACGCGGGCCGTGGGCTACTCCGGGCCTGACTGAAATGAGTTATTGGGCTGGATCACAGAACGCATGCTGCTGCGTCCGTCGAACTTTTTTTATTTTTATATATTTTTTTGATTTTGCAGAAATAAATAGTCGAACGAAAAATTTGCAGAAATAGATCTATACCGCCGCTTGAAACGGCGGTAAAGGGCTACCGCCTTCTCAACTGCTGTAAGAGAAGCTACCACCCGGTGAAACGGCAATAGCTACCTTACCGCCCTCCCATCCGGCGGGCCGCACACAGAAATGAGCGGTGCGAGGGACGAGGCTGTTCCACCGACTCGTTGGAGGTATGCTCTGGGGCAATCATAAAGATGATGATATTCCATTGTATCCATGTTATATATTGTGTTCCTTGAATTTCTATTAAAGGCTACTTGAATTTATTTGCAATTATGTGAATTGTGTGTGAAACTTTTACTTGTATGGTTATTATAAAAGTTGTCCCTAGTCGAAGTTCATGTGAGGACACATATGAATATTAGACTAGCACATGTATTAGTTGATGACTATGTTTCACAAGTCATGGACATGGAGATGTCAAACTAATAACGTGGGCACGTGTAGAGACATGTGCTAGGACTGACCCAACGCTAGTTACATAGTTCTCTTTACACAACATGTACGCTTTATCCTTAAACCTGAGATTGTCGCATGTACTCAAGATGTGGATCGACTTACTTAGAGACTATCAAACGCTGCACCGTAACTAAGTAGTTATAAAGGTAGCTTTCGGGTTTGTCACGAAGCATGCTGTGAGGTATGGTCAGTCAAGATGGAATTTGCCCCTCTCCATTTGAGAGAGATACCTTTGGGCCCCTCGAGTGATCGGATTCGGAAATGCATGACCATGCTACGTGAGGTTAAGAGTTAACCTAGAAAGAGATTCCGAATCATAGCGTCGAGAAAGAGTGGTCTGCTTGGAGCTAGATCAAATATCGTGAGGCAAAGGGAATAGCATGTACATGATGTTGTGATAGTTCGTCTGATATGATCTTCGTGTGTGTATAGGAGTTAGTATGTCTTGCTAGAGGTCGCTACTAACTATGGGCCGAGTAGGAGTACTCGGTCTATGTCTATACGTATATGAACCTATAGGGTCACACACTTAAAGGGCTGAAAGTCCAATTTGGATGTGATCTGAATTGGACCAAGTTTAGAAGTACTAATAGGCCTCGGACCAGAGGCCCGTTAGGAACCCCTATATATTGAGGGGTGGGGGGCGCCCTAGGGTTCAATCCCTTTTCGCACCAGGAGCAGCCGCGCCTCCCACGCCATCGTCTTGTTGCAACTCACAGATCTAGCAGTCCGGCTTGCGACGCTTCCTCCCCGCACGTGTGGATACCTTGGAGGTGTTGCATCTGCAGCACTTGGACGAGCCGCCGCACGAGAGCTCCGACGAGGAACCTGACGAGCCGACAACGAGCCTGACGAGCTGCGACACGAGGAGGGAGTCGCTGCACGTGGACGAGCTGCTGAGGAGCTGCTCGAAGTCGACGTGTTCGACTACACTGCGTCAATGTGTGATCGACTTCGCTGTCCCGACATGTATCTACAACTTCCGCACCTGTGCGTCGAGTGGTAATCCCGTGATCTATAACGGCAGTTTTTTTGTTTTACACGGTAGAAATTTTTTTTATTTTGCACTAGCGTAGCCTACCTCATATCCCAACAGTGGTATCAAAGCTGTAGCTGTTTTGTTATGGATTCGAGATGTGTGCATATGGAGATATGCGATTTTTCATATTGATCTATGACCTAGTTCCGTGTTCTTGCTGCAATGGTCGTGTAACGATATACTTCTACCAGTCGAATTTCCGCCATCGGAGTTAAGTGATACACATAATGCCAGTTGCAGTGAGCGAAGATCAATGTGATTGGTCGAATCGAAACCTAGGTTCATACGCCGGACGCATATGATGCGTAGTAGTCGATTAGATCAACTACTGGATCGGATTATTCACCGAGATTATGCGTTTCGGTAAAACGGCCATAACTTTTCGGTACGATCTCGGATCGAGGCGAATTTTATATGAAAATTGATCTAAAAAAAATTACACATGAAATTCAACCGCTTCGCCATTTTCGGTGAAATTAGATTTCCCAAATTCGGCTTGGAAGATGGAGTTTCAGGCCTTTTAAGTTTGGAACGTTATAACGTCTAACTCTGTGTTGCAGGATTTTGTGATCGGTATGGTCCCTGTGTATGTGATGCATGTGTGTAACTGATTCGTGACCTGCGTGTCATACGTACGGCAATACGGCTGGAGCCATATGTATTGTCACCTTAATGTATTTAATGGCCTGCGTGCCAATCTGTGATGATCCGAGCAACCATGTAATCTTCTTTACTAGCTATTAGATGTAATAGCGTGTACTAGTTCTTGGAGGACTCATCACTGGAAGGATGGCGCACATGGATCATGGAGATGGAGATCGTCATGGTGAACGGGTTCTATGGAGATGGAGATCGCCAATAGAAATCGGATCATACTATGTCACAACTGTGTGCATGCTATTCTGTTTTATTTTACTCCTACATGCTGTGATGTTAGAAGTAGAACGATCCCTCGCAAATTTTAAGTTAGTATGCCCTCCCAACTAAAACTTGCACCGTCCCATGTCTTGTACAATTGGTGGTGGGTCTATGAAATTAGGGTGCCACTAGTTTTCCTTGACTAGACGGGTTTGTGTCGGACACTCACACACATAAGGGTTGGTTTGCTTAACAAGGTCATCTTAACGGTTGAGGATCTTGGGGCATAAAGGTTGGACGCCAAGACATGGAGATGTCACCCAACAACAGGAGTCATATGTGATATGATTAGTAAGAAGTTGCTTACCGATCTACCTTGCCTGCTAGCGGTGATGCTTAAGCTCACTAGTAGACTTGTTAGTTGTGGATCCTGAATCACTAAGTATCAATAGAGGGATATTATTTTTAGTGGGAGTAGATTCTATTAAATAGTTTAATATGATTTGCTATGTCATGGTTACTTTTGTTTTAATATTTTGCATTATTATTTTGTTGTAGATGGCACCTAGCAACACCACACCATTTACTTTGCGTTTGGTCCTTGAGAAGGACAAATTGAATGGCACAAACTACTTGGATTGGATCCGTAACCTGAGAATTGTTCTCAGGGCTGAGAAAAAGGATGATATTCTGGACACCCCATTACCAGAAGAACCTGCTGATGATGCACTTGCTGCTGTTAAGAATGCTTACAAGAAAGCATGTGATGCTAACCTTAAAGTAAGCTGCCTTATGCTTGCTTGCATGGAACCCGAGCTGCAGATGCAGTTCGAAACAAACCATGAGGCGCATGATATGATCGTGGCGCTTAGAGACATGTTCCAGACATAGGCCAGGACTGAAAGGTTCAATTTTGTCTAAGACCTTTGTGGAGAGCAAGCTAGTAGAAGGCGCAGCAGTAGGACCACACGTAATCAGGATGGTTGGTTACACTCAACGGTTGGAGAAGCTAGGCTTCCCACTAGGCCAAGAGTTGGTCACTGATTTCATTCTTTCGTCTCTTCTGTCTAGCTATGGAAACTTCATCTCGAAGTACCATATGCATGGGACGGAGAAGGGTCTAAATGAACTGTATGGCATGCATAAAACAGCAGAGGCTGATATTAAGAAAAGTGCTAGTAGCAGCCATGTGATGGCTATACAGAACAAGCCTAGCTTTAAGAGGAAGTTTAATTCTTGGAAGAAGAAGGGCAAGGCTGCCAAGCCAAACCCAGCGCCCAAGGTTAAAGCTGGACCTACTCTAGACAAAGAGTGCTTTTATTATCACGAACTTGGTCACTGGAAGAGAAATTGCAAGCAATACCTATCTTCGTTGAAGAATGGTGGAAGTAAGAGTACTTCCACCTCAGATACGCTTGTTGTTAATGTTATAGACAATATATTCCTCACTGATACAATTATTAATTCTTGGGTATTTGATACCGGATCGGTTGCTCATATTTGCAATTCGATGTAGAGACTGATAAGAAGTAGAAGCGTGGAAAGAGAAGAAGTTGATTTCCGCGTGGGCAATAATGTAAGAGTTGCTGCGTTGACCGTTGAGACGATGCAACTCCACCTCCCGTCAGGATTTATTATGGAGTTGAATAATTGTTATTTTGTTCCTAGTTTATGTTGAAACATTATGTCTCTTTCATGCTTGATGAAGGATGGTTATTCTTTTGCGAGTGAAAACAATGGTTGTGTGATCTCTAAGAATGATATATTTATGGCTTTTGCACCCATTATGAATGGATTGTTTGTTTTAAATCTTGATGATTCACCTGTCTGTAACATAAGTGCTAAAAGGCATCGGCCTAATGATTTGAGTCCTACCTACATATGGCATTGTCGTTTGGGTCATATAAGTGAAAAGTGCATGAAGAAGCTCCATTCTGATGAACTTTTAACTTCGTTTGATTTTGAATCATACAAGACGTGAGGCTTGCTTGCTAGGCAAGATGACTAAGGCGCCTTTCACAGGTTTTCCTAAGAGAGCAGTAGACTTGTTGGAACTCGTACATACCAATGAATGCAGACCAATGAGCACGACGGCTAGAGGATTATTCCAATACTTCATAACTTTTACTGACGATTTTAGTAGATATGGGTATGTCTACTTGATGAGGCACAAGTCTGAAATCTTTGAAAAGTTCAAAGAATTTCAAAATGAAGTTGAAAATCAGCGTGGCAAGAAAATGAAGGCTTTACAATCTAATCGCGGAGGCGAGTATTTGAGCCACGAGTTTAGCAATCATCTAAAGAGTCGGAATTGTTCCACATGTGACGCCACCTGGAACACCTCAGAGAAACGGTGTATCTGAGTGATGTAATCAAACTTTGTTGGACATGGTTCGATCAATGATGAGCCAGTTAGACCTACCGTTATCATTTTGGGGGGGGGGTACGTTCTAGAAACAGCAGCTTTCACACTTAATAGGGTACCATCTAAATCCGTAGTTAAGACACCATATGAGATGTGGACTGGAAAGACTTCCAGTTTATCTTTTCTAAAGATTTAGGGATGTGAACTATTTGTCAAGCAACTTCAGTCGGACAAGATTACGCCCAAGTCGGATAAGTGCATTTTTATGGGATATCCAAAGGAAACTTTAGAATACTATTTCTACAAACGATTAGAGGGCAAAGTGTTTGTCGCTTGGAACGGTGTTTTCCTAGAGAAAGAGTTTCCCAAAGGGAAGAAGAGTGGAAAGACAGTGCGTCTTGAAGAAATGCAGGATGAGCCAATCGGGCAAGAATCAACGAGTGATGCTAACATAGCAGAACAAGTTGAGATACCCATGGCAAGATAAGCACCGCCACAACCACGAAGGTCGGCAAGGCTCCGCGAAATGCGGGAAATATTATTGTTGGACAATGATGAGCCTGCGACATATGCAGAAGCAATGATGGACCCAGACTCCAAA
This sequence comes from Setaria italica, assembly GCF_000263155.2. NCBI lineage: Eukaryota > Viridiplantae > Streptophyta > Magnoliopsida > Poales > Poaceae > Setaria > Setaria italica. The sequence continues at coordinate 10,328,110 of NC_028452.1, read as the reverse complement.
AACTGGCAGAGTGACATGCAATCCAAAATAGAGTACATGGGAGATAATCAAGTTTGGAACTTGGTTGAACCGTCTGATGGTGTTAAAGCCATAGAGTGCAAATTGATCTATAAAAAGAAGAGAGATATGGATGGAAATGTTCACATCTATAAAGCACGACTTGTCACAAAAGGTTTTTGACAAGTTCAAGGAGTTGACTACGACGAGACCTTCTCACCCGTAGTGATGCTTAAATCTATTCGGATTATTCTAGCTATAGCTGCATACTTCGATTATGAGATATGGCAGATGGATGTCAAGACAGCTTTTCTGAATGGAAATCTAATTGAGGACGTGTAGATGATGCAGCCCGAGGGTTTTGTCAATCCAAACAATGCTGGAAAGGTATGCAAACTTTAGAAATCCATTTATGGGTTGAAGCAAGCATCTAGGAGTTGGAACATTCGTTTTGATGAAGTGGTCAAAGGGTTTGGCTTCATTAAGAACGAAGAAGAGTCTTGTGTTTACAAGAAGGTTAGTGGGAGCTCTGTAGTATTTCTAACCTTATATGTGGATGACATATTACTGATTGGAAACAACATTCCTATGCTTGAGTTCGTAAAGACTTCACTGAAAAATAGTTTTTTGATGAAGGACTTAGGAGAAGCAACATATATTCTGGGCATCAAAATCTATAGAGATAGATTGAGAAGGCTTATAGGATTAAGCCAAGATACTTACATTGATAAAGTGTTGAAACGGTTCAACATGGAAGAGGCGAAGAAAGGGTTCTTGCCTATATCACATGGCATACACCTTAGCAAAACTCAGTGTCCTTCGACTACTGATGAGCAGGATCACATGAGTAGAGTGCCATATGCTTCAGCTATCGGATCTATCATGTTGTTGATGTTGGTTTTTGACACATGTCAGGGTCAGCATCAAGAGGAGAAGAAACTGGCCAATGCGATTAAACAAGAGGCTATGGCTAGAGAAATCGGCCAGTGAAACTACAGTGTTTCGACCGATTAGCCGATAAGATCGATGGGGACTGGCCGATTGGAAGCCAGAACAGCTCGGCCGATATGGGTCTGAATGGGCCAAGGCGGTAACAAGATGAAGATAGGATTGGCCCATAGAGGATTGGATGGTGTTCGACTCCGATGCGAGTTGTATCCGTATGTAAATATTTGTTGCTTTGAATAAGAGATAGAATATTGAGTCGTAGTCGGTTAGGAAATGAATTGTCATAGGGTATAAATAGGTACCTCATAAGGCTGGCAAACACATCAAAAAACATCAATAAAATCTACTTTTCTATGCAACTTTATTTTCAAGTCGGCGACTTCGCCAAACCTTTTTCTTTTTACAAGTTCGTGCAAGTTGGCAGGGCTGCATCAACATGATCTCCGGCCAATTTGTAAGTTCCACGTTTCGAGTAATATCTAAGCTTTAACTTTGGGCGCATCGCTGTTGTTTCGTTTAGATTTATTCACTATCAATATTTGCTAGAATTATAGGTTTTGCTTGTTATTTTAGTTTTTATCACTAGTTATCCAGCTTAAGGCACGAACTGTCGGCTATATCAATACACTATTTATCATCATACAGCCGATTGATCTGTTTTAAGTGTTGTCTCTGTAGCATTGTTTAGGTTACTCTAGTAGTTTTTTTCACATTTGCTATGTGATTATTGGCTATTTCATAGATGGTTATCCTTATATTAAATCAGCCAACCCGCTGATACATCTTTTGGAGTAGATCGGAACTTCAGCCGATCGAATCTCTGGAATTTGACATCTTTTCTTCCTTGTCAATCAATAGGTTAGATTGACTGGCACATCGCGTGAAACACACCAGGGCGATAACCCGAATAGGAGCTAAGCAGATTCTCCCGGGTCGTGTGCTCGATGCAAGATGCGGGACCACTGTCTGATTTTTTGCGTCAACACATGTATGCAATGTTAAGTACTCGCCCAGATGTTTTATATGCGCTAAGTATAACAAGCAGACACCAGTCAGATCCGGGTGAGAGTCACTGAACGGTGGTAAAAAAATATTCTTAAGTACTTCAGAAGGACTAAAGATATGTTCCTCATCTATGGAGGTGAGGAGGAGCTCATTGTAACAAGTTACACCAATGCTAGTTTCCAAACCGATAGAGACACTTCAAAATCACAATCAGGATTTGTGTTTACGCTAAACGGTGGTACCGTTAGCTGGAAAAGTTCCAAGCAGGAGACGGTGGCTGATTCTACAAGAGAAGCCTAGTACATCACGGCTTCAAAAGCCGCGAAGGAGGGTGTTTGGATATGGAATTTCCTTATTGAGCTTAGTGTGTTCCCAAATGCGTCTAGCCCATTGAATCTCTACTGTGATAACAATGGGGCTATTGCGCAAGCAAAGCAGCCAAGGAACCACGAGAAGAACAAACACATAATGCGGCGATTTCATCTCATTCGAGACTTCGTTAATCGGGGTGAGATCAAGATTTGCAAAATACAGACGGATTTGAATATTTCTGATCCGTTGACAAAGCTTCTCCCACAGTCTAAGCATGATGCGCACATAAGAGCTATGGGTATTAGATATCTTCTAAATTGACTCTAGTGCAAGTGGGAGACTGTTGGAGGTATGCCCTAGAGGCAATCATAGAGATGATGATATTCCATTGTATCCATGTTATATATTGTGTTCCTTGAATATCCCTTAAAGGCTACTTGAATTGATTTGGAATTATGTGAATTGTGTGTGAAACTCTTTACTTGTATGGTTATTCTAAAAGTTTTTCCTAGTCGGAGTTCATGTGAGGACACACATGAATATTAGACTAGCACATGTAGTAGTTGATGACTGTGTTTCACAAGTCATGAACATGGAGATGTCAAACTAATAATGTGGGCACGTATAGAGATATGTGCTAGGACTGACCCAACGTGAGTTACATAGTTCTCTCTTTACACAACATGTACGCTTTATCCTTAGACCTGAGATTGTCGCATGTACTCAAGATGTGGATCGACTTACTTAGGGACTATCAAACGCTGCACCGTAACTAAGTAGTTATAAAGGTAGCTTTCGGGTTTGTCATGAAGCATGCTGTGAGGCATGGTCAGTCAAGATGGAATTTGCCCCTCTCTATTTGAGAGAGATACCTTTGGGCCCCTCGAGTGATCGGATTTGGAAATGCATGACCATGCTACGTGAGGTTAAGAGTTAACCTAGAAAGAGATTCCGAATCATAGCATCGAGAAAGAGTGGTCTGCTTGGAGCTAGATCAAATATCGTGAGGCAAAGGGAATAGCATGTATGTGATGTTGTGATGGTCGGTCTGATATGATCTTCGTGTGCGTATAGGAGTTTGTATGTCTTGCTAGAGGCCGCTACTAACTATTGGCCAAGTAGGAGTACTCGGTCCATATCTATACGTATATGAATCTATAGGGTCACACACTTAAAGGGCTGGAAGCTCAATTCGGATGTGATCTAAATTGGACCAGGTTTAGGAGTACTAATGGGCCTCGGACCCAGAGGCCCGTTAGGAACCCCTATATATAGAGGGGTGGGCGCGCCCTAGGGTTCAATCCCTTTTCGCACCAGGAGCAGCTGCGCCTCGCACGCCCTCGCCTTGTTGCAACTCGCGGACCTAGTAGTTCGGCTTGCGACGCTTCCTCCCAGCACGTGTGGATACCTTGGAGGTGTTGCATCTGTAGCACTTGGATGAGCCACCGCACGAGAGCTCCGACGAGGAACCTAACGGGCCGACGACGAGCCACTTGAGCTGCGACACGAGGAGGGAGTCGCTGCACGTGGACGAGCTGCTCGACATCGACGTGTTCGACTACCCTGCGTTGATGTGTGATCGACTTCGCTGTCCCGACACGTATCTACAACTTCCGCACCTGTCCATCAAGTGGTAATCCCATGATCTATAACAGTAGTTTTTCTGGTTTACGCAGTAGAAATTTTTTTATTTTGCACTAGCGTAGCCTACCTCGTATCCCAACAGCTCCGCCTATAAAATCAGCTGAGCGGCCACCCCGGGCGCTTTGCCCATTCATTTGCGCCAGCACCAGCGTGAGCTAGAAGCTAGAGCGAGAGCGCTTGCACAAGAGAAGATGGAGGGAGGAGAAGGGAAAGAAAGGAAGATAGGGAGGAGGGGAGGGGAGATTGAAGGCTCGTTCCTCGCTTCGTTAGAGGTATTTTTTCTAATCCCCTAGTTTAGGTTAGCTCGTAGTAGATCTAGTAGTTAGTTTAGTTAGTTTAGTGGATTTCAGACATAGAAAAATGTCGGTTAGTTAGCTTAGTAAGTTTAGTGGATTTAGCTTAGGTATTTAGTTGACAGTTTGTTAATTTATGTAGATTAATTTTAGATGAATATTATTTGCAATGCTAGGGTTATATTATGTATAGGTATTTAGAATGTAGTTGTTTCAGGAGTAGTTGGAATTATAATTTTTATTCTTGTCGCGTATATTGACCAGCTGGGTTAGATTAATGTAGTAATATTTAGTAATTGCCTATGGTAGTATCGTGTATATTTACCGGGTAAAATGAAAAGAATAAGTTCGTAATTTTGGATTACTCTAAAATGGTTATTACTGGCGATGATAAAATTTAGTGTTTGTACTGTATATTGAATTGTAGGTGTCGTTGGAGTTAACTGATTTAAGTTATTGAGAGTAATTTCCACTGTTTGTGTCGTGAATATTGGCAGGCATGTCAGAAAGTTTATGTTTCCAAGTGTTCTATAGTCTGGGGGAGGTTAGATATGGTTCAGAAGGGATAGATTTGAGTGGATTTCAGTCGTTCTGCAAGTATTTACGAAGAGCAATAGAGAGGACTTGGGGTTCAATATGCAAGTGGCTTTGTAAGGCTTTCGATCTTGATAGAGATCAGGTGGATCTGTCTGTTAGGGTTGTAGTGAGGAGAAGCCTGACATAAACTTTTGGGAGCTGATCCCGCTTGAAGAAACCCACAACTACCGGGTTTATGTAAATGGTTACACAAAGCATGGTTTATCGCTGATATTGTATGTTCAAGTGTTCACGAAGGTTGGGTCTAGCAGTTAGATGGAAGAAGAAGTGGGAGGTACTGAAGTTGAAGCCGAGGAAGGTGTGGAGAGTACTAATGGGCAAAATGAAGAACATGATAAAGATGGGGCTAAAGAGGGAGATGCAGAGGATGATGTTGCAACCCATGAGCCAAATGGGGAAGTTGATGAGGGCGAAAACATCCCTGAGTTAGTTGAGCAGGTGGAGAGGGAAGGAGAAGAGGCCAATGGTGCCATGCATGATGATTTGTCGGATAAGGATGATGCTTACCCTGTCCCGCGGAACTGGTCAACTTATAACCATTCCGCCCTACAGGTCAATGTAGGGGAAAATATCCTTTGGGAGTACAGGGAGAATGAGGTTTACGTGGGTGCTTTGTACCCTAGTGGGGATGAGGTGAAGGCAGTTGTGAAGTGATGGTCCACTATATCTTTGCAGCGGCAGTTTAGGGTGGTAAAGAGCAACCCGATGGTGTATGATGTCTGCTGTGTGAGAAGCAATTGCTCATTTAGGGTGCACGCGTACAAGGGGAAGTGGAAGAATTACTAGGAGATGACTAGAGTGGTTGAGCACCAATGCTTGCTGGATGAATTGGAAGAAACACACTGCAACCTCACTGCTGATTTTGTTGCTCAATACATGTATCCTCAGATAGTGGAGAATCCCAGCTTCGAGCTGAAGTCGATTGTTTGTGCTATAGAGGAGAAGTTCAAGTACAAGATTAGCTACCACAAAACTTACTGAGCCAAGCAGAAGGCGTTGGAGATGAAGTGGGGTACTTATGAAGCATCGTATGACAACCTCCCATTCCTGTTGCACACTATTTGCCAAAGGAACTTAGGAAGCTACTACAACCTGAAAGCCCATCCATGTGCTCAGACAGGTTCTGCAGTGGTCATTCTTGGCCTTGAGTCCTTGCATTGAGGCTTTTTAGCAATGTCGCCCAGTCATTTGCATTGATGGCACATTTCTGACTCAAAGGTATAAAGGTACAATCTTGACAGTTATTGGGTCCGACGGTAACAATCAGGTGTTGCCGCTGGCAATCGCGTTTGTGGAGAAGGAGTCTGGAGATAGTTAGTATTGGTTCCTGGAGAGGGTAAAGTAGATGATTGTGAAGGATGTGGAGGGTGTTTGTCTAATTCATGATCGGCATAAAGGCATTCTATAAGCAATCGAAGACCTACAGAATGGCAGTGTGGAGCGTTTCAGGATGCCGATATGGCCGGACTTGAAGAGTAGGTGGTGCATGAGGCATATAGGGGCAAACTTCCATAGTCAATTCAAGAACAAGACCCTTATGAAAATGTTCAAGCGGCTATGTGGCTATGTACCTAGAATCAAGAGAGAAAATTCAACCTACTGTGGAAGAAACTTGATGAGCTTACAAAAAAACAATCCGAAGAGCTAGGTAAGAGGCCGGTAAAAAGCGAGGCTGACCACTTTGTGTCTCTGTACATCAGACTCGATAGCGCGAATGTCAGGCGAAGATGGGGAAGGTCCACCAAGAGCTTCTCACAGTGAATTGAGCATGAGTTGAAGGAAAAGTGGGCATTACTCTATGTCGAGGGAGGTGCTCGGTGGAGTATAATAATGACTACAAACCTCGCTGAGGTTTACAACTGGGTCCTGCGCGGTGTTTGGGGACTACCCCTTGTTGGTATCGTGGAATTCTTCTTGTCTAGCACCATGAAATACTTCAAGGAAAGGTGCGCAGTGGCTGATAACTCAATGCGCGACAATCACAAAATTTATGGGTACAAGATGACAGAGTACATGGAGAAGGCGATTAAGAAGGCTCATAAGCATCGTGTGAATGAAGTGGGAGCCCTAGAACGCCGGTTCGAGGTTGATTGTAGGGACAAAGGTCGATTTGGGGGGGAGGCACGAGAAGCACACACAGGAGTGCATCATCACCAATGAAGGGTTTATTTGCTCTTGCCAGAAATCAAGGTTGCTATACAGGACTTGCACCCATGTCATTGCTACATGCATCGAGTTCAAGGGACTTCAGCCTCGTCGGTTCGTGCCACATTACTTCCTAAAGGAAACTATATGGCACACTTAGAGGAACAAGGTTTATGGATATCGTTTACTAGGAAACTTCATAAACAATCCTAGTAATGCCGCGCACTACATTCCTGACCCTGATCCAGAAATGTTCCAAGGGGTCGAGCGATGCAAGAACAGACGCATCCGAAAGAACATGGATCAATCTAAAGATGGTTCTAATGTTCACCTCTGCTCCAAGTGCTATGAAGCCGTTCACACCTACAAGAACTGCCCTACAACAACATATGGAGGTGGGAGTAGCCAAGCTAGACCATCAAGCGGTGACGCAAATGCTGCAACGCGTACTTGCAGTGGTTCTTGCCGAGGACCGTCCACACGACGATGATGCTTTCGTAGTGTACTTGCAGTGGTTCTTGCCAAGGACCAGGGTGCACATCACATACTTGCGGTGGTTCTAGGGACGCGAAGTTCGACGTCGCAGTAAGCTTCTATATCATTTTTTACTCAAACCACATCATGTTGTGTGCCTAACTTGAACTCTATCCTTGCCAAAAGTACGATGTTATTGCAGAGGTAGAGACGGCATTGAGGTATGGCGTCGAGCACATATACGACATTACTGTGAGGGACCACGAGACGCTGTACAGGAGGGACTTGGGTGTCTGCAGTAGGTTTTTCAGGGCCATCAGTTGTCGTGGTGGTCACGCGGACATCATGCTTTCACCATGGGCTGCCTACCCCCATTCGTCCTCTCCAGCTCCTACTCAACAGTCCAGTACGTCTTCTCCAGCACTCGATCATCCACCATACCCCGCCCCCCTCTTGTGCACCACAGACACATGCACCCACCCTCGAGCCGTCGACTGTCCCACGAGCACCGTGTTGGTATGCCCCCCCTGGGCACATCGACTATTTTGCAGTACGTGACCCCGGCAGGTATGTGTTTGTTACTTTCCCATTTTCCATTGACCAAATTTTATTCAATTCCTCGTACTAACTTATAATTTCGTAACATAGCTCCGCAGCAGTACTGAGCTTACAGTGCAGTGGGACCATCTTCAGCTCCACCGGGTACAGAGCTACGCGAGCTCGGTGCATCATGAATACATGCTTTCTATTCCATTTTAAATACAGAACAAAACTGACAATAATATTTTTTTGGTTCCATAACAGGGTACACAGACTGTGGAGGGACCGATGAGGACTCTGTTGAGGAGGAGATCTAGAGGTCGAGCTTGGCATGGGTGGACTCCATCTTCAGATACGACCCTGACGAGCTCGGCCATTCGCAGTTGGGTGAACTGCAACCGTGTGGGTCTCTAGCGGCCGCGGCCCGCTGAACTGTCAACCATGTCACCCTCCACAAGTCTAGCCACAGGGAGAAGGCCCGCCGCACTCAACCTGTACCACAAAAAAAATTAATTAGTTTACACAAATTAATCGTTGAACTTAACACACAAGTATTACTAAGTATGATGTACCTCGGGATCCAACGTTGGTCGATCGGCACGGTCGCAAGCGGGACACGAGCCCAAAACATGCCTAGGGTGGTACCAACTACGGCTAACTGGAACGACCTGTGCTGGCCGTCCAAGGCAGGGTCGAGCAACTCAGGGGTCTGGTACCCCTGTGGACCTGGGTGCGCCACCATACCTACAACACAAGTATTGAAAGAAATAAAGAACTGAACACATAAAGGAAATATAACATTGCATTACGTTACAATGCAAATAAACAGCATAACTTTACGGCACATACGAGTCATTACAAATAGAAGGGTCCACAATAAATATTACAATACGTTACGTCCTTGTCCACAACAACAAATAAATATTACATTACATTACCTAAGGACCACAACTCAAGATAGACAGTACATTACATTACTAGTTATTACATGCAGCTTGGGTGCTCGCACTTCCATACGTCGTTGTCGAGCAGTTCTTGTAGGTGTGACCGGCTTCGTGGCACTTGGAGCATAGACGGACACAAGACCTGCTTCAGATTGATCCATGTCATTATGGATACGCCTGTTCCCGCGTTGCCTCACTTCTTGGCACATTTCTGGATCAGGATCAAGAATGTAGCGAGCAGCATTCCCTGGATTATTGACAAAGTCTCCCAGTAAACGATATTCATAAACCTCGTTCCTCACAGTTTGCCATATGGTTTCTGTGAATGTGGCGGAACCGCTCGGATTAACTTAGCTAAAGCACAATTAAGTCGCCTAACACGCGATCATATGCTTTAATCAAGTTAACTCAGCAATCCGTCGGATTTCATCCGATAAAACCACTATACAGGACCGAGTTAGCATACTCACCCGAAGGTGAGTGGTTCCAGAGAATACAACAGATCATCCACTTAAACAAGTACATTAAGTTCTTTCAACACTGGTTCGGAAAATCAAAGTTTTACAGAGTTCATGAACAGTGGAAAAAATAAAACAGCGGAAGCTAGCGCCGGGGTCAGATGTTCCTGATGAGGCCGATCAGGACATCACTGGTCCCTATCCTCACCGTCCGAGGAGGGATCCCACTCGACCGTCCACCCAGGAGGAAGCTGGGAAGGCCAAGTGCCGATAGCAGCAAACTCAGAAGCTTCAACATCACCTGAAAGATGTGCCACAAGCAAGGCTGAGCTGCTAAGCTCAACAAGACTTAACCGACCGGTGGGGAATCTACTCCACCAACTTCTAGACATGCAAGGCTCTTTAGCTGAGGGGTTTGTTTTGCCAAAACCGACTACAGTAGGTCCTTACTTTCAATATTTTAACTCTGATTCTAAGTTCATTAACCAGTCTATATTGGCAACTTATGCTAAACAAACATAGTTCCAACAATTTAAAGAGCAAGCATCAATGTTCACATCATCATCATGTTCCATCTTTACTTAGTGTAGCATAGCGATCAAGCAGTCTCATACTATGAGAGGTAGATGAATCGATTCGAATTTCTTAACCATGCATGGCGAACCTAATCTCACGACATCCGCGCACCACAGAGGGTCGCTTCCTGTGTCGGCCGTCCCCATCAATCCCCTGATCCGTGTCAGGCCCACTTCTCTTGGTACAAGGTTCCCCAGACCCGACCTCTGCCGTTCTGTGACCACACTTGTCACCACATGCGGCCGCAAGGGAAAACTCCATTCTAGAGACAGTGGATCGAACCGCTCATGTCCTGGTTCAATCAGGTACTAAGCTTCCCCATCCCATACTAGGTATGAGATTAGTACTTTCAAACACTTGATCACGAACACTATCACATCTCGACCTTACTCCAATTTCAAGTAGACAGACGGGGCAATCCACCGACCACCAAAATAGTTCACAAGGCCCTGCACCGTCCACCGTCCTTATAGTTATAACAAAAAGGAGAACAAGCAACTCCTATAACTCGCGAGTAACAGGGAATCACTCGACTTTTATCGAGTCCTGTTAAGCACTGCAACTACTCGGCCTATCATGCTAGTGTTCAGATTAAGGAAACTAAGTCATGCATCTATGGTTTCAAAAAACTCCTATAACGTAAATGCACATACATACAAAAGAAGGCATGCGCAAGTTTAGAAAGATTGGGTTATGCTCCGGGGCTTGCCTTCGATCGGGGCGGAAGCAAACTGATCTTCTGGGTGCTCTGCTTCAGCTCCTGCAGGCGGCAGCTCGGCTACAGCTCCGTCTTCTAGCACCGGGTGCAGCTCGTATGTCCCGTCAGCGAGGTTTAGCTCTACACGGAATGCAAATGCAAGGGTTAAGACACTTAGACGGTTATTTCAACAACACTTGCAAGATTTAGGCTAGAAACTATAGCCAAACTGCAGGAAAGGTGTGGAATCCCATGTTATTGGATTCTACTCAGGAAGAGGATTCTAACCCAAGTGATTTCACACTTTTCAGGGTTTTCCTCGATTTAAGATGAATTTCTCAAGCTTTTGTTGATAGAGAACAAGATAAAAGAGTCGGGTCGGGAAAAACTTATGATCTGACTCTTAGACCTAAGGAATAACTGTACCGAGGTCCTCAGACTTAACACAGAGAAGCCTCCGAAATTTTACACAGATACCCATGGTCAAAAGAAAAGGATACAGCTGAGCCCTCGGGCGAGGCGAACAAGGGTCGGGCAAAACAGATAGGGGTCGGGCAAAACGGAGAGGGGTCGGGCGAGACAGAAAGGGGTCGGGCGAGATGGAAAGGGGTCGGCAGCTTACCTTTGGGCCTACTGGTGAAGTCTTTGGGTCGGGAAGGAGCAAGCTCAGGCGGAACGACTAAGGCGTTAAGTTTCTGGCGGCAGCGGTGCTTCTTGTGGACAACAAGTAAGCTCTAGCACAGCGCGGAGAAAGCAAGTGGCTGGTGGGTTTGGAAAGGCAGGTGTTGAGCGGAGAGGGGGAGTTCCTCAAAAAGTTTATGCGGCAGCGCTTGAGCACGAAACAGAGGAAGGTGCGGCAAGGCAACGATGGCGAAGAGAACTTCAGTAGAGGCTCTGGTACTCCCTTTTATAGCCGCACGGAAGAGAAGGAGTTCGGGCAGCGCGAGGATAAGGTCGAAGAGGATGGAGTGCGCTGCCATGGCGGCGATTGGTCGACGTCTCCATTGGCCGGCGAAGCGGAGCTCCGAGGATAGGGTCTTACGGTATTGGGCACTGAAGACAGCGCTATGCAGGCGCAATTTTGCCGGACAAAAGGATTGGCGAGGTCGAGCGTGCGCCTGGTCGCGTCAAGCGCCAGATTGGGTGCAGTGACTCGGCCAGCGTGTGGCAAGAAGGAAGGAAGGGCACTGCAGGCAAGGGCGCTGCAGGCAAGGTGACAGGGCAAGCAGCGATGCTAGCAAGCACGGGGACTAGCGGCTTTGCCGTGGCACGCTACTGGCGAGGCGGGGGAAAGGAGTTGTCACTGCCGGTGCAGTGGTTGGTGAAGGCGGTATTGTCGTGGGGCGCGCGCGTGGGCAACGCGACTGAGGGACGACGGAAAAGCCAGAAGGCGTTGGGACGCGGCCGGGGATCCTGGGGAGGAGATGTGCGCAGTAGGCGAGGCAGACTAGTGCGGCAGCAGCCAATCCTTGGTTGCAGCGGCGGCAGGGCTCCTGGCACGACCGGCGAGATCTTGAGCGAGACGAGACGAGGCGGAAAAGGGCCGCAGGGCGCTTCCGCGCGCGATTGGGAAGGAGGTGCGATGATCCATCGTGTCGCGGCCAGTGATTGGGCGAGGCGGGGCTCGTCGGTGAGGTCATAACACGTGGCGGCGGCGCTCTGAAATAGGGCGCACGCTCGCTCTAGCGCGCTTGGCTAGATAGATCCATGGGATCATTTTTCTGGGTCCATCTTCCAGTCTCTAGCTCTCCCAATTTCCAAACTGCACCACTTCTACTGCCTTAACAAAGGTTGTAGAACTCAAGCCAAGGCCCAACTCTTGAAATTGGACCGAGTCCAAAAATGCAGTGGATTTGGGGAATCCAAAGCTCCAAAGTTTGGAGGAACACCAGTTTCGGGACTTAGAGAAAACGGCGGTTTGCTAGGTGTCAGGGGTCGGGGCTGATTTGAACTGTAGATTTGGGAACCTTCAAAGACGAAGTGGATTAAGGTCCAACTAACAAAGTTGTAGCTGTGACTTCGTTCTCCAACTTTCATAAAGGAATTTCTTAGCGTCCTGCTCAACTTTCCAAAGATAAACCCTCCCTAAGACGCTAGGTTGGGCTGCAAACCGTACTTTAGCCGATATAGCTCAAGAAGACTGAGTCAACCAGATTAGGGGCTTGTCTTAAGATTAAGCTTGGCCGATTTAAATCTAGGTCATTACAGTGAAGCAACCTTGGCTTGTGGCAAGAGCAAACACACCCTTCATTCCTGAGGATGCATTCATGTGTGTGTCTCTCGCGCCTCCAACCCATTCGAACTTTGTCCCTGCAAACAACTTCGAACCGGCATTCCACGGCTCCCACTTCTTTCACACGATGCAAATGAGCTTTCTTAATTGCTTCCTCCATGTACTCTGTCATCTTGTACCCAAATATTATGTTGTTGTCGCGCATTGAGTTATCAGCCAATTGGTACCTTTCCCTGAAATACTTCATGGTGCGGTAAAGGTAAAAATTCCACAATACCAACAAGGGGCAGGCCACGAACACCGCGCAAAACCCACTTGTAAACCTCAGCCAGGTTTGTCATTATTATACCCCACCGTGCACCTCCGTCATCAAAGAGTAATGCCCACTTTTCCTTCGGTTCATTCTCAATCCACTATGAGAAGGTCTTGATGGATCTTCCCCATCTTCGCCTGACATTTGGACCGTCGAGCCCGACATCCTCTAGAGACACAGGTTGGTCGGCCTCACTATTGACCGCCCTCTTCGCTAGTCCTCGCATTGCTTCTTTATGAAGTCCTCAAGTTTCTTTCATAGCAGGTTGAACTTCCACTCCTGATTCTGGCTACACAGGTGAACAATTTCGTAAGGGTCTTGTTCTTGAATTGGCTGTGAAAGTTTGCATCCATATGCCTCATGCACCACCTACTCTTCAAGTCCGACCATATCGGTGCCTTGAAACGCTCTTGACTTCCATTTTGTAGGTCGTCGATTGCTTGTATAATGCCTTTGTGCCGATCATGAATGAGACAGACCCCCTCCACATCCAACACAATCATGTTCTTCACCCTCTCGAGGAACCAGTACCAGCTATCTCCAGACTCCTTCTCCACAAAAGCGATCGCAAGCGGCAACACCTAATTATTTCCATCGGTCCCAATAGCTGTCAATATTGTCCCTTTGTACCTTCCAGTCAGAAATGTGCCATCAATGCAAATTACTGGTCAACAAAGCCGGAAAGCCTGAATGCAAGGACCCAACGCAAGAAATGACCACTGTAGGACCTGTTTGCCTGTAAACTGAAGAACTGGATATGCTTTCAAGTCGTAGAAGCTTCCAGGATTTCTCTGGCAAATGGTGTGCAACAAGGCAGGGAGATTGTCGTAGGATGCTTCGAACGTACCCCACTTCATCTCAAGCGCCTTCTGCTTAGCACGGTAAGCTTTGTTGTAGCTGATCTTGTACTTGAACTTCTCCTCTATGGCACAGATAATGGACTTGGGCTCGAAGCTTGAATTCTCCACTATCTGAGGGTACATGTATTAAGCAACAAATTTAGCAGTGAGGTTGCGGTGTGTTCCTTCCAATTCAGCCAGCAAGCATTGGTGCTCAACCACTATAGTCACCTCCTAGTAATCCTTCCATTTGCCCTTGTATGCATGGACCCTGAATGGGCAATCATTTCGCACACACCGGACATCATACACCTTCGGGCTACTCTTTTCCACCCTGAACTGACGCTGCAAACACAAAGTGGATCATCTCTTAATAACCACCTTCATTTCATCCCCACTTTGGTACATAGCCCCCACGCATACCTCATTCTCCCTGTACTCCCAAGGAATATTTTCCCCAACATTGACCTGTAGGGTGAAATAGTCGTAATTTGACCAATTTCGTGGTACAGGATAATTGTCTTCCTCATCGGACGACTCCTCATCCACGGCACCATTGGCCTCCCCTCCTTCCATCTCCATCTGCTCTACTAACTTAAGAATTTCTTCCCCCTCATCAGCCTCTCCATTTGGTTCCCGCGATGCTACATCATCTTCTGCATCTCCACCTTCTTGTTCTTCGTAATCAAGTTCTTCGTTTCCACCCGCATTACTCTACACATCTTCTTCCGCTTCAACTTCATCACCTCGGAATTGTTTTTCAATATGAGTGTTAGGTCCCCCCTTCATGAAAAATTGGACATACCATATGATTGGTAAACCTTTTTTGGTGCAACCATTTATGTAAGCCCGATAGTTTGGAGTTCCTTCAAGTGGAACCAACTCCCAAAAGTTTATGTGGGACCGTCTTTTCACTACAACCCTCACAGACACATCCGCTTGATCTCTATCAACACCTAAGTCCCTACAAAGCCACTTGCATATGCCCCCCCCCCCAAGTTCTCTCTCTTGCTCTTGGAACACACTTGGTGAAACAGGGAAATCCACTCAAATCAACCACTTCTGGACCATATATAACCTCCCCCGGCCCATAGTACACTTGAATATTTACACTATCTGACATACCTGGCAACATACATGAAACGGGCAGTCCAAATTAATCTCAGCACTATACATAAGTTAACTACAATGACGACCTTAATTGAATAAACAAACAACTATGTAACACTAAACCAAGCTTACTAACTAACTTTATCGTAGGCATGCACCATAACAAATAAATCTAATAATGTTACCGAAAAACTATATTGTAATACCTAACCAATAAAATCATAATTTACTAACTACATTTAACATAGTGATTTACCATAACAAACAATATAATATTATTACCGAAAAACTATATTCGAATACCTAACCAAAAAATCATAATTTACTAACTAGGTTTATCATAGTCATTTACCAGAACCAACAAATCTAATATTGTTACCTAAAAACTACAATGTAATACCTAACCAAAATATCAGAATTTACTAACTACATTTATCATAGCTATTTACCATAACAAATAAATCTAATAATGCTGACTCTATTTTACTGTAGAAGCTAAATCAGTTATACTAACTAAGCTACATTTTTCTATATCTAAATACAGCTAAAAAGTTTCTAAGTATAGATCTAGATCCACTATTATTTCTAAATCTAGATCTACTAATATTTCTAAATCTCAGATCCACTAATACTTTTAAATCTAGATCTAAACTAAACTAAACTAAACTATACTATACTATATTTAACTAAACTACGAGATTAAAAAGATTTACCTGAGAAAGACGGAAGAAAATTCCTTCCCTCCTCCTCCTCCTCCTTTCTTTCTTTTTTTTCTTCCCTCCTCCTCCTCTCCTCTCTTTCTTTTTTTTTTCTTCCCTTCTTTCCTCTTTCTCTTCTCTGCCTCGCGCTGCCTCGCGCTCGCTCTGGTGCAGGGGAGAGGAGGGGCGCGAGCGGCTTTTGTAGGGAGCGACTGTCGCCGACCAGGCGGCGGAAAGGGCGTTATCGCCGGCTGAGGCGGCGGTACGGGCCTTACCGCCGCCTGGACCGGCGACAGTGCTTTGAATCGCGCGCGGCAGTTACGGCGCCTGTTGACCATTGGGTGGAAGGGCCTTACCGCCAGCTAAGGCGGCGGTAAGGCCTTATCGCCGGCCCAGCCGGTTGGCAATAGCTTAGATTTGCAATTTTTTCATCCGACTATAAATTTCTGCAAAATCGAAAAAAAAATATAAAACTAAAAAAAATTTGGTTTGGGGAGAGACGAGAGAGCGAGGCGCGGCGGCCGACCACGAGGAACGGCGGGAGATGACGATGGACCTGAAAAGGGAGGAGCACGGCCCGGTCCACACCAGCGTACAACAAACTTCGCACTTTGCGAAAGGAGGCCCATTTATTTTCGTAACACAGAAAGGCAGGCAGATTGAGGTCGAGGCCCACATATATTGCTAGGCTGAAATGTTCCAGCAGACCAAATTTCTTTTGGACCAGTCGTGTTTGCAGTTAATAATGTGTAGCACAGGTGATTTTTGTTTCACTATTTTCACTGTTACCGCACCTCGCCGGGCGGGACCGAGCGGAGCTGCTCTACATACGTGTACGGCGTGTGCACGGGTGGAATCAAGTCAATCAACTGAGAGACACCGATCCCCTTTGCTGTGAAAGCAGCAAGCCAGCAACTTGCCTGTCACCGTCCATCCTCGTCAGTCAGCTTATCTCACCCGCCCCAACCATCCATCCATTCCCTCACCTTCGGCATTCATTGCCCCGGATCGATCGCTCCCGCGGCTGCGAGACCGCGAGAGCTCGGCCGACCCGTCCGCGTCGAGCGCCGTGGATGGGGTTGGCGATGCCCGGCCGAGCAACCGCCGTCCCTCGACGCCTCTCTTTCAGAGCCCCCAAAAAAAGAGGTCCCGCAACCGCCGGGATTGCGTGCGCCCTCGCCGTTGCGACGCGGCCGTCGCACGGCCGCGCGCAATTAAACTCAAACCCCCGGCCCGCCGCGCGCGCGCGTGCACTTTGAGTCTCCGCGAAGGCGCTGGCCTGGGGCGGCCGGTCATGGCCGTGGCCGGCCGTTGATGCATCCACGCGCGCGCTCACGGGCGCACGGCCGCCGTCGCTGTCGCGGATCGGTGTGGCACTGTGGCTTGCAAACCCAGCTTCCTTCCGATCGTAGCTAGCTCCCGTCGCTGCTGCAGGTCGCATTAATGGAACCCCCAAAACGCCGTACCAAGCATGTGCCATCGCTGCGATTGGCACGCCGGATTAGCGCTTAATTCGCTTTCGACAGTTAATAATGACAACTGCAAGTTCTAGCTTTATATATATACATCATTCAGTAATCAGTACAGGGATGCATTTTAATTTGCCCCCACCATTTTTCAGCGCGTGGGGCAGTGATTCTCGAAGACATACAGAGGGATTCATATGCGTTACACTGCACGTAAACCAGATATTAGCGCACGGGTCTATAAAACTGATGATGAAGCTAACGCGATCCAGGGAGTGGCGACGCGTGTCCTTGCCGCGCGGCTTAAATCTGGTGCCGGCGGTGGCGTTTGACGTACGCGCGCGGCGCAGCAAGGTTGACCGGCTACCCGCTCGTCGGTTTCGATCCCTGTCGGAGCATTAACACGTGCCGAGGTCAGTCATTTGACCGGATTAATCGATCTCGCACACAGCGCTAGCTCGCCCAATCAATGCCAAGCCTTCCGATCGTTCTGCTGCTAGCATACTAGATACGGATTGGATGGACCCATGGAACGAGTCAGCCTACTCTACCTGGGTGTGGACGGCATACGTGTGCGTATACTTAGCTAGCGTAGCCTGCCGATGGAGTGAGTCGTCGCTGTTAAGTTGCGGCTGTCATGGCTGTGGAGCTGACTTTCCTTTGGTTCAAAGGCATCCCGGCCGGCGACTGTTGACGACGATTTTAATGACCCGTGGTGCAACCGCCGCTGTGAGCTGTCTTATTTATTCGCGTACGTGTTGGGCGCGTCGCCTGCCGTTTGCATCGTGTCGACGTTGGTGACATCAATGCAACTAATAATTATCAAATCATGAAATTAAGAAAAATCCATAAACACTCCATGGAACATAGGTGTATTCTGCGACGACGTACACTCCATGGACGGAACAAATTAAATCATGCGATTTATTACCAAATCATAGATTGCAGTATTAGAAAAGAACGAAAAATGGTAACCTATATTTCATGTCAAATTCAGTCTACACTGCGCACTACTAACATCCGTACTAGTAATCGTCTTCGCATAGTCAAAGAGATAATCATGCCACTTTGGGCGCGCGTCTTGCATGCATGGCTCTTTCTCTCTTTTTTTTTCTTTTCCTTTTTGACGACGCATGCCATGACGTAAGATATACTGGTATTTGAACTCTGCTTTGTGACCAGTGTATAAGTTTCCGACAGCCATTACACAAAGATTATTCATAGGGACGTTCATACAGATGTAGATCCATCAGAGATCAAGGAAGTTAATTCCGCAAACGGTCCTGATTGTCCTGATGAACTCAAGGAAATGTCACGATTAAGCTAGAGGATAAAACTGTCCCACGGCTCAACAGCACAGTACATGCATGTCCCAAATTAAGTGCAAAGCATGAGGAGCTCATTAGAATCAGGTACATGTACAACAAACTTCTAGTACTGGAGCCCGTCCGCCCTAATGCTGATCGATGCTACTACTGGCTACCTCAGATCATATCACCATACAATGACACAAGAACCAAAAAAGTTAACAGCAACCAAATCTCTACCAGACTAGTCCTTGATCATCGCCATTATCAATGGTGGTGATGAGTGTCGCCATCGTCGTTGTTGTGAAGGAAGGATGGAAACATGTCCTGCAAGAGGCCAGCATAGTCCTGCGCCATGAAGTGCTGCATCCGGAGCGGAGCGCTAGCTGCCGCCGTAGCGGTGGCAGCAGTAGTACCGGCAGCCAGGTCATGCTGGTGGTCAGGCAGCGCGTGTTGGCTGGCAATGGCGGCGTTCACCTGCTGAAACCCGGTGGAGACTGCGGCGGCGCCCGCGCCGGTCACTAGCTGCTGCGGCATGGCGTGGTGGTGGCCCTGGCCCTGCGGCGGCTGCGGCTGCAGGAGGCCGAGCGCGTCGAAGGCGTTGCCGGCGCCGCCTCCGGGCCTGAAGGCGAGGGCGCCGAGCGCCGGCGGCGGCAGCGGCATCCGGAAGTGCGGGTGGTGGAGCCCCGCGTGGTGGTGCGCGGCGAGGAGGTGCGAGCTCCCGCGCAGCGTGGCCGGGATGGGGTGCGTGTGCTTGCCCTCGTATGTGGTGATCACGACCGCCGCGTCCTGGTACGACCGCTCCACCCGCTTCTTCACCGGGCACTTCTGCGTGGTGCACCGGTAGTAGCTCCTGCATTTGCATCAATCACCACGCACATGCTCGTCGTGAGCTAGAACCCTAGTTCGTGGATGAGTGCACGTGACGTGGCCAATACCGAACAAAAAATTAAGGAACATCCGAACATGTAACGTACATACCTCGGAAATGGGCTGTTCTTGACGGCTTTCTGGCCGTACTTGCGCCACCGGTAGCCGTCTTCGAGGTGGTCGACCTCGCTCTTGGTCATGAACGCGAACCGCGGCTGCCGCGGCCGCTTCTCCCCCTTGCCCTTGCCCTTCGCCGCCCTGCACATCATACACACACACGTCATGCCAACTTGGTAAATGGATCTGTTCAAACATGGCGGTAGCTAGATCTGAATACATGTTTTAATTTGGTGTGCTGGATGCTGCGTTCATACTTGTACAAAGCTACAAAGATTATCAGTGCTAGTGCATTCAAACATGCATGGCTAGCTGTGGTGGAAGAGTAGCTACGTGTGTACGGTGCGAGTCCGATGCACACATGCATGCTGGCTTCAGGTTCACACCGTGCAAAACCTGCAGTTCTTAAATTTTTGTTCTGCTGGATTTGGAGATCCGTCATGGTCACAGGTTGCAACAAAAAGGGGAGTTGCAAAGTATGTTTCGATGAAACTTAAGGATCAGTTGGGCGAGCTAGCTAGCTACTGATTGGGTTGATCAAAGTCGTCTGCTGATCTTAAATCCTTTGCGGGCGGGTGTGATTATGAACTATGAAAACGGCAGGCAGTTGGTGCAGTCCGGTCAAATTGGAGGTAGATGCCAAGACAAGGAAGACGAAATCAAGGGGGCGAAGCAAAGCCTATATTTGTGAAGCAAAAAGGTGTCACCGATCAACTTTTGTATTGTAGAACCCTAAAAGATCAAGTTCTTTTTCTTTGTTTTCTTTTCTTTGGGATGCAACGTGCTAAATGAGAAACCCTAGCAGAGTTCACACCTTGTTGGCCAAACCAAAGACGGAAGCGACAACGATTTAGTATTCATTATGCATGTGGATGAAGGGATTCTTCGCTAATGAACAAGCAAGTGCAAAGAGAGAAGTTACTCCAGATAACCCTGCCCCAGATCTTGATTCGTGTTCTAAAGATCAAGAAATCCGATGACTAAACTTTCTCAGAGATTAAAGCAATAACATCAAAAAGACTTGGCAAATCTAACATCTACCTATATATGAGGCTATAACTGATCTATATAAGAACAACTCCAAGATCCAGACAGAAAAGTTTTCTGAACACATGATCGAAATCTGATTATTAGATCAACTCACCCTTTCTTGTTCTTCTCCTCCCCTTCCACATCTCCCTTGGCCGCCGACGATCCGTCCTTGCTCTCCTCCCCCTCCTCCTTCTTGCACTTCCCAGCCGCGGACTCCTCGCCCGCTCCGGCGCCGGCGCCGCAGGCCTCGCTCGACGTCGACGACATCGACATGCTATTCGGCGTGAGCGGCACCGTCGTCGCCCCGCCCCCGCTGCCGGCAGCAGCGCCGCCGGTAGTGTCCACCACGAGCTCCCTCTTCACGACCTCGTCCACGGCCGGCACGTCGAAGTCCCCCGCGAAGGCGTCGTAGTCCAGCGGCGTCGGCGCGGTCGCCTGCAGGTAGTCCGTGAACCATGGCTGCTGCATCATCGGCGTCGCCGGCGCGTCGGGCCGCTGCGCGAACAGCGACACGAGCTCGTCGTGGAACTGGAAGTCCCCGGAGAGGTGGTGCTGGTGGTGGCTGCCGGCGTGGTCATGCCTCGCGCCCGACATGGAGATGGATCGGCAGGAGCAGTTACCTCTCAGAGAGATCAAGAACTCCAAGCTGGTGACCTTGAGAGGGTGCTCTCTCTTCACATATAGATTTGCTCCAGCTAGCGGCCTAGCAGTATGGTGAGGCGAGAGGAGAGAGGATGAGGAAAGGGAGAGGTGTGTAAGCAAGGGAGCTTGGCTTGGTAGAGAGTGTGATCGTGTGTGGCCGTGTGGGGGAAAAGATCAGAGATGGATGGGTGGTTGGGTGGGAGGGCTAATAAGGGCTCCGGTTAGAATGACTAGTTAAAATTGCTGGCTTGCTTAAACTAAAGTTAATGAATTGATTTGATTCGTCATGTCAGTAAACTTTCTTTAAGTTCTAGCAACATCAGGCTTTTTACCAGTTCTCCAGAGCAAAAACTCGGTGCCAGTTCTTTACTGTTGGACTTTACCACTTCTCTTATCAAAAGGAACGCGAGGAACATGTCAATTATTTTGTGTCTTTTGCAAATTCTAGCTAGGCTTCATCTGGAACGTGGGATTAGATTTGCTAGTGAATTTTAGCTGAATTTGTCTCGCTTGGTGTGTTTGTTCCAAACGGGCCCTTAAATCTTGTTGTTGTTCGCTGGTTACCAATTGTGGAGCTGTTTGTTTCAGACAAGGGGTTTGTCTGCTTCTAAAAAGTCATTAGCAAACAGTGAAGCAACACTAGTGGGGTTAGCAGTGGTCCAAGGTCGCATACGCATCTGGTGAGTCAGCGATGGCTACCGGGTGCTACCGGTCACGTAGGTCAAAGAGCCGGAGCTGCGTCACACCGTTCAAACGCACCTTCACCGACACGTGTCCGTGCCGCTTTGACCGGCCCCACTTCTCTGACCCAGCCTCGGCGTCCTCGGCCAGGTGGTGGCCCCTGGGTTGATGCCAGCATGACGCTGCCTGCCGGTGCCTAATCGACGCCGTACTCCGTCCGATCCAGATCCGACGGCTCCGAGGCCACGGAGGTCGGGGAGCTGCGGGCCCAATCAATCGCTATCTCGAAGGTGGGCCATGCCCTTGCTGCGTTTGTGCCTAGGAGTCGAAGAAGAGCCTTTCAACAGCGACCACCGGCGGCGAGAGATGAGAGATGCCCTGGTCGCTGGTGTGAATGAAAGTGAGCGGCTGGAGCCACGCCGCGCGCGCGCGGTCGGGCGGCGAGCCCGCGAGCGCCCTGGGACAGGTCACGAGGTTGGTCGCGGGCGGGCCGACCGCGGACTGCGCCGGGCCTGCGGCGGCGTACGTGTACACCCGTCGATCTATCAGGCGACGATGGCCGCCACCGCCGGGACGGGGAAAGCAACGCGCGCGCGCTGGCAACCCTGGCTCCGGACATAGTGCTCCGGTTTCGTGCGCGCTTCGCTTGATTTGACGCGAGAGCTCTCGCTGTTTCCGCGCGACTTTTTGCTGCGGCGAAAAGGTTAGATTTGGCACGATCGCGCGGCGGCCGGGACGGCGGCGGCGACGGAGGTCACTGAAACTGAGCCGCCGCTCGACGATGTGTGGTGCTGCGGTGCTGGGATCTCGCCGCAGCATTTTGGTTCAGATTTCAACGGCCAGTGGTAGACTGGTAGCTAGCGGTATAGACGATTACAATTGCATTGACATGTTTCTTCATGATGCAGAGATTCCATGCGTCTCACGATGGTTTAGTAGTTATTAATAAATAATATTATTGTTGTTGCTGTTGTGTTCAGCGGATTTGAGTTCACATTACGATTTGACGCCAACTTGACTAAATGAACGCCTTCAGCTCAAGCAACACAGTCTCAGATGATCAAACAATCATCATGCAACGACGATGATCAGGTTGGCATTGTTTAAATATCGTTTGGTTTATTGTAATCTTGTTGAACTGCGTCGACTAATGATCTAGTTCCCATGATGCAGCTCTAGCGGCTGCTAGCTTCATGCTTAGAATAGCATATATCACTCACCAACCAGCAATGATAGACGTTTGGAGATTGCAGGAACTTACTATATATAATAAGTACAGGCAGCGTTTTTCTTTATGTCTTTGACAGTTGGGTGCTGAATCCCATCAACTTTTGGTCTAACCAGGGTGCTCTCATCAGTCAAGACAGCGTTGGCACGCCAGAACAACCGCACTCTTTTCTGCTACTTACCAGGACGATGCAACGAAATTCAGAGTTCAGACACAAGCTGGCCTTTAATTTAGTAGTTCAGACTTCAAACATAGGGGTTAAATATTTTATAGATTATCATAGTACAACAGTGGAGTAGGAATCTTTAGCACTTTATGTTTCTTAACAATGTTTTTTGTGCAGGTACCCTGAGGTAGGGATTTAAAGCAACCGGATGCAAAAAGATCAAAGGCCCAAAGCGTGCTGGAGGCAGCCCTGCGACGCTGCGGTCTATCACCCGACCTCCATGGTTGGGAGCTGAAGGCCACAATCCGCCGATTCAGACAGATCGGGGGTGAGGCCTACAGGGGGTCATAGCGCCCCACCTACTCCTTGACTCAGAAAGACCTGCGCCGCATTAGAGGCATTAAATACGGGACGTGACCTTCCTGACTGCTTCGAGCTGGGATGTGACCTGGCGAGGGGAGCCGACCTTTAGCCGGGAGGAGTGGGGGTCCAAGGGTGAAACTACACCTCTCGAACTGCCCAGGACGGCCTACAGAGCGAGGCCATGCGTGGTCGTACGTGCCCACACGCCCCGACATCATCATCACCCTCACCGTAGGGGTGACCCGTCAAGGTCAACGCCCTGCCCCCCGTGTCAGGTCCCATACGGCCTCGCAGGCGAGGCAGGACCCAGCGCCAGGCGTGACGGTGTGGGATGGCCATGAGCACACTAAAGAAGTCGGAGAAAGCCGAGATGAGCGACACGCCCCGTCCAGGCCACTAAGCCAGGCCTGCCCACTCATCACTGGTACGGACGTCAGTAATAGCTCCCATCCCGTTCACTGCCACGAGGTTGGCAGACAGGACGGGAGCACACCCGGAGCAAGCTAGGCCATGCGTAAGCAGCCCACGCCGCACAGGAGCCACTGTGTAGGGCATACGAAGCCCACGACCGGCCAAGAGGATTGGACAAGAAAGCCCTTGGTGCAAGGAAGACCCGACCACACCACAAACCCCGACCTCTGAGGTGGGGACCCCTCCATTTCTCGACATTGTCGCCTAGTCCCTTGTATAAAGGGAACCGAGTCTCTTTTCTCTCTCTCTCGCACTCATTCACACGCACACACAAAGCACGAACGCTTGCTCGCAAGCACCTGTTGTAAGCCCAGTGCACTCGATCCAAGAAACATGACTCCTGCCGAAACTGGGCGTAGGGATCTTACGAACCAGTATAACTCCTTTGTCTCTTGTGTACAAGCCATCAGAAGTGAGGAGAGTGCGGTGTATAATCGCTAGTCGGCGGTACGAAACATCGATATTATGAACGATGAATTCCACGGTTTCTTATTAGAGTGTTTGACATAAATTTATAGGATAAGTATAGGAAGCAGCCAAACCAAAGTCAATGCAGATCTGCAGATGTATGGAAAGGACAACTGCTATCCAAAAAAAGACACTTTTGGTCCCAATAAATTTACAAAGCTGACAGCAACTAGCAGGAGGGAGCACATCAAGCAAAGCACGTCAAATGCGAGGCAGCCAACTGCTGCTAACATATACGTATCCAAACGTCGTTAACCATTGTTAATCCCCTGCGAGGCACAGCCGGTGACTTGCGATACATCTGCCAGAGCTTTGACTTGCGCCAAAGTCCCTGTGCGTGGGCTCGTACACGATTCCGGAGTAAAATAGCATTGGTCCATCACTTTTTTTTTTGGGTTAATCCAAGCAAAGACCGTGTCCTCACCAAATCCGCAAAGCTACGACAAGCAGCATCGTCGTCCTATAAGAAAAGAAAAATAGTTTATCCCATTTGTCGTGGCGTCCTATCTACCAGCACTAGCGTGAATTCCCATGCATCTGTGTTTATACTTTGAACTTGATATATAGGGTGAGTTTAAACATAGAATATTTTTCAAAAAAGTTTAAACATAAAAATATTGAACTGGCATTTTTATTTATTAACCATGCATACAGAATGGATTGTGGTTTATGTGCTAGTCAGTAGTATGAAAGATGGAAAAGACGCATGGAGACTGTTGAGCATGAGAATGTTGACCGGATCAAGCATCACTCGACGCTGCCTGGTACGTAATCGTACATGCTTTGCATTGGCCGCTAATCCCGTCATGGAAATTAAAGTTTTTTTTGTAAAAAAGGAAGAAAATTAAAGTTTCAACAGGCAGGTGACTAGTGCAGCTCTCACTCTCAACTTTGAAGTTTGAACGGGGAGGCATTCAGCTCCCGCTTTTGGACTCCAGTCCACCACCGTCCCTCTCGCCGCTCTCACATCGATCCCCGCCGTCCGACGTGCCGCCACCGTCGTTCCGGCGACTCATGGGTAGGAGTAGCAGTACTAAGGGGCTATTTGACAGTAGAGGCTAAAATTTAGCCCTGTCATATCGGATATTTGATGCTAATTAAGAGGATCAAATATGAGCTAATTATAAAACTAATTGCAGAACCCCTGGACTAATTCGTGAGATGAATCTATTAAGCCTAATTAATTCATCATTAACAAATGGTTACTGTAGCACCAAATTGTCAAGTCATGGACTAATTAGGATTAATAGATTCGTCTCACGAATTAGTCTCCATTTGTATAATTAGTTTTATAATTAGACTATATTTAACACTTCTCATTAGTATCTAAACATCCAGTATGATAGGTTAAAGTTTAGCTCCTTAGCTCCTTAAACCAAACACCCCCTAATAATCAAACTGTCAAGCCGGAACTGGGCACCATCCGAAATCCAAGCTGCATTTACATTGGTACTGACATACTATCATCATTATGTTGCTAATGCATTTTGCAGCTATATGCATGGGTTAGGCTCCATCGGAATGAGTGGCCTGACAGAGCCCAAGGACAAAGGACAGCAAGCGCTAGTTGCTTTTGTTTTTCTTCCCAGAAAAGGGTATCTCTTTCTGTGATTCTTTTCAGAAACCTTTATGCTAGATAGGTTTCTCACCTGCAGAAAGATGGATCAACATGCTTGCACGCAAGATATGAATTATATCTAGACTCTAGTCCTCTGCACTTCTGCATGCCTAGCTAGCTTCCTACAGGCTGCATCACACGGATCACAAGTCTGCCGAACACACCACTAGATAGAGGATCCAGGGGAAAAAGTTGTAAGAAAATTTCCTAGTCTGAGGTTCTGCTAATAAATTATTCATTCCTGTATGGTGTCAACAGTTAAAAATTAAACATCTTGCAGGAGTAAATCATGAGAAGGCAGTATATTTATATTGACAGGCTTGACTTGATCAGGTTAAAAATTGGACTGGCCTCACAGTCAAGTTCAGCTCTTGGACCGCGTTCCAACTTCAACTTGGAAGAGTGACCTTCATGTCATTGTCTTCAATGGTGCAAGTTTTATATATTGATTAATCTATTGACACCAGTTTTTGACCAGAGTCAGCCGTTGTGGATAAGATTCTGACAGCCAATAAAAGAGAGAGAAAGAGCCTAGAGATTGACGTTGCGTTGACCAAAACTAGCCGTTGTTGACTATGATTCCAGAAGCCGATGGAAGGCCAGGTGGGTCAAATCCGAGGCGAAATTGACTCCACCAAATAAGAAAAATTATGGAGATTTATCTTTAGTAGTTTTAGGAATAGTCATGTCGTAATCGACTAGGATTTTAGCTTGTTCCAGAGTTGTAATAGACAATCAATCATCTATCAATACAACCTTTCGGCGTCACACCGCCAAAACACTTAGTAGTAGGAGTAACATAGATTCGATGAGTTCCTGCTTGCGCGCACGGCTTGTCATACATACATCCATGTGCACAACCCTATATGTGGGTCTGTCCAAACCTTCTGGTGGACCCATGGATGTATGTACGACAAGCCCCCAAGTATGTTTTAGTCAAATGCAGCAGTCCCGAGTACCTTTACAGGCTTCATCCGACTAGTTTTTGGTGCTCTTCTGAGTACTCCGTCGAAGTAGAGCCTTCAAGTAACTCGAGTACTGCCATGCGGCTAGAATGTGCTCAAGCCTCATCAGACGTTGTCTTGAATATCTGTCCTTAAATTTATATACGGAAGTGTGATGAAAATCGCACTCCATATGGAGTAGCCCCCAAGGCTTAGGTTGAATCGAAGAATCATGCTGAGGGTCAATCTGCATTCGCATTGCCTTCACCTTAAACTCTGGAGAAGTCCGTCTCGAAAAAGTTGCTGGCCTTCGTGAAGTCCTTCTACCCTGACGCCGACTTGTCTCCTGTCGCGGAGGGAATAGCGGGAGATTGCATGGATGAAGTCTTTCAGCAGTATCTGCAGGAGGTGGATCCCATTGCCGAGGAAGTCGCCAAGCACCTGGACCTGCAATGAATTCCTTATCTTTTGGGATAGGAGGAACATTTAGTTTTGTAATGGGATAAATATGTAGATAACTTTAAGTCTTAATGCAATTTGTTACTCTCGACTTGTCATCTGTCGTGTTTAGTGCTTCTCACACTTAGTCCTGATTTTGCTCATACGACCGAGGTGAGTGTTTGCGCACAAGGCTACTATTGTGAGCCTCTTCGGAAGCAAATTATTGGGTACTCGGGTACTCGAGCTATCCGGTAGTAGACATCGGGTAGTTTCTCCAGGATTCCGCTGACTAGGGCTTGTTTACTCGATTCCCCTGAGTAGGGTACTTGCATGATTGCTGCTTTGTCAAGAGGGCCACATGGGAGTGCTGCTCGTTCATGTCCAGTCGATAAAGACAAGTAACATGTGAACACTGGTCGACAAGTAACATGTGAACACTGGTCGTCAAAGTCCTGACGGTAAGGACTAGCGTCACATGAACACTGTATGGGCATGATGTGCACATGGAGCTCTACTGTGTGTTCACGGGAACATAATGTAGCACTCTGGATGGTAGCCAGCTGCCTTGGCTATAAATAGAGCTGCATCTACATCCGGAGTGTTTATGGCTCAAGTTATAGCGCTTGTTGGTTTGAGGTTTCTGTTGTTCGCCAAGGGTAACTTCCACCATATTTCCAGATGCCATAAGAATTCTCATGAAGAATACTCAGATGCTCTTTTCCTCTACAGTCGCTTCGGCCTAGTCTGGAGGCCATGATGCTAGAAGAATCCTCATGAGGAAGGTGCATCTGTTTGCCCCTGGCTTTGTCTAGGACACTGCTGAGGAAGGCCTTTGAGCGTAGCTTCCTTGAGTGCAGCTTTCTTGCATTCACTCTTTTTACTTCTTCTACGTTGAAGCTACTTGCCCTGAGGGTAGGGTAGTCCCAGGACTGTTCACACACGCTTTATGATATTGTAAAAGCCTAGGAGTTCTATTGTAACCTTAATGAAAGCACGTACGCCTTGTTGATGAGATATTGTTGTTTTGTTTCTTTGGTTGTTTTGTTGTTGTACCCTAGAAACCTGGAGCTGCGAAACTCGTTAGTACGAGCTACGTTAAGACAGATTTGTAGTAAATAAGTAGTCAATCAGGTAGTCTGTGAACTCCCAGATGACTTGATGGCTCTTGCGCGGCTAGTTCGCTTAGCGAACCGCCGAGTGAGTTGAATAACTCATGTAGACTTGTAATTACAAGTCATATTGGGGCATTGTGGCCCAAAGAGCTCAATGGCTTGTTAGGGTGCTGCTGACCCACTTTTGCGAGCCGCAATAGGGGCGAGAATAAGTAGTCGAATTCCACCAAAGATAATTGCATTATTATTCTAAAAACGTACAACGGTGGCTAGTGGCCTATTTACAATGCTGCGTAGTCTTCTGACTATGGATAGAATCAACAAAAATGCTCGATGTTCCACGAGTTATCGACATCTTCTCTAGAGAGGTATTGTAGCCTGTACGATCCTAGGCCTGTGACCTTGGATACGATGTACGGCCCTTCCCATGGCGAATTAAGCTTGTGCAACCCCTTGGTGTCTTGGATACGCTTGAGAACCATGTTGCCTATGTTGAAAGAACGTTCTTTGACGTTACAATCGTGATAGCGGCGAAGACCCTTGAGGTACCTTGCAGACTGGACGAGTGTTGCACAGCAGGCTTCTTCTAGGCTGTCAAGATCTAGACGCCTTATCTCCTCTGCTGCCCCTTCATCATATTGCTCAACTGTTGGGGATTTCCACATAACGCTAGTAGGAAGGATAGCTTCTGATCTGTAGATCAGGAAGTAGGGCGACTGCCTCGTAGGTTTGCACGGCTGAGTACGTAGCCCTCAAAGGACGTTGGGTAGTTCTTTGAGCCACTTGCCTCCTTTGGTGTTGCCAATGTCGTGCAATCTTTTCTTCAAGGCTTCTAGTAATATCTCGTTGGTGCGCTCAACCTGGCCATTGGCCTGCCGGTGAGCAATAGACACATACCGAACATCGATTTCGCTATTTTCACAGTACTCCCAGAACTCGTGATTGTTGAAATTGGAACCCAAGTCTGTGATTATCTGATTGGGGAATCCATGCGGTGGACAATCTTGTCGAGGAAGTTGAGTACTCTGTCTGCCTTGGGGCAGGTTACTGGCTTAACCTTGATCCACTTGGTGAACTTTTCGATGGCTACCAGTACTCGGTTGAATCCTACGGGCACTGTAGGAAGCAGACCAATCATGTCGAGCCCCCAGCATGCGAAGGACCATGTTGGCGGTATGGTGATAAGCTTGTAGGTAGAGACATGCTGTTGCTTGGCGAAGAATTGACAACCCTGGCACCGGCGAACTAGTTCTTCAGCGTCTGCTAAAGCGGTGGGCCAGTAGAACACTGCTCTAAAAGCCTTGCCCATAATTGTATGTGAGGATGCATGGTTACCGCAGATGCCCCTGTGTATCTCCTCCAAAATGTCCTTGCCATCTTCTCGTGTGATGCACTTCATGAGTACTCCTGAAGACTCTCCTCTTCTGTAGAGCTTGTGCTCGACTAGGACTAGTTTTTGCTTTGTTGTAGGATTTACTCTGCCCGTGTCTTGTTCAAAGGTAGTTTTTGCTCCCTTATGCAATCGATGAACGGGGTTCTCCAATCCACATCAATCATCATCACCTCTCGATCTGGTGCCTTAAGACCATGATCGGTGGTTGAAGGTGTCAGCTCCGCTATGGATGGCTTGCGTAATTCGTGGACAAAGACTCCTGCTGGGACTTAAGTGCGAGCTGAGCCAAGTTTGGACAAGACATCCGCGGCAACATTGTTGTCGCGGACTACATGGTGAAATTCCAAGCCCGAAAATATATTAAAGAGCCTGCATACTTCCATACAGTATGCGTCCATGTTCTCCTTGTTGTGATCCTACTCGTCGTTAACTTGGTTGATCACTACCAGTAAGTCACCATATACCAACAATCTTTTGATTCCCAGTGGTACCGCCAGGCGGAGCCTGTGCAGTAATGCTTCATATTCAGCTTCATTGTTAGATGCCTCTCAGAAGATCTGCAAGATGTATTTGAGTTGCTCGCCTTTGGGAGATATCAAGAGTACCCCTGCACCGGTGCCCTCGAGCTTGAGAGATCCATCGAAGTACATGACCCAATGCTCTGGGCGCTCTGCCGGTGTCGGTAGTTGATTTTCCCGTCACTCTGCCATGATATCAACTAGAGTCTAGAATTTGATCGCGGTTCTTGACTTGAAATCCAGGAACAATGCTTCGAGTTCAATTGCCCACTTTGAAATCCTGCCTGTGGTGTCCCGATTGTGGAGGATCTCGCCTAGGGGTAAGTCAGTGATGACGGAGATCTTGTGTTCTTGGAAGTAATGCTGCAACTTCTGCGAGGTGAGTAGTATGGTGTATAGCAATTTTTGTACTGGTGGGTACCTGGCCTTGGAATCTGAGAGTACTTCGCTAACGAAATAGATGGGCCTCTTCACTTTGTATACATGGCTTGGCTCTGATCTTTCGACTACTATCGCCGTGCTTACGACGTTAGTAGTTGCAGCGATGTAGAGCAGCAAGTCTTCGTTGGGTTTAGGCGCCGTGAGGACCAGTGGCCTTGACAGGAAGTCCTTTAACTATTGTAGGGCTTGGTCTGCCTCCTCAGTCCACTGGAACTTGTCTTGCCGCTTGAGTAGTTTGAAGAAAGGAAAGCCCCGTTCTCCAAGTCTTGATATGAATCTTTTAAGGGCCGCCATGCACCCAGTCAGCTTCTAAACATCTTTGATGCTAGATGGAGCTTGCATATCGATGATGGCGGATATCTTCTCAGGATTTGCTTCAATGCCTCTGTGGCTAATGATGAACCTGAGTAGTTTTCCAGAAGGTACGCCAAAGACGCACTTTGTTGGATTGAGTTTCCATCAAAATTTCCGCAGACTAGCAAAAGTCTCCTCCAAGTCAGCGATGAGGTCGTCTAGATTTCTAGTTTTGCCTACCACGTAGACCACGTACGCCTCAACGTTGCGGTGTAGTTGTTTCTGAAAACACATCTGGATTACGCGTTGATAGGTGGCGCCTGCGTTCTTCAACCCAAACGATATCGTTGTATAATAGAAAGCTCTGTAAGGAGTGATAAACATAATCTTAGCATGGTCTTCTTACTTGAGAGCTATCTGATGGTACCCCAAGTAGCAATCTAGAAAATAGAGTAGTGCGCATCTAGCAGTGGAGTCGATGACTTGATCGATCCTCGGGAGCCTGAAGGGGTCCTTTGGAAAGTGCTTATTGAGATCTGTGTAATCAACGCACATCCTCCACTTGTTGTTGTTCTTCTTTCGAACCAGGACGGGGTTAGCAAGCCACTCAGGATGGTAGACTTATTTTATGAGACCCGCCACGAGTAGTTTTGCCAACTCTTTCTTGATGGCTTCCCTTCTATCCTGGGCGAATCGTCGTAGTCGTTGTCTCTTTGGAGTAGCTTTCTGATCCATATTTAGTGAATGCTCGATCAACTCCTTGGGCACCCCTAGCATGTCTGCTGGTTTCCACGCAAAGATGTCTCGGTTGGCTCGAAGGAAGCTGACGAGCGCTATTTCCTATTTAGTACCCAACCCTGAACCGATCAGGGCTGTCTTGGAGGTGTCACCGGTCTCAAGGTCAGTGGCTTTGATGTCCATGTCACTTGCCGGCTTGACCTTGGTAGCCCCGACTTGTTCTCTGGAATTTCGAGTTCAGCCGGGGAGAGCTATTTTGAGGCAACGAAGAATTGTTGTATTGAATTGGGCACTTGAGAAGTTGCGGCTAACTCGACAGCTTCTGTGTCGCAATCGTATGATTTCTTCAAGTCTCCACGGAGGGAGAGGACTCCCTTGGGTCCCGGCATCTTTAGTACTAAGTACACATAATGTAGGATGGCCATGAACTTGGCCAATGCTGGTCTTTCGAGGATGGCGTGATAAGAAGTCTCAAAATCCACCACCTCAAACTGGATGTACTCTAGCCGGTAGTGCTCCTTGGTCTTGAAGGTCACTAGTAGGACTACCTGTCCAAGAGGTATAGCCGCGTTGCCTAGGACGATCCCATAGAATGGAGAACTCATCGGGGTGAGCATCTCCATGATGTTGAGGCTCATCTTCTTCAAAGTCTTGGCGAACAGGACGTTGAGGCCGCTGCCGCCGTCGATGAGTACCTTGGTAAGCCTGGAGCTAGCAACAACCGGGTCCAAGATGAGAGGAAATCGTCCTGTTTCCGAGAAATTAGTCCACTAATCTTTCCAAGAGAAGGTAATTGGTACCTCAGACCACTTGAGGGGTGTGGGTATAGCAGGTTCAATGGACATAATCTCTCGTAGCACTAGCTTCTGGGACCACTTCGAGGCGGTACCTAGGATCCCACCGAAAATGACGTTGACTGTCTTGGACGGGGTCTGGAATTTGTCGTTGCCATCCTCATCTTCGTCTTCCCTTGCTTTCCCTTTGTCATTGGTACCCGATGGCTCTAGCAAGTCCTTCATTACTCTGCATAGGTTGTAGTAGTCTATCGCAACATGTTTGTGGTGAGGATGCCACGGGCACTATTTTTTTCAAGAGCTCGCTGAAAGCGGGCTTGTCTTAGCTTCTGCCACCTTCTTTTTTGGACGATTGAGATATCGCCGCGACAGTATTTTCTGGCTTTCTCTTGCGGCTGTGAGCCCCCAAATAGTTATTTCGGTGATCGCCATTGCGGTTCTTGTCGTTGTCCTAGCCGTTGCTCTGATTGCTGTGCTGGCCTCGATTGCGATTTGACTCAAACCTTTCAAACTCTTTGTCTTCTTCATCTACCATGCTTGTGCCATAATCTTGAGTGACTTGACATCATGGGGGCACCATCTACCAAAGTCTTGGAACATACGGCGATCATAGAGACCATTTTCGATACAGTAGATCACATCTTGCTCTGAGATGGCTACAATGGTGGCCTTCTTTTTGAAGAAACGATGCAGGTAGCTTCGCAGGGTCTCGTATCGCCGTTGCTTGACTTGTGCCAAGTCAAGTCTGTTGCCTGGACGCTGCATTGCTCCCGCGTAATTGTTGGTAAATGCCTTCTTGAGATCTTGCCATGAGTCAATCGAGTTTGGCTTCAAAGATTCGAGCCAAGTGAGCGGTGCTTATCCCACACATATGGAGAAATAGATGACTTTTGTGTCATTGTTCCCTCCTGCAGCTTGAACTGATAATGAGTAGCATCGAAGCCATTGAACTGGGTCCTGCTTGCCATCATATTTGGAGATGCCTAGAGGTTTGAATTTCTCAGGAAAAATAGTCTTCCTGACCCGACTTGTGAAAGCCGGGAAGCTATTGTTGTCGTCGCCCATGTAGTCAACTTCGAACCTGTAATAAGTGTAATAAGGTTCCTGTGGCATGGCACGGTTAATAAGGTCGATGGAAGAAATGGTGGCGAGAGGCGTACGGTGTTGCCGCGTTTGGACTGCTTCGAAGGCTTTGTCTAGATTCATGATCGGGAGCCTCTCTGCTAGCTGGCGGTAATGATCCGCTCTCGTTGTATTCCTTGGTCATCGGTGTGTTCTTTGAGCTTTGGTCTCCTCCCCAACATTGTTGGCGGTTAGTTCGTCCTGCGAGACGTCATCTGGGTGACGCTCGTGTCGAGGATTCCTCTCCAGTGGATTGTCGTTCTCCATATCTTGCCCTGTGATGAGGGCTTCGAATGCGACAGCATGCTTGTGATGACTTGTGCCATCGAACTCGCAAGGGAAATCTCGGCGACTTCCCCTACCAGAGGTATCAAGTAGTGAACCAAACTTGAGGTCTCCTCGGGGTACTCTTCTAGCGGCCACGGATTACCGCAGGCTCATCTCCAGCCTATGGTCGCTTGGTTTTGCAGCAGCTTCGCCTTCTCCAACGCCTGGATTTCCTCTTATCCAGGCACAGGCAGGAGTCGGTGGTGCGGTTTGGTTGGTCTTCCCGTACTTGAGGCAGCTGCGGCTCCTTCCCCTTCCCAGATCTCCTCTTGGAACCTTTAGCACCCATGGAAGCAGAAGCTTTTTTCCCCATCTTGGATGTCACGAGCTGCTTCACGCACATACGCTCAGGGGCTCATAGGAGGGAGCCAGCGTCGACGATCTCAGATTGGATTGTGGCGATGTTGGGCAGTAGGGTTTTCTCAAGCACAAATAGCAGATGGCAATGGCGGAGTAAACGGGGGGGGGGGGGGTTAACTTCCCTCATCTATTTATAATAGAAGCAGAGTAAACGGAGGTAATGGCCCCGATGTTTTCACCTCTGGCCGTTAATTTCGCATATGGCCGTCAGTTTCGGAAGTTACCGCAAAAGATAAGGTTACTGTTGGTGACGGTCACGATGACTCGTGGTTGATCCTTATACCTTCTGAAACTAGTCGGTAACGGCTCGGGGGCTGTGTGCCACGTGCCCATCGGCTAAAAAGTTTTTTCTCCGGAGTTTAAGGTGAAGGCAATGCGAATGCAGATTGACCCTCAGCCTAATTCTTCGATTCAACCTAAGCCTTGGGGGCTACTCCATATGGAGTGCGATTTTCATCGCACTTCCATATATAAATTCAAGGACAGATATTCAAGACAGCGTCGGATGAGGCTTGAGCACATTCTAACCGCATGGCAGTACTTGAGTTACTTGAAGGCTCAACTTCAACGTAGTACTCAGAAGAGCACCAAAAACCAGTCAGATGAAGCCTTTAAAGGTACTCGGGACTGCTGCATTTGACTAAAACGTACTCGGGGGCTTGTCGTACATACATCCATGGGCCCACCAGAAGGTTTGGACAGACCCACATATAGGGTTGTGCACCGAGATGTGTCAAACATGGAGACTACAGTGTAGGACAGCGTAGTCTACGTGGAGGAAAGGAGTTAGTCGAGGACTCAGAAACTACTCATAGCAATTAGAGTAGGACTCTCTGGTCGAATCCGACTAGTGTTCATGTAAAATAACCGACCTGTAATCTTGCTCCTCCGATATATAAGGACGAGCAGGGATCCCCCAGACAAGTTAAATTGAATACAAGTGAACAACACACAGGACGTAGGGTATTACACGATGTAGCGGCCCGAACCTATCTAAATTGTGTGCCTACGTACACCATCGAGTTCCTAATTTCGGCAACACTCACCAACCAAAACTCTACCTCGGGTACTCCCCTTGGTAGGTTGTTGGGTTGGACTCTCTGGTCGAATCCAACTAGTATTCCTGTAAAATAACCGACCTGAAACCTTCCTCCTCCGATATATAAGGATGGGCAAGCGAACAACATAGAGGACGTAGGGTATTACACGATCTAGCATCCCGAACCTGTCTAAATTGCGTGCCTACGTATACCATCGAGTTCCTAATCTTTGCATACTTTTACTGCTTTATATATGCTAGGTCCGATAGATCTTTACCCCTACCCCTCGTATTGTTAGCCGTCGAGCCTCTGACGTTAGCATATTACTATTGAGAGCCGATGTTTCGATCAGATCTTATTCGTTTCTCATGAGAGTATGATGACGTCATTGAGCCGATAGGGGTGCGTACGAGGCCTTGCTGTCGTGATCTTGTCTGTTAGGTTAATGAGTTGAAGTTAATGCACTCTCACCGTGTTACTTTGTGTAAGTTCAATTACATGGTCATGACATTGATTAGGATTCCATTAGCTTAATTAGTCTGTAAGCGGTAGGCAAGAGGTCCTTGTTTGACGTGCTCTAATCTTTTAGGTTAACAGATTGATGTCAATGTTCTCTCACCGTATTAGCTTATCTAAGTTCAATTACACGGTCATGATATTGACTAGATTTGTTAATCTATCTGACGTGCACATGGCTGACAAGGGCTCCCTTTGATGGCTGTTATGTTACAATGCTTTATCCGTCGGCTGACATAGCTGATCGCACATGCCATTAATGCTTTATTTATTTATACCGTATGATTACATTGAATATCTATTTGTCACGGTGTTTATTCCAAAAACGCCTACCCATGAGTTCGAAAGGCTCCGTCACCGATCGGCTCATAAATTTAATGTTTACCTTATCAATTTTCAGGTCAAATTGACTGGCACGCCTTGCACCACTCGCGAGCCGATTTGGAGCCTGTACGGGAACGTTGTTCAATGCAGAAGTCTAAGGTTCAGATTTTGCGTCAACATTCTCTGTTTCATAAAAGAAACTTAGCATACAGTAAGTTGCTAATCGCATTCTTTCTACTTTGAGCCGTTCATAAGTCATAATCCAGTCAAAAGAAAAAAATCAGACATCCTGGTAAAAGATTTGTTTCAAATCTTCTGAGACATGGTTCATTCAGCATCTTGGTTATTCCTGAATCCTGAATGCCTAACGAGACATATTTTCCAAACTATTCCTGGCAAGGAATAATAGGCATCTTTGAAAAGTCCCTGTGACGAAAACAACATCCCATTTGCCTGCCAAACACATGAGATGCTGCGATCAGGCGCATAGCTCCTCATGGAAAAAGAAAACAGCTGGAATCTTTTCCTTGTTCAAACGGGCACTCCAACTAGAAGCCAGTACAATTACCGTATAACTGTCACAACATTTGCAGCACGTTCCTGATCTTGTCAAAAGCGAGAAATGCCAAAGATTTCAACTGTGGACATGCTGATTCAGTCAGTCAGATCGCCTCTGGGAACGAACCAAAGCCATCAACTTGACTGGGTCGCATTCGCAAAGCCCGGCAGGTTACTGATGGCCATAGGAAAGACAGGCCCGAGAAAAGTCTGCAGCTTTCCAGGGCTAGTTGCTGGATAATGGGTAGGAAAGAAACCTCGCGTTTCAGTATCTTTCTCACCCCACTGAGGGACAGGACGTAGAAAGGTTAACTTTTCCAATCTGAAAATCTCACCCCTTTCGATCCTGCTTTTGCAATCTGAAAACTCACGCCCTGTGTGTGCTGAAAGTGATCTGAGCCGGGAGTTGGATCAGATGCCAGGGGCATGGCTTTTTGCCTGAAGAATTATCCTCCTGTTTGGCTTATTCTCGTGGATCTTGGACCGGGAAAACTACAATGGCTCTATGGTTGAGGAAAACCACATCGGTTCTATGGCTGAGGTAGCTAGCCGGCACTGTTTCTTAACGGAAAATAACTAACAAGTACTGACCGGGAAAATTTGGGCACGGAATTGTCTCGGCATCTATATATTTCGTTTGACCTGTGTCGCTGTGTCCTTTTGTTTACTCTGATGTTCAGAACTTCAGTTTCTCTGAACATTTTGGTAAAACCAAGTTCTTACGGAGGGAATACTTCATGGTGAATGGTGATGCGATCAGTCAGCAGAGAAGATATAAAATTCGATTGGCACAGCACATACACTAGAACATCTTGTGGACATGGCATGCGGAACTTCGGTGGGAAAGTCAACAGAGGAGACGACCCCTGCTGTTCCAAAGGGCATTTCTGTGGAGATCCACTCCCCTATAGTTTACTCCTGTTATACTCATTTGGACCAGTGCCACGAGACCAGCCAATAAACATTGGAAGCTTTCTGAGGCAGGATCTGCGTCATGTGATCCACTCGTGAAGGATTGTTAAAGCGCAGACCAGGAACCTGCAGGCAGGGCTGATCGGTTTTGTTTATGTGGCAGGTGAATGGTTTTATTCCCAAATAATTGTGTTTCATGCTTTGGCCCTTTTGACTTGCTTCCTGTCATGTCATTATGTTTGTTTTGGCATTTGCCTGCCTCTTTTTCTGGGGCTGCAGCTACGGCCTGGCAGGGAATCTTTTTGCCTGAGCCCCATCCTTGTAGTTTCACACTGCAATGCTGGGGACCTCCATAGTCATAGCATGGCTTACCTCAAAAAGGCTGGAGAATGCAATCTGTTTCTGTGTATATGTTGGTGGAACTATATAGCCTCGTTTTCTTGACCCCGTGGGTAAAATCAAATGAGAAAAGATATAAGATTCAGTCGGGCTAGTGGTTGATCATCTTTCTCTAGTTTGACGTAAATGGAGTATGGAGAATAACATTGAAAGTTCGTTCGTTCAAAAAAGAACAACGTTGAACGAAACGTACGGCTGGGCAAAATCGACCGTTGAGCTTTGAGAAAAGATAGGAGTACCTGAACAATGAACAAGCAAAGAAGCAGACTTAGGGGCGTTTGGATGCTAATGCTAAACTTTAGCAGTGTCACGTCGGCTAATTAGGAGGACTAAACATGAGCTAATTATAAAACTAATTGCAGAAACCTGTGCTAATTCGCGAGATGAATCTATTAAGCATAATTAATCCATCATTAACAAATGGTTACTGTAGCACAACATTGTCAAATCATGGACTAATTAGGCTTAATAGATTCGTCTCGCGAATTAGACTGCATATGTTCAATTAGTTTGTAATTAGCCTATATTTAATACTTCTAATTAGCATCCAAACATCCGATGTGACATGTGCTAAACTTTAGCACGGTGTATCAACCACCCCCTATGAAAATTCACCCGCCTTCTCTCCTGTAAAGACGCTAACATTTACCATCACTAAAGAGGAGCATTGTGTTTTATACGGAGACAGCAGTGGTTAGTTTTTTTCGTTTACGATAAAGAGACAATGATGCGCATATTCATAAGGATGGCCTGATCGCCGTAGGACCTGATTGGATATCTTATGTTAAAGTTTAACAAGTGTTAAAGTTTTAACACTCTCAGATGAAGTGCTAAAGTTTAACACATTGGGGTGTTTTGATGATGTGTTAAACTTTAACACATTTGGTGGGAAATGACTCTATTGCCCCTCATTTATGGCTGGCGGAGAGAGGGAGGAGAGAGAAGGGGGCAATGGTGGGAACAAGTGGAGAGAGGGACCACTTTTAACAAGTTTAACAACTTTTAACACCTCCTTAAGGTGTTTATGAAATTGGGGTATTAAACTTTAACCCATCCCTTTTAACACATGTGTTTGGGAGGCAATGCGATAAAAAATTGTTAAAAGTGGAGTGTAAAACTTTAACACCACGTTAGGCAGGCTGCACCTGCACATCTCTCAGTCTCAGGACCTCACATGAAGTGCTCTGCAGTCTCAAGCTGTGTGCAGTGTGCTCCTGTATGCTGAGCTGCACCATGCTGCATGCACGCGTGCACCCCACAGACCTAAACCTACCCGTAGCCATCCTCTCGAGTCTACCGCAGGCGCTCAGTTTTCACACCCGCGAACCGGTTCCACGGAACCGAGCAGGAACGCGGAGATCGAGCAGCTCGTGCTCGTGCCCGTGCTCGTGGCCCAGCACTCCACTGTGCGCACGCTGGCAGCATGCACGCACAGCGTCGCAGCCCGGCCGGCACACAGCCGTTTGCGTGCAGCAGCAGAGACGCGTTTGCAGCCGCCGCCGAGCTCGAGGGCGGGGACAAACGCGTGCGCGCGGCACGATGCGCGGGCACATGCCGCGGCAGTCAGCCCTGCACTTGGGTAGATTCTCCTCACGCGCCCCGGCCCGGTCCGGCTGCGGCTACCCATGCTGCCGCTGCGAGATCGCCAAGGTCAACTCTCGCAAACTGTTCTCCGTCCGTCAGTGTGGCTGACAGTGAGTGGCTCAGTAAAAGTTAAACAATGCACACGAACGAGCATCAACTACTATGTTTTTGCTTTGCTTCCTTGCACGAGCACGAGCACGATGGTACCGCGAGACGAGGAGAGATGTCTGTCGCTCGATCCCTCCTCTGGGTCGTCGCCACCTCCGTGATTTGTGCGCCTTCGGTGTTGCTTAGCTGCCCTAAACAATTGCACCAGCATGTCTGCCGTGCCTCCCCCCAAAAGTCAGAGCTCGTGCGCTTCCAAGACACACGATACTGGCAGTGGAAAGGTAGCGAGAAGGGCAAAAAAGGCCTCGGCTTTTGCTGCGGTGAAAGGGGACAAACCAGGCGCCGGGGTCAAATGCGGCCATGGTGGCGACAGATTCGC
Source organism: Setaria italica (assembly GCF_000263155.2). Classification (NCBI taxonomy): domain Eukaryota; kingdom Viridiplantae; phylum Streptophyta; class Magnoliopsida; order Poales; family Poaceae; genus Setaria; species Setaria italica. Next base: position 10,287,554 of record NC_028452.1, on the reverse strand, counting down.
AGATCGTTCCCGTCTTGGTCTAAGGGGAGGAGCATGGGCGCGACGGGATTGGGTTGGGAGACCAAGGCAAGGCAAGGCGGGCAGCCACTGAGGCGATGGAGTCAGAACGCTTGACCCGATCGCGGATACTTTTCGCCGTGCGCGACTCCCCGGGGTGCTGTGCGTTGGACTGCGACACGCCAGTAACTCTAGCCCAGGGTGGAAAATCCGGGCGCGGCTGTCAATTTGGAGCACGTCGGCCGTCGGTTGTGTGCTCGCTCGTGGCTGCACGGCACGGCGCTTACCGGGAAAGCTACACCTACACGTGTGACGGGTTCGCTTGCCCACGTTTGTCACCGCGACGGCTTTTTGAACGATGGGTGGACTTCGGCGGCATGACGCATGTGTACTGCTGGTACTGCACGACACTAGTCTCGCACTCTCGCCACTGCTTCGTTTCAAATCACTTTCAGCAAGAAGAAAAAAAAGGAATTGAAGAAGAAGAAGAAACAAGAAGATATGGAGAATTCAGCCCAACTGTATGTATCTGGCACGCGGAACGGCCTTGTTGGGCACAAATTTGCCTTTCTTTTACGGGCGGCGGTAGAGGGGTTCGTCACTCTGGGCCGGGACGCAATATTCATGGGCCTTGGTTTAAGGAGGCCGGCTTAAAAATGGGCCCCGTTTCCTTCTTAAACTCTGTCGAAATAAATGCCGCTGATGATCATCATCTTTGTTTAGCAGACTGATCTCCCGAACTTAGTTACCGTTCCAGAGGCCACTTTTTGTGATAGCATGAGCCAAAAGCATCGCAAACATTAGTCTATAAACATTGCTGCGGCCTGTTGCGGATACGTGTAGTAGTATAGTACTGCAGATCCATCATCTGCGCTGCTGCTCATGCCGTGGCGCCGTGTCACTGAGCTGCTGAAGACCTCCGTCTTCTCCTTTCGGTGGTAAAGGTGGCGTCGAATATGCAGGCACCAAGTCATGCCCATGGATAATTAACTCCTGGAACTGGGCTGATCATTGCAAAGCTCTGCTCAAACAGCCGCAATGGATTAAGATTTGCTAAGCAGCCGGCCGCCAGTGGTTCTCCTAACAACCATCATGTGATCATGAGCGCAGAAACGCCTTTCCCTCGTCGTGATGACTCATGCGTACTGGCAGGGAGACAGCGGAACAGCGGTGGCCAAAAGAGTTGTATACAAATCCCCATTGTTCAGTGCTGGCGGGAGTGGGAGCAGCGAAATGACAAAACCCAATTGTTTTCGCTTCGCATTTGTGGGCCGCGTCCAAATTCTGAGCCAATGCTTTATGCAGAAATGAACCAGCGATCATAGCGCCTTTCCTCAGAATGATCTGCCCCTTTTATGTTGATTGCTTGTCTGTAACAGCAGATTTTCAGATGCGCTGGATTGTTCTCTGATGAATTCCGAATGCAGTGTTCAGATGCACAGAGGAGATGTCGTCTGTCGGTCTCTGAAAGCATAGTACTCCGTATGTAACAGCGAACAGGAGTGTCCAATTGCCCAGACATGGGGGTGGCCTAGCCTAGATGACTCCCGCGCTCCACCACTCTGGACACACGCAAATGCAGAAAAGAAAAGTCAGCCTCCACCACGGCACCACCACCACCCTGCGCTTCCTTTTCGCGCCATCCTATGCCATGCGGCACTCCCGCGCGGCGCGGCCATTTCTGGCCGCTCTCCGTCTCTTCCGAGAAAGGAAAACGAGAGCTAACGCCGGCAGCAAGGGCAATTTTCTAGAGACCTCTAGAGATAGAGAAGCGTGAGCGCCGCGTGATTTCGGCCCCAGCCCGCGCTTTGGATTGGAGCTGAAGGTCCCGGATATGGAGGCCAGCGAGTACGGCGTCGACGTCCCCCGGCCGCGTGCATCTCTCACCTTTTGCTTCCCCACAAGCTAAAGCAAAGCAGTTGGCTCAGCAAAGACTGGTGCTTTCTTTTTATTCTCTCTCTTTTTTTTTCAAAAAGAATACCAATATTTTTTTTTGTTCTGTGCATGGCTGAAAGCGATGAAATCTGTGTATCAGTATATGCAGGGCAGAGACGAACACACTGGCAGTGGCAAAAGAAGACGTGATTGAGACCATCACTCGCATTGGAAGATCGATGTGGTTTTCGCTAGGGGCATATATTCTTCGACAGCTAGAAAGTGAGTTCCCGCAGCTCGTTTTCCGCGCGTTAACTTCGCTTTCGTCCGCGCGATAGCTGGTCACGCCTAACCAGGAATCGCCCTTTGTGAAGGTCCATTGGTCCAACAGGTTGTTACAGAACATACACTACACCTGTCCGGCTGCAATTATCGGGGGCACTCCTCCATTTGCATTGAGAATTGGGAATAGAATGGCCTTGAATTTGTTAACTGGAAGATGCAAAGCAAAGCTGCATCCATCTATCTATCTTTTTTCTTGGTAGGAGTAGGAGAATATGTATCAACACGGATTCCGCTGCTGCTGCTGCTGCTTTATTTGTTAGGCCTAGTGCCCGGGATCTTCGTGTTGGTGCGCCGGAAAGCATCGCGATGATTCTCCAATTGCGAAAACCCAATGCTGCAACATGTCTTGTCTCTTCTCCACTTTTTAAACGCTATGGCCTACGGCAAAGAAAGACTAGAAAATTTGAGCTCACAACTCACAAGGTTGAGCCAACTATGGATAGATGGATCTGTAGCTGTTAACGGCTAGAACATTAGTCTACTCCAGCCATCGGTGGACGGGGCTGGTTCTTTCTTTGTCTGCATAGATCGCATTATTATATGGATTTGTCTTCCACAAAGACTAACAGGTACTTCCTCCATCCCAAATTATAAGTCATTCCAAGAATTTTGGAGAGTCAGTATATCAAGTTTGATCAAATTTATATGATAATACAATAATATTTATGATGTCAACTAAGTATCATTAGATTCTTCATCAATTATATTTTCAATATTTTCATAGTATACCTATTTGATGTCATAAATCTTTATAATTTTCTCTATAATTTTGATCAAATTTGAGATGTTTTGACTCTCCAAGATTCTTGGAATAACTTATAATTTGGAATGGAGGGAGTATATTTTAACTACTGCTTAACCTTGAACTGGTCACGATCCGTTTGGATGCAGACTGAGCTGTCCTGAGCTCTGGTTTATGTGTGGCTTGCTCCTCATCAGAAGCTGGACGTATCCAGTTTATCCATCAAGCGATGTCAGTAATATTCTAGCGGGAAATGAACTCAATTTCAGTACTAGTATCGGTCACACACTCCAACGGTTGGAATGGTAGTAGCGTACTACACCTTTTATGAACTGAAAGAAAGAAAAGAAAAGAAAAGAGAGAGGAACAGAAATTTCTCGAAGAGCTAGCTAGCACAGTGAAGTCGTTCTCAACAGCTGGCGCCCCAGCCGAAGCGAACAACGTGAATATGCTCGCTAGTCGCCGCCACCCGGCTACCAACCCAACGGCCAACGCCAAATTCCTTGCGTTCGCGCTAGCCCCACCGTACCGCTGGATCAGCAGCCGGCCGGAAGCGCCAACCGCCGCGGCGCCGCGTAGCTTCTATCAATCTTGCCGCTCCTCCCAATCGTGGGGTGCCGTGCAACGGCCGTGCCGTCGTCGATTGCCCACAGCACTGCACGTGCCACGACGAGATGCACGGCACACGCACCCCGTGCACCCCGACCAAACCGCTCTCGGCTCGCACTTGCTGCCTTGCTGGCCTCAACTGCCTCCGGGCTCCGGCTGGCTGCACGGACGACGGCCGGACTCCACGCGCGGCCCCGGCTTCCCAGTCCCACTCGCTGCGGACCTGCGGGGGCGCGTGGCCGCTGCCCACGCCTCATGGATCGTGGGGGGTCGTGAGCCCAACTGTTCCCATGAAAGCGAAGGAAACGACAGAGCGCGACACGTTTGAACGTTAGAAACGCTAATAGCGCGGCTAGATTTGTTGTTTTTAGTATTTTAGAATTCTTTATCAAGATATCTTAAACCTTTAATTGACAATACATAATTTTTAGATTTTGTTAACAAATTTATCAAAATAGTTGTATATGCCTTTTCTTGTGACGATAAGTCATTTTTGACAACCCCTAAGTTAAAATCAAAACCCAAAAAATGGAGGTTATGTTTTACTTTATTTTTAATCTTATATATCTCTCCTTTTTGTTGCTAGTGTGCATTACCTTTTCCCGTAACGTATTCAATATACACTCTTCTCTCGTTTACTTTTTATTAATCTAAAATTATTTATTGTGATTAAAGATTTAGGTATTTATATGTGTCTATTTGACATATTATTATTTTCTAGCCATATGAAAACCAAACTGCTAATTTAACTTAATTCTATGGTTTACTTGACTCAATATGGATCTTTAGATTTACTTAATTTCACCACTAGAAATATGATCATTCGTCCTCAACCTTAATACCAGTTGCTTTTCGACCCGTTACTAATATTAGCATTAGTACCATGTCTAACAGATAGGTCCCCGTGAGCCCCTTTAGTACCGGTTGGGGGTTCCATCCGGTACTAAAGGTTACCTATTAGTACTGGGTGTAGCCTCCACCCGGTACTAAAGGCCCTAAGGCACATTAGTACCGGGTGGAGCCTCCACCCGGTACTAATGGGTGACTTTTTAGCACCGTGTGGAGCTCCCACCTGGTACTAAAGAGCTCCCCCGGCCCCCTTATCCATCCGTCCGCTTCCCTCATCCTTCTCTGCTCCTTTAGTCCTCTATCTCTCTATCTCTCCTCATCCTCTAGCTCTCTCTCTCTCTATCCTCTATCTCCTCCTCTACCTCTCCCCCTCCCTCCTCCACTCGCCCCTCACCGACAATGAGGAGCAACGGCGAGGTGAGGCGGTGGCGGCGATGGCAAGCGGACCTAGAGCGGCGGCGGGCGGGGGTCGGCGGGCGAGCGGTCCGTGAGCGGCGGGCGGGAGGCTGGGGCCAACGGGGCCGGCGGGTGGATTTCAACTTTTTTATTTTTTTAATACCCCTTTAGTACCAATTATTTCAACCGGTACTAAAGTCCCCCTTTAGTACCGAACTAACAATACCGATTGCGAAACTGGTACTAAAGGGGGTTCCCAACCGGTAGTGATGGGGCTTTTCCCAGTAGTGTTTCATAGTTTGTAATTTCTATACTTTATGACAATACTTTAATTACAAATTTATTTGAAAAAATAACAGAGAATATGCCCTAGGGATGAACCAATATCTCTTAGTCATCGGTCATCTTCTTTCCTCATGTAAAATCTCTCTCTCTCTCCAATCACCAGCAAGGCAACAATAAATATGGTTACCCGCTAGGTTTTTTGCTTGGTAGTCTGCCTCCAGTAGCCCTACCAGCTAGCGGTGACGGAGCCTGATAGCAGCGCTCAATTGCATACGTAGTCTCTCTCAATTTTGCTCGTCAAGATTGGGATCGCACAAGGCAGGCGTGGTGGCTTGTCAAAGCGCAAGCTGCTTCTACCGTTGTCAGCGCTTCCCATGTTTGATCTTCGTATAGCGTAAACACCCCCGCTCTTTTGTCCCATGACCATGAGCCGCCATTTGAAGTCCATCAAGTGGTTGTGTTTGGTCTTGTTGCAAAAGCTACATGACCTTATTAAAAGCAGAATAGTTACACATCTCTTCTCCAATTGCGAAAATATCCGGTTCAACTTTTTATTTTTATTTTCATGGAAGGTTCAATCAATTGAGGTTATATGCAATCTCGAGCATTATAACTTAGATATAGTAAGATCAATTGTTGTATATTATTCTCTTTTTTACCTATTAACGTGAGAACATTACAGGTTTTTTAACGCTAAAACATTAACATTATTAAGATAAGATAATTGATAAAAATATGGATAGACACGACCATTACCATTTTTATTATTTTAATATCTAAATTAGTAAGTTATTAATTGTATTTGGCATGAATTCTTTAGTTAGCTATTTTGTTTGTAGAAACCAACTGCTAACTTTTTATATTCTGAATTTATATATTTATTAAGAGCTTTGTTACAATACTTTTAAAGTACAAGTGGTACTTGCAGGTACTTTCCTTTCTTATCCTTGTTACCGAAAAATAATTAAATAGATTTACATATAACTAAAATGGCATCATAGTAATTTCTCACTATTTTTGGTACTTGGTCTCACCAAATTGGTACTTCTTGGTACCTCTCTTTTAGTACTTCATGATACTTCATTTGTTTCCACCGTTCGATTTCGCCGGATGAACGGCTCTCATTTTTTTTTCAAGCACTCTAAAATTTCTCATTTATTAATCTTATTTAATATGGCAATCATTGATGCTAGCATTAGCACATCGTCCTCTCGGCCATAGAGATCAAGTGACAACTGTTGTCCATATCTCTAACACATCCACCTTCATCTTTTCTTGTTGGTCTCCCCGGCCGGTTCCTTCTCCCTTGCTCCACCATCGTGTTTTCTCAATCCCATCACCAGTGTATTGCTACCATACATGGACACCTCCTCCCTCCATTGTCCACTATTGTTTCTCGGTTCCTCGGCTCTTCATCAACCATAGAGGATCGTATCGCTCATCGGCAGATGTCATTGTCTTACTTTTGTACCATCATTGTGTCTGAACCACATGTCGTCATTCGAGCAACAGTGTCAACCCCTATCATGCTACCTTCTTTGCCTATATGGACGCCTTGTTGCCATACATGGACACCTCGTTCCTCCACTATCCACTATTGTTACTCGGTTCCTCAGCTCTTCGTCAACCATGGCAGGTCGTATCGCTAGTCGGTGGACGTCATTGTCTCATTTTTGTACCATCATTGTGTCTAAACCACATGTTGTCCAAGTAGCAGCGCCAACCTGTATCATGCCATCTTCTTTCCTATACGGGCGTCTTCGTTAGACATTCGTCTTGTTGATCCTATACATGAGATCATAGAGGAGCTGGGGTTTGTTTTATTTTGGAAAAATTGGATCTATAGCATCGAAATATCATTGTTTTTGAAAAATACCAGCGAAAGATCTCCGTCACGTAAAATACCATTGAAAGAATTGACCGTTAGTTGAAAATAGCATTCCATCACGGTGGTTTGGAGGTAACGGTACAGTGTGAAACGTGCAGCTCCTCACCTTCTCCTTTTTTCCCTCCGGTAATGACCTTCTCCAGCACCCGTTGCGCTCTCTCTCTCTTGTCTGCTTTCTCCATCGCAAGAAGCCGGAACAGGAAGTCAGCTCCACCAATCCACTCCACGGAGCGAGCGAGCAAGCTTAGGCTCTCCAATTTCTCCGTCCTCCGCTTGTCCACCAAGCAAGCAGAGAGCAGCAGCTCTTCCTTCTCCTGTATACTCTCTCTCTCTCTCTCTCTCTCTCTCTCACACACACACACACACACACACACACACACACACACACACACACACACACACCCCGAAGCAACCAGAGCAAGATCATGCGGCGGCAACCTCGCCTAGGCAGATTTTGCTCCGGTAGCATGCGGCGTGGTATGACGGAGACCAGCGGCGTCCGCCCGCGAGCCAGCGCTCGATGCAGCGCGCGCGGAAGTTGTGGCTTGTGGCCGTAAGCAGGCCTGAAGCGCACGGCGTCCCTGCCTCGAACTCCACCGGCACGGACGATGTTGGAGATGGGCGGGGGTGCTTGAGTAGACGGCGATGTGCAGGGCCCTCGTGTTTTCTTCCAGCGGGTTCTGGATCGAGTTTACGGCGTGAGCACCAAACTGCAGACCATTCTTTTAGTGGTATTTTACGTGACAGATTTTTCGGTGGTTGATCTTTCGGTTCCTAAATTAAATGGTAGAGGAGCTGGGGTTCGTTTTGTCTTACCTGCATCATCATGCATCATGGAGCCATAGGTCACCGACGCCAAAAATGTAGGGCCCAACATTTGGGTAGCTGTTCGCATGTTCTATCGCGATGCATTTTATTCTCTCTAGCTTCTGGTCATGCTCTCTCTCTCCAATAGATTTAATTTGACCTTCCTATTATATCTATTTGGTTGCTAAATCGAAGTTAGATTTGCATTTGAATATAATATAGAAATTACCATATGAAAAAATATCCACTTTCTACGTGGTCAGTTTCAGATGGAATTCAAATCAACGTAATGCTCTTCAAGATATCTTGTATCTCTATCTTATTCAATATGGATTGTTTGAATTAATCTAGACCGTTAGATCATAAAATCCAACGGTGTATATTTTTCCTTTTTAAATTAATGTGAAAATTTCTAGGCCCTATAGTCTAGACCGTTAGATCTTCATAAAATTCAATGATGTATATTTTTCTCTTTTTTAGATTAATGTGGGAATTTCTAGACCCTTTCGGCGAACATGGTAGCTTCTTTTAACACTATTGTATTAACATAATATATAAGAAAAAAGTGTATTTTCATTCGTGAATTATTGCAAAAGTATGACATTCATCTTTTATTTGGTGCAAATCAGTCCTTAAGTAACTAAACCGGTGCATTTATCATCCCACCTTATTTTAACAATGGTTTAGTGTCATCAAATGGCGGTTTAGGCCACGTAATCATTTGATTAATCACTGTTTAGTGATGTAATATGATGAATCAAATATTTAAAGCTTAAAAAAATCCAATAAATCCTCTAAATTGGCTACTCATAAAAATTTTATCAGAAAAATTAAAGGAAGCGATTCACACCAAACATTATAGCGATTGACTCAACATTAGACGTGCCTAAACAGTGATTAGTAAGATTATTGCATGGTCTAAACCGATGTTATAAGCACTAAACTAACCTTACACTAAGGTGTGGAGGATAAAAATACACCGGTTTAGTTACTTAAGGGGTTAATTTGCACCAAATGAAACATGAGTGATGAATATTACACTTTTGTAATATTTCATGGATGAAAAATACACTTTTTTTTTATAAAAATAAACAGCAGCTCGCCCAGCAAAACGATCGAGGCATGTAGCGGACGGCCGGCTCCGGCTGGTGCTGGCCGGGTAAAGCCTGGTGCTTTGCTTGCAACCTCCCCGCTGCCATATCGGCCAGCGCGGCTCCAGCCGCGGGTTCGCGCTGCTCGCTGTGTGGGCTGGGCGCGGCGGCGTCCGGTGCAAGCTCCTTGCGCGCGTTCGCTCTAAGCCGTCCGGCCCGTCCGTGTGCCTCTGCTTTGCTGCAGCAGAGCTGTAGCGGTATGGAGCGGACAGTTGGAAAGCGTCGCGTTTTGCAATTGCAGTTCGCACCCTGCCTTGCCAGGCTTGTTGGTTGTTGCAGAAGCGCCCTGGTGACTGCCCCTGCCCGGTGCTACTCTGCTAGCTCTTCAAGGGTGTTTGGGAGGAGGGGGCTATTAGCCCCCATCACATCGAATGTTTGGACATTAATTAGGAGTATTAAACCTAGACTAATTACAAAACTAATTACACAACCCCTAGGCTAAATCGCGAGACGAATCTATTAAGCCTAATTAGTCCATGATTTGACAATGTGGTGCTACAGTAACCATTCGCTAATGATGGATTATTACAGGTGTTTTAGACCACATCGCGATTTAGCCTAGGGTTTCTGCAATTAGTTTTGTAATTAGCTTATGTTTAATCCTCCTAATTAGTATCCGAACATCCGATGTGACAGGACTAAAGTTTAGCTTATGTTTCTGCAATATGGAAGCATTTAAGGCTTTAAGTTCTTTTTCCATAAAACATTTTGTACAAAACTTATTATGAAGCTGAGATCGGGTAAACCCCTCTGTCACATGAAAAGTGCAATTGTATGGTTTTCAGACAGATTAATAATAAAGTAAAATGAGCTTGGTGTCTCTGGGTACTAGCATTTGTTGCCATATCCATGCAGAGTGTCTATTTGGTTTCTATTTAAATTTAGTCCTGCATGTACTTATAGTTAAGGAACATTACCAAATCATTCTACTCATACAGTTAATTAAGGAACTATAACTAATTAACCTTTCACAATCAGTGTACAGTGTAGTGTGAGCTTCTCACTACTGGTCCGACATATAAGATAGCACTCCTTGTGGGAGACAGAGTATAGCCTATTTGCTTTTAAAATTATGAGAAAATTTCTTATTTGACACTAGAAGATGAATTAATTTCTTTCTTGACCCTAAAAAATTCATATCCCTTATATGACACCGAGTTCTAACTTTCATTCCATATTTGACATTTTTATCACTTTTGTTAGTTAAGTTGGACAAAACAACCATCAAATCACCTCCAAAATTCATGAAACCTTTTATGGCCAATTAACAAATGAAGATGAATCCATCTTGCTTAAAATCGCATATGTACCTTTTCAGTTTTCAAATTAAAATTCATCAAATTCTACTACTTTTGAAGCATATTTGAATTTTTATGGCACCAAAATACTTTTAAAAAATTATGGGGAAAAACCTAATATTCCGTAGATGAGATGTAGTCACTTATAAGATTATTTTCCATCATAAGTTACACAGAAAATTATGAGGTTCTTCTAATATTTTCCAAACTTCTCCAAGCTGGTTAGGTGCTGAGTTGGATTAGACATCGCAGGTTTCAGTTTAAGAATTGGGAAGAGGTTAAGAACCTAGTGGAATCCACTGCGAGGGGAAGTGCTGAAGTGAAGAAAAGCCCTGTTCTCCATAATTGTCTGTGTAACTTATGCTAGAAAATAATTTAATAAGTTATTGTATATGATGTGAGAAATACAAGTTATTTTTCTATAATTTTTTAGAACTGTTTTGGTGCCTTTAAAATTCAGATAATTTGTAATAGTAGCCTAATTTGGTGAATTTTAATTTTAAAATAATAAAGGTACACATGTGTTTTTAAGAACATGGGGTTCATCTTCATTTATTTTATCACTACAAAAAGTTTCATGAATTTTGGAGGTAATTTGATGGTTATTTTGTCCAACTTAACTAACAAAAGTGATGAAAATGTCAAATAAGGAATGAAAGTTAGAACTCGATGTCATATAAGGGATAAGAATTTTTTCAAGACTAAGGAAGAAATTAAGTCATCTTCTAGCGTCAAATAAGGAATTTCCTCTAAAATTATTGCGTTCTATACAAGTTTATAGTTCCTACTTTATGTCTTTATTTACTTTCTCAATGAAAATAAACCTAATCATCTCTCCAAAATAAAGTACAAATCACACTAGTTTGCAAGAAAACCAAGCTGTCCTACAGCTCTCGTCTCTCCCCTAAACAAAAAGAACCCGTACATCGCCAGCGTGCCACACTAGACGTTGGTTGCATCTGCCTTGGACTCAAAGCAAAGTCTAAGGACCGCATCTCCAAAAAAAGGAAACCCAGAGGGGCAAGACGCAAAACAAAAACCTTCTCCGCCGGCTCCCATATATTCACCGGTCTTCCGAGGCTCCCCGCAGCCCGCAGAGCACGTCGCCTCCCCGTCTCTTTCTCCAGTTATTTTCCCAACCAAAACCCGATCAATCTTTACCAGCCAAACCAATCCCCCCCACGAAGGCAGCGACGGCAGAGCGCCCAATGGCCATCGAGGCGGACACGGTGGCGGCGGCGAGGGCGGCTTCGGTTTCGGTTTCGGAGACGGCGCCCATGTCCCCGGCCGCCTCGGCGGCGGCGGCAGCGGGCACGGCGCGGCCGCGCGTCGGGTGGCTAAAGAAGCTCATCCCGCGGGACTACCTGCCCCGGAGCCGGCGGTGGAGGCTGGCCGCCCCGTCCGCCGGCGGCGCGTCCAGGCTGGCGTCGTCGCTGTCGCGCTCGCTGCGGTGGAAGCGCCTCCCGGGGCTCTCCTCCCTCAGCCTGCGCAGCGGCTCGGCGTCGGCGGTGGTCGACGCGGTCGCGTTCCGCGTCATGTACGTTGTGGAGGCCGTCGTGCTGGGGCTTGCGCTCTCGTGCTTCTTCCTCTGCTGCGGTTGTCACCTCTGAGCTGTTTCTTCCCCCTCTTCACCGCTACTACAGTACTACTTGGCCGGGCGTGTAACAAATGCCATCGTTTTCCTGCTTCTTCAGTTCTTCTGTCGATCATTCTGCTGTAAATTTTCCACCTTTGAGTATAAAATGAAAATTTGCAATGTCAATTGGCAGTTGGTTAGTTTAATTTGCGCGTTTTTGGATGCTGTGATGCAAGAAATTGTATCATGGTAGACTGGGAACCAAAGAATTCTTGTTTGTTTATTCGTATTGCTGTCGTCGTCTCGTTATAAAAAAGGAAACGGGATTGCTATCATTTCTTTCCTTCCGAACACTCTGATTTCTCTCCCCCTTCCTCTTCACGCCCTCTATCCAAATTCCAAAATAATTGGTTGCTTGAGAGTAACTCTGGAGGGGATCATGGAGGAGGGGCCGAAGGCGGATGCGGCCGCGTTTGGTTTCCCGGCGCCGGTGGGGCCGGGGGCCACGCGTGTCGGGTGGATCGGCATCGGCGTCATGGGCGGCGCCATGGCCAAGCACCTCCTCGCGGCTGGGTTCGCGGTCACCGCGTACGCTCGCACGCCGGCCAAGGCGGAGAGCCTTTGTCGCCGCCGGTGCGAGCCTCGCGGACTCGCCGGCGGCAGTGGCTGCTGCATCCGATGTGATGATGTTCACTATGGTCGGAAACCCCAGCGACATCCGCGCGGTGGTCCTGGACCCAGCCACCGGCGCCCTTGCCTGCCTCCGCCCCGGCGGCTTGCTGGTGGACTGGACGAGCTCCTCCCCTTTCCTCTCACGCGAGATCGCCGCGGCCGCCCCTCCTCAATGCGCCATGGTGCTTTACTGTAAAATACCTTTACACAACTGCATGGGCCGTCCTTTTACTCCTAGGTTGGGCCATTTTTCCCAAATCCCCATCCCCACTTTAACACGCTAAAACAATAAGAAACCATTGAGACGAAAGGTGAGGTGCCATGCGCCCTTTTCCACAACAGTAGCCGCTCAGCTACTTTTAGTTTGGCTGGTACAACAAAATGAAGTAGCTAAATCATGGGGAAAAAGGCTAACTACAAATTTGTACCAAGTGAAGTAGCTACATGGGGAAAAAAGGCTAGCTACAAATTTCACTTTGACCATGAGGACATGCCCCCCCTACCGCATCTACTTCATCGCTGGACTCTACTTCACTAGTCATCTTCTATTCCTCAACTTCAACTTCGCAGCTTTGTCGTTTAGCTTCAACTTTAACAAATGTAGTCGAAGTAAAAAAATCAGTCGAAGTAGCGAAGGTAGATGAAGTAGAAACATGCTTCTTCCGTGTAGTCGACGTAGTCGAAGTAATTATTCCATCTCTTGTGTAGTCGAAGAAGAAATTCCATTTTTAACCGTGGTTGATGTAGTCGAAGTAGAGGAAACAGAGAGTCGCTGCCTTTATCCCGCCGAAGCCATGAACGCCTTCGAATCTTCGCTCACACACGTTAGGCAAGACTTGAATCTCGAGATGAATCTATTCTCCATGATCCCGCCATAGCCCCTCTTGGCCGGTGCTTGTGGTGAAGATGGCAATGAAACTTTGCGTGTTGTCGAAGTAGTGACGAAGGCGACGTAGATCGAAGCTCCTTAAGTTGAGGTAGCAACGAAGACGAAGTCGATGCCTATGCCGATGATTGTGGCAAACCCCTTGAGCTGAAGTAACGACGGAGGTGAAGTTGATGATGACGCTGATGGCAAGCCCCTTGAGCCGAACAATGTCATTAAGGATGGAGGTGAAGCTGCCGGAGAGTCCCTTTAGCTGAACAATGTAGTCAAAATCGAAGTAAACAATGTTGAAGTTGATGGCAAGCCCATTTCCTATGCAATGTTTAACAAACAGTTCCTTGCAAGTACTACATTTAGTTACAAGTTTATATTATTTTTTATAAACGAGGTGCAACATTTTTCTCCTATTTTATGTTCATATTTTGACAGAAGTTTCCTTAGGTCAGGGTAACCTGTATGAGAATACACGAAGTGTCTTGTCAGCCAGACTTCGATTTTTATGCAACTTCGTGTTTCACGAGTTGACTTTTCATTCCCTTCACGTTTCATGAAGGTGCTTTCGTTTTTACACGAAAGACTTCATTTGCTCCCTGAATCCATAGGTAGCTTAGCGTCACATTTTCGTGTGCTCCAACAATACATTTTTGTGCGCTTAAGTGAGTTTTGTGGACAATGTGACTATCTACCTCATCGTTCATAAATTCACTAATTCTAAGTCTCTGACACGTGCTTGCCGAAAGTGATTCCTCTTCGAAAAGTAGAGGTCAATCACTTCAGCCTTTTCTCTCTTCTCCTTTTTTTCTTCTCTTCTTCTTCTTTTTTTCTCTTTTTTTGGGGACATATGAGTATTCTCCTCTTCATATAGATGAAGTCAATAAATTGTCCTTTTTCAATAAAACAAGTCCATTAGATGAATCCAATTATGCCCACTGTGATAGCCGAAGAGCCATGCGGTAACCCATAAGTTTCAACTCAATTATATGTAACAACCTAGTCTAATTAAACTATGTTTAATCTTAAATAAAGCCATTAGAGTATAAAGAAGAACAATTGGCAGTTGTGAAGACAAGTAAAAAGGTACTTTTGCCCTCACAAGCTAAACCGCTGTTTAAAATATAACTCAAATTTTTGCTTAAGAACTTAAAAATCTTTCTAACTAAGAGTTGTAGAACTCAATTTTCCAAACAACTTTTATTTTTGGTGTTTTTTCTGAATCTGAGCAGAAGGCCTTCAAAAACTCGAAATTTGAATCTGTGTCAATTTAAGAAAAACATATGAAGTCCCAAATTTGGGGCTCTTTATTTCGAAATTTCTAATATAAACTCAAGCCGAACTCTATACCAAAGTTTTACAGCTTCGAGACCTTAACAATTTTGACTAACGGAGCAAGGTTGAAATCTGCACAAAAAACTTTCAAAGTCCAGGTTAAATTCAGCCAGTTCGGTCAACCCAGCCTCAATGAGCAATCTAGGCTAAGTCTGGAAGCAGCTCAACCAGGCATCTTGGCGTGAGCTTATCTCTCAAAAGTTGAACAGAACATCATAAAAACCCTTTATAAGAGTTTGAGAACTAAGTTTATACAATAACTTTATCAACTGGACTCTGGTCAAATTCGCATCAGAAGCTTTTCAAAATTCGGGCTCAAGTCAGCCGAAAACCCAAATCGGCCAAACCGCCGTTTTTGCCTTAGTCTGAAATCCGACGTTCCTCCAAACTTTAAAGCTTTGTATCTTCAAATCTGTTGCGAATTTGAACTCAGTTCAATTATGAAAGTTGAACTTGGATCTGAGGACTACAACTTTTGTAAAGGGAGTTAATGTCGTGTGGATCAAATATCTGAAGTTAATCGCGCTCAAAGACTGCCCCATCGCCGGATCCCGCAGATCCCTCGCGCCCAGAGTGCGTGTGCGTCACGCTCCTCTTGCCGGCCGCACCGTGGCGCAAGCTCACTGGCACCGCCCCGTCGCCCCATCCTCAGCCGCGACAAGTTGGGTCGACGCACCGGCAGCCCAGTTGAGCCCACGGACGCCCTGCCCGCTGCCCCGCCTCGCCTCGCTCAAGGGTGCGCCTTGCCACGGCTTTGCACACTCATGCCCCGCGACACCGCCGCCTCCGTCAACCGCCGCCCCGGCCGCAACAGCTCCTCCCCGCCTCGCCAGTGACGCGTCCCGGCAAAGCCGTTATTGCCGCGCACGCTCGCTTCGCCTGCGCCTGCACGCCTCACCTGCGACGCCCTCGTGTGTCGCGCCACCCCTCCCTCCTCTGCGCCAATGGCTCCGCTGCCATTAATGGCCGCCATAGCACCCTAACGCCCTCTGGTCCCGTCCGCTAGCGCCGCGACTCCGCCTCGCTCGCCGCTCCACCCCAGCCCTATAAAGGGAGGCCTGACGCCGCCTGTGCCCCGTTCCCCGCTCGCCCTCCAACCTCGCCGCACTCCCCTGCTCTCACTCTCAGCTCCGCCGCACACCCTCTCCGTGGAGCTCCCCCTTTTGCACTGCCCCGCACGTCGCCGACACCACCACCAGCTTTGTCGCCGCCTCGCGAAGCTCAAGCGCTCGCCCGTTGCCACCTCTAGGCCCCAACGCCGCCGGAACCCCCGCCACCCAACGCCGTCCCTGCCGCTCATCGCCTATCGCTGTTCCGCCCCCGCCAAACCTTCTCCGCGCTCCCAACTACCGCAATCAACTTCCGGTGAGCCCCCGCAGCTCCCCCGCAACTCCTTGCCCTGGATTGGCCGGCGCATCGCCGGAATTTGGCCGGACCGCCGCCGGGTGCACCACCAGGGACACACTTGTATCTTTTCCCTTCTTCTAGGGTCCTTAGCGCTAAAATATAGGGACCTGTGTGTGTTTGACCTATAGACCTAGGGGCTAGACCATAAGTTTGCCGAGGTTTCTCTGTTATAATTGGCAGGAAATGTGATTAACTTTGGAAATTCACCAAAACTCATAGAAAATTAAGAAAAATGTCAAACCAATTTTGCTAGACTCAGTATAAAGTGTAGTTTCTAATAAAAATGCTTTTGGCACATGTCTCTGCTAGGATTAATGTTACATGTTTTAATCCTTTTTAACCCATTTAAATCATCATAAATTGCAAACAAATGCTAAAATAGTAAATCCAATTCTCAAGTGTTTGTTTCAGAGAATAGAAGCTTATAAAAATGATGTGGAGCCTAGCTCAGATGTTTAAATCTTTGTTTTAGTTTTATCATGGAAATCTAAAGTTACTTTTGTCTTTTTGCATAATAATTAAACCAGAGATGATAAAAATGTGAAACCAATTGGAATAAGTTAGTGGTATAGTGTAGTTTGTAGGAAAAATATGGAATCTGATCAGAAACAGAAAGAAAAACCACTTTCCTTTTTAGGGAAGAATAAATAGGGTAAATGTATGGAAAAAGATGCCCTTCACTTAAAATTATGAAAAATTCACCAAAGGCTCTGTATCACCCCTATAACTCACTGTTAAAATTTCATGACCAATTTCATGATGGTGTCTGTTTTAAAAATGTTTAAGTGTATGCTACCTTAGGGTAATAAAGTAATGCTAATTCTTTTATGCACCTCCATGGATCTCAAATTTATGCAGTAGCTTATCTATGACAAAGTTAAGTTTCTGTCAAATTTGTGGCTTCATAGCTTGCTGTTTGAAGATGGAAATAAAATTTGGAAGATAAACCTAGCTAGATGAAAGAAAGAAACCTTGAATAATGATAAAGGTAATTTTTGGAAGAGGTACAAAAGAACATTCAGAAATAGGATAACTTTCCGATCTAAAGTTTAATAAAGTTAAGTTGTATATATGTACACAATCACCATCAAATTCACCCTAGGTTTTGTACCACAACACACCTTACCTTGTGTAGAAAGGTGTAGAACCTTGTTTAGGTGAATGTGGTCATAATGTGTCATTGTCAAGATTAGCGGATCAAGACTACGGCTAGTAAATTTCTTTTATGCGCGTAAGGCTTCGGATGGTGGCGTGGGAAGACACGGGGTTTAGACTGGTTCGGGCAAGGAAAGCCCTACGTCCAGTATAAGGAGCTACTCATGTTGCCCACGTGGGGTCTGTAGTAGGGGTTACAGGCAGGCAAGAGAGGGAGTTGGTCCCAAGTATCTTGGGTGTGCACTGATGCTCTAATGGTGAGTGTGTGTGTGTTCTGTTGGCTTGAGAGTCCCCCTGTCTCAGGACCCCCGGTACTCCTTTTATAGCGCAAGGAGAGCCCGAAGTTACAGATGAGCTAGACGTGAGGAGAAGTCAAAGAGATAAGCTAAGTAAAGTAAAAATAAAAATACAAGGAGAAGGACCAAGTTCCCGAGTCGCCGCCTCCCGCTCCGGCCTTCGGCTCCTGTCAGCGCGTCCACCGGAAGAGGGCAGATGCCTTCGGATCTTGTCGACGATCTCCCTAGTGACCGTTGCTGCCAGGCATGATGATGGTGTTCAGCCGTGGCAACTGTGCCCGTTGGGGAAGCCGGCTGACCCATGTTGTCCTGCTTGCGGCTCGTGGAACACGGACGTCGCGTCCCTGTCGCCAAATAAGTGGGGCGCAGGAACGGGCGGAGCTCCTTCCTGTGTCGGGTCGCGCAGGCCATGAGTGCCTCTTGACGAATCTGGGGGAGCCATAGGCCACTGTGGCCTGTGCGGTCGCGGCTACAGTGTTCCACCCGGGTACTTGTGGCGGTCACGTTGAGGGGCGCGGACGTCTTTCTGCGTGTCAGAGCCGCAGCGCATTTATGGCAAGATCGGCATGGGGCCCATGAGATCTGCACCCTCGTCTGCCGGTCCGCGCCCGAGGTGGACCCTTGTCTTGTAGGCCCGGATTGGTCGGGCGAGGCGGAACCTTGCGGCGAGAGGTCGGGCGCATCCGACCCTAGGACCGTGGGTCGGGCGAGGCGGAGTTTTGCCATTGAGGGGTCGGGGGCGTCCGTACCCAGGGCCCTGGGTGGGGCGAGACGGAGCGTGATGTCCCTTGCTCATGCTCGGCCGGCGACAATCGTCATTACCGCAGGTGGGTCTGGGCCTTCGTGATTGTTGTTATAAGAGTCATTAGGAGGTCGTTAATATTTCCCCCCAACAGTAGCCCTCGAGCCTGTGGTGGAGCGTGAATGCTCCTCCAGAGGCTGCTCTCATCGTTCTTCGGGGATCTTCACTCGTCATGCAAGCGGCAGTTAATCAGGGATAGGGAGTGTTGTTTGCTCGGCTTGGCCGGCGAGATTGATCAGGCGTGGTGTCCTGTGGGCGACTTGGCGCGGGAGGATTTCTTGTCGTTTCGTAGGGCACCTTCCGTCTGGAGACCTTAAGTCGTGACCATTCGTGTGGTCATTGGTTGCGAAGCTAGCCCCCGAGCCCCCGCGCGTTGCAGGAGACCGGTCGGGAGGTTGGATCGACTTTTGAACGTTACCCGTCAAGCGTCCATTCGCTGAGACGGAGGGGGTGAGCCGTGCCACGCTATCCTCACCAGGTGAACCGTGGTGCTCGTTGAGCTGCAGACAGGTTGATTCGAGTGGGGTCTCGGTCCCCGTTCGGGGGGGGGGGGGGGTCTGGCTCGGGCCAAGCTGGTGGCGTACCCCAGATTCCGGCCGGCCAGTTCATATAGTTCTCGAGTCTGTTTGATCGGATCCGGGGGCTCGTTGCCTTTCTTCAGGGAAAAACCATGAACTTTGGTGCCGGTCCGGACTCGAATGTGAGGTCAGGACGCCCTAGGGTGTCATGCGCCCGGGTGATGGCCGCTAGCGGACCCGTCCCTTCTCACACCTCGCTCGAGGTTATCCTGGGGTGGCTGTTGAACCCATAGTGGGCCAGCCTTCGAACCCCTGGATTGTAATGGGCCGTAGGGGCGTTTTCAGCTCCGTATCCCTTTTTTACCTTTTGGTGGGCTTTGGGCCGGATGTGGAGGAAGTTGTGCGCGTGCACTCTCCAGGAGGCGAAGTGGCGGAAGATGCCAGCCCGCGAAATGAGGGAGGAGAGGTTGTTTCCTGCAGCAGGTCGTGCGCACGATTTCCAAAAAGGGCGGGCGTGACGGGGCGTACCTGGTGCCGCATTTACTGCGATGGGGCCACCTGTTCCACTTCCCACGCACCTCCCTATAAGACGAGGAGTCCGCCTCGCCGATTCCGCCCGCAACTGCTCCCAAGTCTTTTCGCTTTCTCACGCGTCCTTCACCTTCTTGCGCGCCGTTCGCCTTCCTCCGCCCAGCACAGTAGCCTTCCTCACCTTCCGCCGTCGAACCTTCCTCTCCTTCGCGATGGGGTTCTGGGCGCGCTCAAGCTTTGGTACCTCGCGCGCCGACGGTCTCACGAGGAAGGGCCTCCTCTGCGAGAGGACCGAGAGGGGTGAATGGCAGTTCCCCGAGATGGAGGAGGTGCCAAGTCCGCCCGGCGGCTACATCGTGTCGTTCGCCCACTTCCACGATAGAGGGTTCGCGACCCCGCCGAGCCTCTTCTTCCACGGGCTGCTGCACTACTACGGGCTCGAGCTGCAGCACCTTAATCCTAATGGGATCCAACATATCGCGGCGTTCGTTGCGCTGTGTGAGGGGTTCCTGGGCATCAAGCCCAACTTCTCGCTCTGGAAGTACTTCTTCGTGGTCAGCCTGTACCCGAAGGTCGAGAAGAAGGGGAGCCAGCAACGGGCAACCCCGGTGCCGATAGGGTGCGCCGGTATCCACCTCCGCCATACCCGCGCTAAGGAGTACATGGCGATGAGGACCGCGGTGTCCCACAAGGGGTGGCATCAGTAGTGGTTCTATGTGAAGAACTACCCCAACTCCTGCCTGCCAGAGTTCACCGGCCGTGTCATTGAAGTGGCGCCAGAGCTGTGGTAGTACAGCCTGGTGGAGAAGGAGAAGAAGCGGATCATCGGTTTACTTTAGGCCATCGAGTACCTGAAGGGAAAAGGCCTGACCGGGGCTGGAGTTATCGGGGCGTACCATGCTCGGAGGGTGGCACCGTTTATGCTCTGGGTCCGCTCGCTCGCTGAGATGGCTCCCGACGCGCCGACCAAGGGCACCGTCCTTGCGACGGGCGCGCTTGCCGCCATCGAGATCCGGCAGCGAGTCCGGGAGGCGCTGGACGATAAGGACACCGATTACCCAGTGCCCGGCCACCCTCCGACGCGTCCGGACAAGAATTTCGTCAAGCTGGTGAGGACTTCACGCTCTCATTTCTTTTTCCTGCATTTTTTGGTTCGTCGCTCTGATGTGGAGCTTTCGTGTCTGCAGGGCCACATGACTAATGTCATCGACTCGCGCCCGCCGGTGCCAGAGGATACCAAGCGGCTGCAGCAGAACCGCCTCCTTGCCGAGAAGCAGAAGAAGCGCAAGGACAAGGAGATGGAAAGAAAGAAAAGGAGGGCCACCAAGGAGTTCCAACGGCGGCGGAAGGGCCAGGTTGTGTCGGACGATGATGACGATGACGATGAGGAGGAAGAAGAGGAAGAGGAGGAGGAGGAAGAGGAGGAGGAGTTCGTTTTGGCCCCCCGGCCGGGCGCGCTCGTCATCCGGGAACAGCGCCCCCAAACGGCTGTGGGGGACAAACCGAGCGGGCCACCTGCCCAGGCCTCGACCCCGCAAAGCTCTGCGGCCGCGCCCCAGGGGTCGGCATGGGGCGCGCCTCGGGGGTCGATGGAGCCGACCCCCGACCCTCTGCCTGCGGCCCAGGAGCAGAGAAGTTGCAGCAAACGGCCGTTGCCAGATGCCCCAGGGTCGGCGTCAGGCTCGGAGGCAAAATGCGCCCGCCGTCCTTGCGCTGGGGGAGTGTAAGTGGAAATTCCTCACATGTATTATTCCTTCCCTGGCATCGAGTCGTTTTCGTTGATGTTGTTTGTTATTTCACAGCGCCGCCCCTCGGGGCCTCGTCCCGCCGCTGGCGCCGAAGAAGGCGCTATGGGTGTCGTCCACGTCCGCGGGGCGAACTGCGGCCCTGCCGGTAGCGAGCGGCAGTGTCGCGGGGGAGGAATGGTGCCGCAGCTGGGCATAGGGTAGGGTCCAACCCGTGCTCTGCCCTGTGCCCCCACGGCTGACCCTGCGGGAC
This sequence comes from Setaria italica, assembly GCF_000263155.2. NCBI lineage: Eukaryota > Viridiplantae > Streptophyta > Magnoliopsida > Poales > Poaceae > Setaria > Setaria italica. The sequence continues at coordinate 10,266,145 of NC_028452.1, read as the reverse complement.
GAGGCGTTTCCCTCAGGGGCCTTCCGACCGGTGAGGTGATAGACCTCGACGACGAGGCGGAGGAGGAGCCTGCGGCTCCGACGGTGACGGCGGAGACAGGGGCAGCTGCCCCAGCGACTGCGACGGGGATGGCGGTAGCGACGGAGGAGGGAGAGTCCGCCCCCGCGGTCACGACGGGGACAATGGTGGCGGAGGAGGCGGGAACGCCCACCCCGGCAGCGGCGGCAAAGGCGGCGGTGGCGGCGGAGGCGGGGGTGCCGGCCCCGGTGGCTACGACGGAGGCAGGGGCGCCTGCCTCGGTGGCCGCGACGAAGGTCGCGTCGGCGGTGGGAATGGGAAGGCCTGCTCCGACAGCCGCGACGGAGATGGTGGCGGTGGCGGATGGATCGGGATGTGCGTCGGCGCCGACGGCAGCCGCGGCGACTTTGATAGGGATGACGGCACACGTGTCGGGGCTGTCGACGAGGCCGGCGGCATCCGGAGCAGTGGCACCTGCCCCAGCGGCGGCGTCGGGGTCGGCCGGAGCGACCTCCAGCCTTGTCTTGGTTAATCCCGTTCCCAAGGTGTGGAGTGGGACTACTTTGCACTGGATGTCCCGCGATGACCCGAAGAGGCCCCTCTTCACGCTGGATGATGCCGGGGAGTGGGGTAAGTGGCAGGCGGTGCAGGGCGGGCTTGCCAATGTCCGTGGTGCCCTGTCTTCCGCGATGGGGGAGCTGGACGGTGTCGTCATCCCCAGGGGCCATGTACGGTATTCCTCCCGATGGTTGTTTTCCTCTTGTCTCTCCGTTGCTGAGCATAATCTGTTTTGTAGGCCCTCCAGGAGTGCTGCCGTGGGAAATCCGATTTCCTTCGGCTCGAGCGGGGGTTCTGGGAATGCTTCTCCATGGAGAGGCAGCGGACCGGGGAGCTGACCGGGCAGGTTGCCGCCGCTCAGCAAGTCATCGATGACCTGCGCAGGAGCGAGCAGGCGGCGTGGGAGGACACGCGGCGGTCAGAGGACAAGTTCCAGGCCATCGTCAAGAAGGCTTGCCTCGATCTCGAGGAGTTCCAGGCTGCTGTCGAGAAGGCCTACCTTAATGCCGAGGAGCTCGCACGGCTGAAGGGGGAGCATGAGGCCCTCCAAAAGACCGTCGAGCGTATCCGGCGCGAGCGGCGGAAGGCTTGGCAGGATCGGGACTTCGAGGTAACTCGAAAGGTCGAGGCGAGAAGGTAGCGGCCAGGCTCAGGGCGGAGGTTAGTCAACTCCACGTGCAAGTGCAGGGGCTTCAGACCGTCGTGGCCCAGGGGCTCGACCGGGAGCGTGAGCTGAAGGCTCAGTCCGAGGGTAAGGTTGTTCTCGTTCTTTCATTTTTGCAGCTTCGTGATGGTTTCTAACTTGGACTTCAATGGACGGCCCTCACAGACGAACTCGCACAGCTGAGGGAGGTCCTCGACGCGGAGCGCGCCGAGCACGGCAACCTGCGGGACGCGGTCCGCGTTGTCTGCGATGGCCTCGGCATGGTCCACGGGGAGGGGATGAGTTCATTGGCGGCTCGTGTCCTTGGGATGTACCGGCAGGCCTGCGAGATTGCTCTGGAGGCGCTCCATGTCGGCGTGAGACGGGCCTTTGGCGTCTTCGGCTCCCACTATTCCGGCATCAACTTCGCCGGGATGAGTAGGGGGTACGCCTCTGGTTACTCCGAGGCCGAGCTGGACGAGATCGATGCGTCGGTGTTCAACCCAGCGGAGGCCTTGGCGAAGCTTCTGGAGGATGAAGTTGTCCCGCCCGAAGACCCAAGGATGAGCCAACTGTATCGAGCTTAGACGCCCAGAATGTAAATATGTTAGGCGACTTTGAACTTGTTTTTGTGATGGCCCCAGAGGCCTTTTCTTGTTATTTGTTGAAAAAATGTTTTCGATCCTCTTTCTTGTTTTTTGGGTTTGGAAAGTTTAGAGCGCGGGTCGGACGCGTCAATAAGCGCTGATGAGCGAGGGCACCGTAGCTGCTGGGGCGTAGGTTTTTCACAATCCGATCAGTCTTGCATGGGTGTCGTTTGCACGCTCTCTCCTTTTCATGCCCAAATGTTTAGGAAGAGGGTCGGTTCGGAGAAGAGGTGTTTTGAGAGGACATCAAGTGACTTGGGCCGGAGCCCCTGATAGCCCCCGAGGGATATGCGACCCTGAGGCAGAGCCAGGGTCGGATATCCCTAAGCTCGGGACGAGACTCGAACGAGATCGACTCAAAATTGTCTTTTTCCGTGAACTAAAAAGTTACAGAAGTATGTACGTACAAAACTTGGAAACAGAAACTAAGGGTAGAAGCATCTTAGCTGCTCTATGTTCCAAGCGTTGTTGAAGATTTGTCCGTCAGGGGTTGCCAGCTTGTACGTGCCTAGCCGCAGTACTTGCGCGACGATGAAGGGGCCTTCCCATGGAGGGGTCAGCTTGTGCTGGCCTCTGTTGTCCTGGACGAGGCGAAGCACCAGGTCGCTGACGTTGAAGGCTCGGCCTCGTACCTTACGGCTGTGGTATCATCGTAAGGCCTGCTTGTACTTGGCCGAGTGCAGCAGGGCCACATCGCGTGCTTCGTTGAGCTGGTCTTGCGCGTCTTCGAGCGATGCCTGGTTCCCCTATTCGTCATAAGTCTTGACCCTCGGCGACCCGTACTCTAGGTCGGTGGGGAGAATTGGCTCGGACCGGTAGACCATGAAGAACGGGGTGAAGCCGGTCGCCCTACTGGGGGTCATCCTCAGACTGCACAAGACCGCGGGGAGCTCTGCAACCCACCGACCGCCAAACTTTTTGAGGCGGTCGAAGATCCGTGGCTTGAGATCCTGGAGTATCATGTCATTGTCCTGTTCAACCTGCCCATTCATGCGGGGATGCACCACGACCGACCAGTCCACTCGGATGTGGTGGTCATCGCAGAACTGGAGGAATTTCTTCCCAGTGAACTGCGTGCCGTTGTCCGTGATGATGGAGTTGCGGACTCTGAAGCGATGGATGATGTCGATGAAGAACTGTACCGCCTGCTCGGACTTGATTTGCGCAACCGGTCGTGCCTCGATCCACTTGGAGAACTTGTCGACGGCGTCAAGCAAGTGGGCGAAGCCCCCGGGCGCTTTCTTGAAGGGCCCAACGAGGTCCAGACTCCAGACTGCGAAGGACCACGTGATGGGGATGGTCTGGAGCGCCTGTGTGGGCAGATGAGTTTGGCGCGTGAAGAACTGGCACCCTTCGCAGGTAGGTACCACGTGGGTGGCGTCGGCGACTGCCATCGGCCAGTAGAAGCCCTGCCGGAAGGCGTTCCCAACGAGGATTCTTGGCACGGCGTGGTGGCCATAGGCTCCAGCGTGGATGTCCTGAATCAACGCCTTTCCCTGCTCGATCAGGATGCAGTGCTAGAGGATGCCGGTGTAGAGCTTGTAGAGCTCCTGGTCAATGATGGCGAAGGATTTGGCGCGACGCGCAATCCTGCGTGCCTCCACCTTGTTCGCCGGGAGCGTCTCGCGGATGAGGTAGTCGAGGTACGGGGCTCTCCAGTCAGACGGGGGGTCAGGCCCCTCTGCTGTGTTCGCGTCGATCTCCATGACTTCGGGGTCGGAGGGGTCAGCCTCCGGGTCCAAGGCAGATGGAGAGCTGCCGACCCTTTCAGGGTTGGCGCCCGATCTCGGGACAGGTGGCGCGTTGACGACCTCTCCTGAGTCGGCGTCCGAGTTTGGGGCAGGTGGCACATCACCGACCCTTCCCGGCTCTTTGTAGCAGATGTAGGGCTTGTACTGGTCGCTGACGAAGATGCCATCGGGGACGGGCTTTCGGCCGGATGCCGCCTTCGCCAGTTCGTCAGCCGCCTCGTTGAAACGTCTTGCGACATGGTTGAGTTCCAGCTCGTCGAACTTGTCTTTGAGTTTGCGAACCTCGTCGCAATACGCCACCATCTTGGGGTCATGGAAGCTCCACTCCTTCATGACTTGTTCGATGACTAGCTGAGAGTCGCCTCGAATGTCTAGCCATCGGATGCCCAGCTTGATGGCGATGCGAAGCCCGTTGAGGAGAGCCTCGTACTCAGGGACATTATTAGATGTAAGAAAATGGAGGCGGATCATGTACCTCATGCACACGCCGAGAGGAGAGACGAAGACTAGACCCGCTCCGGCGTGGGCCTTCATCAACGACCCGTCGAAGTACATTGTCCAGTACTCCTGCTTCTCCGGCATGGATGGCATCTGGATCTCCGTCCACTCTGCAACAAAGTTGGCGAGTACCTAGGTCTTGATGGCTGTACGGGGGGCGTAGGTGATGCCCTGGTCCATGAGCTTAAGCGCCCACTTCGCGATCCGTCCCATGGCGTCCTGATTCCGGATCACTTCACCAAGGGGGAATGACAAAACGACCGTCACCGGGTGGGAGGTGAAGTAGTGGAGCAGCTTCCTCTTCGTGATGAGGACGGCGTAGATGAGCTTCTGGATCTGCGGGTAGCGAGACTTGGACTCGGATAAGACCTTGCTAACGAAGTACACCGGGCGCTGCACCTTGAGGGCGTGTCCCTCTTCATCTCGTTCCACCACCAGAGCCGTGCTGACCACCTGGGTGGTCGTCGTGATGTAGAGCAGGAGTGGCTCCCCGTCGGTTGGTGGGACCAGGATCGAGGCCTTCGTAAGGAGGTTCTTGAGCTGGTCAAGCGCCTCCTGGGCCTCGGCGGTCCACACGAAGCGGTCGGTCTTCTTTAGGAGTCGGTAGAGAGGGAGCCCCCGTTTGCCGAGGCGCGAGATGAAACGACTCAGGGCCGCTAGGCATCCCGTGACAGGCTGGACTCCCTTTATGTTTCAAATCGGCCCCATGTCGCTGATGGCCGCTATTTTCTCTGGGTTGGCTTCGATGCCACGTATGGAGACGATGAAGCCCAGCAGCATGCCCCTCGGAACCCCAAAAACGCACTTTTCTGGGTTGAGCTTGATGCGCTTGTCTCTCAGCCTTTTGAAGGCTAGTTCGAGGTCGGGGATGAGCTGGTCGCCCTTCTTGGACTTGACTACAATGTCATCAATGTAAGCCTCAACGGTTCGCCTGATGAGGTCCCTGAAACACTTAAGCATGCATCGCTGGAACATAGCCCCCGCGTTTTTGAGGCCGAACGGCATCTTAACGTAGCAATAGGGGCCAAAAGGGGTGATGAAGGAGGTCGCGAGCTGGTCGGACTCTTTCGTCGCAATTTGATGGTAGCCGGAATACGCGTCAAGGAAGCTAAGGGTTTCGCACCCGGTGGTTGAGTCAACTATCTGATCTATACGTGGCAAAGGAAATGGATCCTTTGGATACGCTTTGTTGAGACCGGTATAATCAACACACATCCTCCATTTCCCATTCTTTTTTCATACAAGAACAGGATTAGCTAGCCACTCGGGGTGGTACACTTCCTTGATGAATCCGGCCGCCAAAAGCTTCTGGAGCTCCTCGCCGATGGCCTTGCGCCTCTCCTCGTCGAAGCGACGCAAGCCTTGCTTCACTAGTTTGGAGCCGGCCCTGATGTTCAAGGAGTGCTCGGTGACTTCCCTTGGAATGACAGGCATGTCCGAGGGTTTCCACGCGAAGATGTCGCTGTTCGCGCGGAGGAAGTGGACGAGCGCGCTTTCCTATTTGGGAGATAGGGAAGCACCGATCCGTATGGTCCGGCCGTCGGAGCTGCTAGGGTTAAGGGGGACCTCCTTGACGCCTTCGGTGGCCTTGAAGGAGGTGGCAGACTGCTTGGAGTCGGGCTGGTCCTCGACGCTCTCCGCGAGCTGGACCGCAGGAGCTTCCGTGCAGTTGATGGCTGCGGCATATTCGCAACACTCTACGTCGCACTCGTATGCCTTCTGGAAAGACGTGCCGATAGTGATGACCCCGTTGGGCCCCGACAGCTTGAGCTTGAGGTAGGTGTAGTTGGGGATGGCCATGAACTTGGCGTAACACGGCCGCCCCAAGATATCGTGGTAGGTTCCACAGAAACCCACCACCTCGAAGGTGAGGACCTCCTTCCTGTAGTTGGAAGGAGTCCCGAAAGTGACGGGCAGGTCGATCTGCCTGAGAGGCATCGCCTGTTTCCTTGGCACGATGCCGTGGAATGGCGCCTTGCTGGGGGGGAGGCGGGAGCGGTCGATCCCCATGGCGTCGAGAGTCTCAGCGTAGAGGATGTTGAGGCCGCTGCCTCCGTCCATGAGCACCTTGGTGAGGCGCGTCGTGCCGACGACAGGGTCGACGATGAGCAGGTAGTGTCCTGGCTGCAGGACGCGCCCCGGGTGGTCGGACCGGTCGAAGGTGATGGCAGATCCCGACCAGTCGAGGAAGGCCGGTGTTGCAGGCTCGGCCGCATAGACCTCGCGGCGCTCCAGCTTTCGGCGGCGCTTGGAGTCGTAAGCCGCCGGTCTGCCGAAGATCATGAAGCAGCCGTCCACCTTGGGGAATTCATCTCCCTTCTCTTCGCCATCCTTCTTCGCCTTGTCGGGCTTCCGTCTCCGGTCGCCCTTTACTGGGTTGCCTACAAAATACCTCTTCATGAGGTTGCAGTCTTTGTAGGCGTGCTTCACGGGGAACTCGTGGTTCGAGCATGGCCCCTCGAGCAGCTGGTCGAAGAAACCAGGGGTGCCCTCTGGGGGCGGCTGCCCCCTCTTGCGCTCAGCAATGGCCACAAGGGGAGCCTCGCGCCACTGCTTATTCTTCTTCTTCTGTTGACGGTTGGAGGTGCCCTCGTCGGCGTCCTCCTCCTGCTTCGCCTTACCCTTGGAGCGGTCGAAGATCGCCCCGACGGCTTCTTCGCCCGAGGCGAAGCTAGTGGCGATGGTGAGGAGCTCCTCCGTGGTCCGCGGGCCCTGGCGTCCCAACTCGTGGACAAGGGGCCGGCAGGAAGTTCCTGCCAGGAACGCTCCTATGACATCAGCGTCCGCGATGTTGGAGAGCTTGGTGCGCTTCCTGGAGAAGCGCTGGATGTAGTCTCGGAGGGACTCGTCTGACCCCTGGCGGCAACTCCTGAGGTCCCAGGAATTGCCAGGGCGCATGTACGTGCCCTGGAAGTTCCCTACAAAGATCTCCTTCAGGTTGTTCCAGCTGCAGATCCGACCCGAAGGGATGTTCTCAAGCCAGGCTCGCGTCGAGTCGGCCAGAAAGAGCGGGAGGTTGCGGATGATGAACATGTCATCGTCCGTCCCACCGGCCTGACATGCAAGCCGGTAGTCACTGAGCCATAGCCCGGGGTTCGTCTCCCCGGAGTACTTGGCCATGTTCGTGGGCTGCCTGAAGCGCGCCGGGAATGGCGCGTTCAGGATGCGCGCGGAGAAGGCCCTGGGCCGCGTTGGGTCGGGGCTCGGGCTGCGATCTTCTTCGCTGTCGTAACGGCCACCACGGTGGACGTGATAGCCGTGGTCTACCCCCTCCTCCCTGTTCGCGCGGGAGCACCTCCGCACGTCCAGGGTGTCGCGAGCGTCGCGGATGGGGCCGACGCGCCGGTGAACGGACTGAGCCCCGCCTCCTGCGGGCGGCGGTGTCCGTCGAGCGGGCGCGGCCTGGTTCACCGTGGGGGGAGGCTGGTGGACAGACTTTCCCCGCCTCTCGAGGGGTGCGGTGGGTGCTGCCCTGCTGGTGTTTTGCCCACGTCGCTGGGATGCAGAGCTCTCCACCTGCTGGACGGGGATGCACTCGAGCAGGTTGCGTACCTCCTGGTGCGCCTGACGCTCCTCGGGCATCGCCGGCTCGGGGAGTCGTCGGAGTAGGGCTGCCACTGCTGCGATATTCTGGCTGGCGTGGGCGAAGAGCTGAGGGCGATCTTCGTCCGCGCAGATGTGCTGCTGGATGTCGTGCGCCCGTTGTCGTGCCCCGCCTTCGTTGCGGGGCGCTCGACGTCCTGGCGGGACGCCGCGCGTGCCTCCGTCTGTCGTGGTCGCACCGAGACCCGGGCAAGGGCCCCAGTCGTAGCCGCGGCACGCGGTGGGGGAGTCCGCTGCCTTCCTTCGGCGCCGTCATCATTGGATCTTTCGGAGTGCACGTCGGCCATGAAGCACTCGCGCAAGGGGTGATGGCTCCCGTTGTTGGAGCTGGCGTCGGAAGTCATCCTCACCACGCCCACGAGCTCGTTGCTCGCGGGCGGCACAGTCATTTACCGCGCCAGGATACGACCGTAGGTCGCCGCGGCATTGCGCAACCCAAAGGGCCGCTCCTCCAAATTGGGCCCCTCGGCGCGCGCCCGGCCGCTCGCCACTATCCCGGCGGCGGAGCCAGAGATGATGGGGCGAGCGGGCAAGACAAGGAGAGGGATCAGCTCGATCCCCTCCCCCATGGCGAGGAAGTCCAAGCTCCCGAAGCGGACGAGGGAGCCCGGAGCGAAGCTGGCATCGTGGCTAGCCATCTGAAGCCGAAGATGTACGCGCAAAAGTCCCCTACCTGGCGCGCCAATTGTCGTTGTCAAGATTAGAGGATCAAGACTACGGCTAGAAAATTTCTTTTATGCGCGTAAGGCTTCGGATGGTGGCATGGGAAGACACGGGGTTTAGACTGGTTCGGGCAAGGAAAGCCCTACGTCCAGTATGAGGAGCTGCTCGTGTTGCCCACGCGGGGTTTGTAGTAGGGGTTACAGGCAGGCGAGAGAGGGAGCCAGTCCCAAGTCTCTTGGGTGTGCACTGATGCTCTAATGGTGAGTGTGTGTGTGTTCTGTTGGCTTGAGAGTCCCCCTGTCTCAGGACCCCCGGTACTCCTGTTATAGCGCACGGAGAGCCTGGTGTTACAGATGAGCCAGACGTGAGGAGAAGTCAAAGAGATAATCTAAGTAAAGTAAAATACAAAAACAAGGAGAAGGACCAAGTTCCCGGGTCGCCACCTCCCGCTCCGGCCTTCGGCTCCTGTCAGCGCGTCCACCGGAAGAGGGCGGCTACCTTCAGATCTTGTCGACGATCTCCCTGGTGACCGTTGCCGCCAGGCATGATGATGGTGTTCGGCCATGGCAACTGTGCCCGTCGGGGAAGGTGGCTGACCCATGTTGTCCTGCTTGCGGCTCGTGGAACATGGACGTCGCGTCCCTGTCGCTTGATACGCGGGGCGCGGGAATGGGCGGAGCTCCTTCCTGTGTCGGGCGGTGCAGGCCATGAGTGCCTCTTTACGAATCTGGGGGAGCCACAGGCCACTGTGGCTTGTGCGGTCGCGGCTACAGTGTTCCGCCCGGGTACTTGTGGCGGTCACGTCGAGGGGCGCGGGCGCCTTTCTGCGTGTCAGAGCCACGGTGCATTTATGGCAAGATCGGCGTGGGGCCCACGAGATCCGCGCCCTCGTCTGCCTGTCCGCGCCCGAGGCGGACCCTTGTCTTGTAGGCCCGGATGGGTCGGGTGACGCGGAACCTTGCGGTGAGGGGTCGGGCGCATCCGACCCCGGGACCGTGGGTCGGGCGAGGCGGAGTTTTGCCATCGAGGGGTCGGGGGCGTCCGACCCCAGGGCCCTGGGTCGGGCAAGACGGAGCGTGATTTCCCTTGCTCATGCTGGGCCGACGACAATCGTCATTACCGCAGGTGGGTCTGGGCCTTCGTGATTGTTGTTTTAAGAGTCATTAGGAGGTCGTTAATATTTTCCCCCAACATAATGTAATTTTATACTTCAATGCTAATTCGTGTTTTACATCCGATGAGAAAGCTTGGAAATTAAACTTGATGTGTTTGCATTTCGTGTAGAGCTGAACCTCGCTGACGGAACATACGAGCTTCACCCGGTGCCATAAGAAGGAGCCGTAGCTGATCTGCAGCCAGTCGGAGCCGAGCCCGTACCGGAGCAAGCCGAGGACTAGTTCGCTAACTCCCCGTGTGAAGGCAAGCCCGGAGCATAAATTCCTATCTTTAACTACTTGCAATATATTTGGTTGCTTGATTGTGCATTTACGTTTTTAGGAATTGATTGAAACCGTAGATGCATGAATTAGTGCCCTTCGATCTGAACACTAGTATGATAGGCCGAGTAGTTGCAATGCTTAATAGGACTGGGTAAAAGTTGAGTGATTGACTGTCACTCACGAGTTATAGGAGTTGTTTTCTTTCCTTTTGTTACAACTATAAGGACGATGGACGGGGCAGGGCTCTATGAACTATTTTGGTGGTCGGTGAATTGCCCCGTCTGTCTACATGAAATTGGACTAAGGTCGAGATGTGATAGTGTTCATGATCAAGTGTTGAAAGTACTAGTCTCATGCCTAGTATGGGATGGGGAAGCCTAGTACCTGATTGAACCGGAATGTGAGCGGATCGTTCCACTGTTTCTGAAACGGAGTTTCCCTTGCGGCCGCATGTGGTGACAAGGTGGTCATGGAACGGCAGAGGCCGGGTCTATGGAGCCTTGTACTAAGGGAAGTGGGCCCGACACGGGTTTGGGGATTTGATGGGGACGACTGACAAATGAAGCGACCATTCACGGTGCGCGGATGTCATGGGATTAGGTTCGCCATGCATAGTTAAGAAATTCGAATCGATTCATCTGACATTCATAGTTTAGGACTACTTGATCGCTATGCTACACTGAGTAAGAATGAAAGATGATGATGATCAAATTTTGTTCCTTGTAATTAATTGCTTGGAAACTATGCTTGGCTAGTGTAGTGGCTAACTTAGACTGGTAAATGAACGTAGAACTAGTGGCTAAAATGTTGAAAGTAAGGACCTACACTAGTCGCTTTTAGCAAAAACAAACCCCAGAGCAAAAAGCTTGCATGTCTAGGTGTTGGTGGAGTAGTACCACCGGTCGGTTAAGTCATGTTGAGCGTAGTCGCTCAGCCTTGTTGTGGCACATCTTTTCAGGTGATGTTGATGCCTCTGAGCTCACTGCAAGTGGCACTTGGCCTCCCCAACTTCCTCCTGGTTGGACGGTTGAGTGGGATCCCTCCTCGGATGGCGAGGATCGGGATCATTGATGTCATGATCGGCTTCATCATGATATCCTGCAACGATGTTTAGCTTCCGCTTATTTATTTCTGTCATTTGAGGACTCTGCAAACTTTGCTTGAATTTTGAACTTGAGGTTGTAATAACTTAATGCATTTGCTTAATCGAGATGGACTGTTGTAATCTCTGTAACCACTCGCCTTCGTGCGAGTCTTACTTTCTCGATCCTGAGATACGTGGTTTATCGGATGAAATCCGACGGATGACCAAGTTGATTTGTTTAAAGTACATGATCGCGTGTTAAGCGGCTTAAGTGTACTTTAGCCAAGTTAATTTGGGTGGTTCCGCCACATTGTATCACTATTAATAGCTTTGGTGAAAAATCCAATAATCCAAATATTAAATCCTCGGTGAGGGAGATGAACAAAGATGTATTGAGCCTGCATGTTAGCAAAATTATGCCAAAATCGAGAACATGTTGCATTTCACTTCTGTGATGAAAGAGATAAACCCACATTTTGGGGCAAAATGGAAACAAAGAGATAATCTTTAGAGTTACGTGCAATAACTAATCTTTAAACAAAGTGTAAAACGCATATACACATAAACGGTCTAGCTTGTGACTTTATACTGCCAACGTCGGCAGTTAGCTCTATTAAAAGTATAAGAGATCTTGTTTTTTCCCCTACTAACTTACCGAAGTTAACTTTGATAATCGAAAAGTCTTCGCAAGATGCAAATAAAACGATGTCTTGGTTTGTCATCTGATGCACGTGCACATGGCCCCATGCAGCAGGCTGAGGTTCAAGCCTTTCACCAATGAAGTTATTTTTGGCACTATTTTTTCTCCTTTTCTTTTCAGCATGAAGTTACACCATCATAAATGGTCTAATCCTGCTGTTTCTAGAACCGAACTTGGCATTTGGTCTCATTAAATCAAAAAGGTAATTTATTTAATTATTTTTTTGAAGCTGAGACTTTAAACAAAGAGAAAGCCCCATGTACGTGAGTGCAAAGTGTTGAGAGTAGAAAGAGAGACTAAAAGAATGAATCTGAGAATTCTCTTCATGGATTGAATAATGATCCGGTTACATATTTATGCAAGGGGAAAGGACATCATGTCCCTTGGGAGTTGGCCCCTTCATGAAAGGTCCACACCCTTTCATGAAGTTGGTGTTGGTGTAGAACGGCCCCGAAGTAGACTCCGTCACAACAGCCCAAGAGCTCTTCCCTTGAAAGGGTAAGAGCCCCCCTCGTCGGAATTAAAATGATTGGTGTCTAGCCTAATTTCCTTCGAGTGGACCAAAGTAAGAATAAAACAAGGGACACTAAATGCATGATAGTGAAGGACAATAAATACCAATAAATTTTATTCCCTTCGGACCAGTCGTCCCATCAGTTACAGTGACGCCTCTATTTATAGGGAGATCAACCGCCACAAAGTTCAATTACACTTTACCATTACCCAACAGCTATATTCTAAGAATATTCCAGGGTACAATGGGAAATATGCCCTTCGTACGGACTCCTCCAGCTGGCCCCTCGTACGACCTCACCACCCCACGTGGTAGACAGCGTGGTCTTCAACGTACACAGCCCTTCGGAGGTCAAGGTGCTCTTCGTCAGGCGTCCTCTCTCTTCCTTTTCAGGGACAGATCGAAGCATCGATGAGGCGCATAACGCCCCCAACTGGAGTCTTGATGGCAGGTTCTTTGTTGTCGTACTCCGAAGGGTACCTCATACGCCCAAGGGTCATTCGTCATCACTTTCCTCTCTCCTGCACCCAGAATCCATCAAGAGCAGAAAACGAACCGTTAAGGTTAATCATTGATGACTTCTTCCTCCGAAGGGTGATCCGAAGGTGGTTTCCCCAATAGTAGCCCCTCGTCAGCGAGGGTCATCCTCTCGCTTGATAGGCCCAACTTACGACCTGACCAAATTGAAGACCATAGAACACCTAAGACTATCGTCTTCGATCAGAGCCAAATGAGTCCCGAAAGCATCATTATGCTGCAAGATAAAAAGATGGTCATTTCTGCCAGGGCTCCTGGTTCTAAGGTTATTCCTAAACCTGAGGACAACAAGGTTGTCATATTTCGGGATCTTCTTTTTGCTAGCCTTTGCTTTGAATTGGATCCCGTTGTCATGGACATACTTCATCTTTTTTATATCTACCTCCATCAGTTGATATCGAATGCACTCGTTCACCTGTTGGTTTATATGTGGATATGCTGGACTACCAAGATCAAGGCCTCGGCCGAAGGGTTCACTGCTGCGCACTAGGTCCACCACCAACCCAAGTATATTTTAGAGGATGGAGATGGAGTTATTGTTGAAAAAGAGGCTCAATGTGGATGTCTCAACTTCGTTTACCGTACTGGTGTGGTGTCCCCTGTTGCTGCTTATCGTAACAAGTGGTCTATCGACTGGCACCAACACTAGCTATATCATGAGGTGGAGGCACAAGATAACGAAGAGCCTTATCATCTTGTTACCACGACGATTCCTGCTGTACATGAAGAGTACAAAGTTGATCTCCCTCTGTGCTCCGAAGGGGATGAATTTATCCCTATGCTTCATCTATTTTCTCGTAAGTACAACACTCGTGACATTGTCAAAGAGTATCATATGGTTGGTGTGTGGCCTGTCCCAGGTGGATGGGAGATCCCTAAGACTGATTGGGCCAAAGTCGATGGCCCTATCCCTTGTCCTGACTGGATGAAGTTCTTCAGATTTACCTGAGACAGTGAGTTCCTTCGTTTACTTTCGGGTTCTAATTTCTTTGTGACTCTTTGTTGCTTATCTATCCCGTCTTCGTTTACTTGCAGAGGTAAATGTTGTCAAGGCCGAGAAACAAGGTTATTTCATTCTTGGGGAAAAGTCCCCTTTGGAATGCAAGGAAGTGCAAGAAAAGCTTGGTGGATCTCGGGGGAATCGTATTGTTTCCTTCTTTAAGATTGATGCTCCTGTTCGTGAGGAGGCAAAGAAGAATATTTTGCATTTGGAGAAGAAAGATCAAAAGAAACTAGCCAAACTCTCAGCAGCTAAGGGTGCTGAGGCTTCGAGACCCCCCCCTCGTAGTCCAAGAGAAACCAGAGATTACAAAACACCTTGAGTGTACGAAGAAGGGTCGCCCCCCAGCTTGAAACCATCTCGTGCGTTGAAGAAAGCTTGTACTGATGAAACCATGCTCAAGGGGAGTGGTGGTGAAGAAGCTAGGCATTCCAGTCCTCCTCGTCCTGGCAATAGTGCTATTCTTGCATAGCCCCTTCGTCAAGTTCACCCTCATAGTATGACGGCTGGTGCTAGGGCATCATCTCCCACAGAGTCCCTCATTTTTCTCTAAGCCCCCTTCAGCCGGAGAGTGACGAAGAAGAAGAGGTGAATTTTACTCTTCGACCGCTAAATGTGCTCCATCCAAATCTGTCGATCTTAGTCCACGCAGCACGGAGAAAAGATGCCGCTACCTCTTCGGGCTCGTCAGCCTCTTCATCTACTTCGGGGACTCGCCATTATGCAACCCCTTCCGCTGCTGCTTCAGGCGGCAAGGATTATGAAGATGAGGTGGAACCTGACAGCAGTGGTTACGTGGTCACCCCGGAGGACCCAAAAGAAGCTGCTCTTCATATCGGTGCGCTGAATGATGCTAAGCTTATTGGTGGCACAATGATTGATTTCTTGTCCCTTTGGAATGGTGGTCACGAGCATCAGTTTCTTTCTGAATCTAGTGATAGTTTCTGCTTCCCCCATGAGGAAGACAATTTTGGTAATCTTGACTTGGAGATGATGGTTGAGTCCTGCGGGGATCTAGCTCTGAAGGGTTTCATTGTTGCTCGATGCATCTCTCGTAAGATTGCAAAGGAAAAGGAAAGTGCAACCTCATTTGCCGATGTTGCCACACTCCAGGCTCGTGTTGCCGAAATGGAATCCCAGTTGGCTTTTGAGAAAACCCGCAACAAGGAGCTAGCCGCTGGAAAAATTAAGGCTGACGAAGAAGTTGTTAAAGCTCAGGGTGGGTTAAAACCTATAGGCGAGGAGCTCGACCGCACCCTTTCATCTTGCGATGCCATGAAGAAAAACATTGAAGCTCTGATGAAGTATTTATCTGAGAAAACCGGTGACCTTTATAGATTGCAAAAAGATTTCTCTAAGTACCGTGCTTGTCACATCAAGGGTGCCGAGGGTCTGTGTGATGACATAGTTCGAACCCTCAAATTCTTTAACTTGGCTTCTCCTTCGTTCAGCGTTGGGTCTTGCACTGTTCTTCAATTTTATGATTGGGTTAGTGTTTGCGTTGAACTATTGTGCAAGAGAAGGAAAATGTATGGTGAACTCAGCGCTACCGTTGGGGTCCGAGCCCTTACTCATTCTATGTGTTCCTTGTTCCCTTCAGATGCACCCTTGTCAGAGAAATCCATAAGCAAGAATGATGTCCATGTTCTTGGAAAATCTTCCCACGTGTGGCCTTTTGATACAAAGCTTTCTCCTGAACACATGCCTATCCTTCCAAAGAATATTGCAAAGAACTTTATGATGAATTTCATCAAGACGAGGCGTGACCAACTTGCTCGTGATGAGTCTGAGCGTCTGTCTAACCAGGTTTGCTTCATTTCATTTATATGTTTGGCTTTCTTGATTGCTCTTCATATGCTTATATTCCTTTGGTTTTTGTTTTTATAGCTACAGTCTTGCCTTCATGCAGATCTTTCTGCCCGTCTTCAGGAGAATGTGTTGAACGTGTTGGTGCCACGTCTTTCAAAGGGCTTGAAGATAATTGGATCCAGACTCTTTGCGACCCTAAAAGAACAGTCGGATTGCCTAAGCCGCTATCTGCAACTACTAGGCTTTCGTCACACGGCGTCCCAAGACTCTCCGAAATTCGTGAAGCCTCGCCACTTAACACTGCAAACCTTAATGTGGCTCCATTGACTCTGTCTGCCGCGCAAGCTGCCCCTATGGAGGACATTCTGAAGCCAGTTGAAGTTGACCCCTCATCTGCTACTGCAGCCACTACTTCAGGTGGAGCTTCTGCTGCTATTTAGCCCCATCTGGTGTGACGGGTTTTGATAGTTGGGAGTGTATTTTAAACAACTCAAGTGTAAGTTTCTTGTAACTAACTTAAGCTAGTTCTTGCGCAGGTCCCTTTGTTGGATCCTACGTAGGTTATAGAAGGTGTGGTTCCTATTATGCTACATTACGATAACTACTTCATGTCTTCTGGCATCTAGGAAAAATTTCACGCTCACCATCCTGACATTTCTTTCAACGATTTCTGGTCTTACAAAATTCATAAATACGAAGAGCATAACTCTGAGGCCAAGTCTTTTTTCTCTCAATTTTCTAGTGACCCTGTTAGGCGTTCTAACACCCTTCATTTTTGCTCTGCTACCAGCGCCATGCAGCGCATAGAGAGGATAGCTTCGAATCCCTTTAAAGTCGTCAATGCCGGTCTACTGGATCCGAAGCCTGAGCCTTTGGACGAGGGGGTGAAAGGCCCCCTCAAGTATATCTATAGAAAGCCTTCATCTTCAGATGATGCAGATAATATTGAAGTTGAGAATTCAACAAATGCTTCGTTCCAATAGAACTTTGACGCTCCTTTTTCCTTTCGGGTGCAAGGCGCATGCCTACCGATGAAGAGTTATGAAATATGGTCGAAAGTATTATTGATATTGCAGTACTTCGTGTATTGGCTGAGGCCTATGAACTTGTAATGAATGAGGACTGAGTTGATGTAATAAAGACTATGTATCTCCCTGTGAGTGATGTAATTTGTTGCCTTGTTTTAAGTTGTGCTTCTCATTTTTTATCATTGTTTTATGCGAGACATATTTGCGGCAAAGACCTTCATTTTGCTCTTCGAAACTCCCCCCTCAGGTGTTTGGCACAAAGGAGTGAGCGTAAAACAAATGTTCTCATAGCCCTTTGTGGCTTTGTTCTTTTGCTGATGCCTTTCTCTAGGCCCCCTGGGTATCTCGGCTCACTTCGTGCGAGTACATCGATGCCTTTTTCTAGGCCTTTAGGGTATCTTTGCTCACCTCATGCGCTATTCGATGTATCTATTTCATTTTTGCATTCGCAACTAAGTAAATGATGACCCTTCGCAACCTCTCATGTGGAGGGGGGATCATCTTTACTTAACTCGATCGTGATTGACCTCTACACCGAAGACAACACTGCTTCGTTGTACGAAGGGGTTGATTGCTTCAGTGGTGTTACTCTTATCTTGGGGGTACCTTGTTTATATTTCACAAGGGGATATACATGGGTGTCCACCTTGTTAAAAACCTCACACCCCCTCGGATCGATGTGATCTTTGAGGGCTTCCCCCGTGAGGAAAAGAGTATGGTCCTTTCAGATTACATGAAGCCTTGCTTTTGTACAAAACTTGTTTAAGAAAAGAAACTAAGTAAAATAAAAGTTCCTAAGATACAGGCATTCTTCGTCGCTTCAAACATAGTACTTCTAGAGCATTTCCTTGTTCCATGTGTATGGATCTTCCTTGTCGCTTAGGCTTCTGAGGCTAAATGCCGAAGGTCTTTTTGTTTGTGTTGCTACGAACGGTCCTTCCCACTTGTAGCTCATCTTGCCCTTCATCTTCGCTTTTGGCACCCTTCGGAGGACGATGTCTCCTGATGTGATGCCCCTATGCTTTATCTTTTTATCTCGCGACCTCTTTGTTTCTTCCTGATATTTCTCAAGATTTTCTGCCGCTTGCATACGCACTTCTTCAATGTTGTCTATCGAGACTACGAGATCTTCGTTTTTTTTGCTCTTGCTCTGTTCTCCATGTTCCGAGCTTCACCTCTTATGGGGTTATTGCTTCTTCCCCATACAACAACTTGAACGGTGAAAACTGTGTTGTTCGCGAGTCCTTCATGTTGTGTGACCAGATAACTCTTGGCAGCTCATCCACCCATTTCCCCCTTGGTAAGTCTGTTATGTTCTTTTTGATGCCTACGAAAACGATTCCATTCGCTCTTCCCATAGCTCCGTTCGACTGTGGGTGATACACCGATGCAAAACATAGCTTTGTACCTAAATGGTGATAGAATTCTTTGAAGTTCGAACTATCGAATTATTTTCCGTTGTCAACTGTTATTTCATAAGGCACTCCGAAACGACAGACGATGTTCTGCTAGAAGAACTTTTGAATTGTTCCAAAGGTTATGTTCTGGACTGCCTTCGCCTCTAACCATTTGGAGAAGTATTCTACTGCGATGATGGTGTAAGATAGATTCCCCTGTGCAGTGGGTAATGGCCCCACTATATCAATGCCCCATCGCACCAAAGGCCAAACTGGAGGTATCAGCTGTATTTCATTTGCTGCAAACTTGCTGTGCGGAGCATGCCGCTGGCAGTTGCTGTAGTGTCGGACTACTTCGTGCACATCTGCTACTGCCGAAGGCCAATAGAAACCTTGTCTGAACGCCTTACTAACTAGTGCTCTTGTGCCCATGTGATGCGAGCACATTCCGCTATATATTTCCTGTAACAATTCTTTTCCTTAGTCGATTGCGATGCACTTTAGCATCGAAGCACACACTCCCTTTCTATACAAGTTTTCCCCTCTCTTGCGATAATTTCTTGCTCGAAGGGCCAATCTCTTTCCACTCTTTTCATCATCTGGTTCATAATAACCGTTGAGGAAAGCGATTATTGGTGCCCTCCAATATTCGTTGTGTATTGCGTTCACAAACTTGATAGGTGGTTCGTCTGTGTTGATTGACTTATTTGACGAAGTCTCAAAAAACACATTCGAAGGAATTGGGTCTTTTGCTGCTGCTGCTTTTGCGATGATGTCGGCCTCTTTGTTGTAGCCCCTTGGCAAACTTTTAATTGTGAATCTAAAGAAGTATTTTTCCATACTTCAGATAGCTTTAAGATATTGTGCCATATCTAGGTTTTTCGCTTTGTAGGATTTGTCCACATGTCCTGATATCAACTCCGAGTCTATTAGGATCATCACCCTTTGTGTGCCTACTACCCTTGCCTTCCGAAGGGTTAATAGCAACCCCTCATGTTCTGCCACATTATTGGTACAATTGTCACAATTCAATCTCAATGCATATCTCAAATTAATGTCTGATGGTGACTTCAAGACTGTCAAAGCCGCCATTGCTGCATGATAATAGACTCCATCACATTGGACTTCCCACACTAGTTCACTGATAGTGCCTTCGGTCTGTGACGACATAGGCGCCCAATCTGCAACAAAATCCGCCAATACTTGTGATTTAATGGCACTCCTCGAGACAAAGTTGATGACGTGCTCTGCCAGCTCTGCGGCTCACTTCCCCATTCTTCCTGTTGACTATTTATTTTCGAACATGTCTCGAAGTGGGTATGAGGTTGGCACTGTGACGTTGTGACTTTGGAAGTAATGCCGAAGTTTGCATTTTTTTCCATTACCACTGCATAAGCCATTTTTTCCATTTCTGTGTAAAACAGCTTCGAACCACTCAGGGCTTTAGAGATATAGTATATGGGCAACTGCATTAGCCTATCCTTTACCCTCTGTTGTTCTACCAACACTACGCTGAGAGCTGTATCCGTTGCTGCAATGTACAATAAAATTTCTACCTTCGGAGATGGGCTTGTCATGATGGCAAGCTGCTCCAAATAATTACTGAGCTCGTCGAATGCTTTTTGCTGCTTAGGACCCAACTGAAAGTTGTTGTTTATTCTGAGGACCCTGAAAAATGGTAGGCTTCATTCTGATGCCTTTGAGATGAATCTGTTAAGGGATGCTATTCGGCCTATCAACTTTTGGACTTCTTTTCTTGACCTCTAAGGATGCATTCTGCGGATTGCTTTGACTTTTTCTGGGTTTGCCTGAATGCCTCACTTGGAGACCATACACCCTAGCAATTTTCCCTTCCTTACTCCAAAGATGCACTTCTCTGGATGGAGTTTTAGCCCATACTTCCTCATGTTGGAAAAGTCTCCCGAAGGTCCACAATATGATCGGTGTCCTTGAGGCTCATGATTACCACATTGTCCACATACATTGAAGCGTTCCTATTCAATTGTGTTCCATGGACAATTTTCGTCATTCTATGAAGGTTGGACCCGCGTTCCAAAGCCCCTCGGGCATCCCGACAAAGCAAAATATTTTGAAGGGAGTAGTGAAACCAGTTTTGCCTTCGTCTAATTGTCGCATCCACACTTGATGATATCCAGAGAAACAATCCAGCAGACTTAACATTTTACAGTCTGCTACTTGATCAATTAGTATGTCAATTCTTGGTAGTGGATAGGGGTCCTTCGGGCAAGCTTTGTTGAGCTCTGTGGAGTCGATACACATTCTCATCTTGCCGTTCTTCTTGGGCACCATAACTACATTTGCGACCCAGATTGGGTATTACACTTCTCTTATTATGCCTACATCTAGCAACTTTTGGACCTCCGCCTCTACTGCCCTTCATCTGCCATCAGACATTGGCCTTTGTCTTTGAATTTGGGGCTTGACCTTCGGATCTATGTTTAGTTGGTGCTCTATCATGCTTCTGTCAACTCCCTTCAGGTCACTGGAGGACCAAACAAATACATTTTGATTGTTTCTCAAAAATTCTAAAAGGCATTTTTCTTCTTCATCTTCCATTTCCTTCCCGATAATTATTGTTCTATTTGGAACGTCTTCGCATAATGGGATAGTCTTCGTGTGGTCTAAGGCTGCCATTCTTTCCTGTTCAACATGCTTCATCGACTCCCTCATCTGTCTTTTAGCTAGTTTTTCTGGTTTGGATGGCTGCTCTTCATCTTTCCCTTCGTCAATGACATGGAATTGTTTGTTCAAGATTGATGTATTTCCTTTTCGTGCATCGTCCTGATTTCCATAGATTGATAGCACTCCGGCTGTTGTTGGTACCTTCATCAATAAGTACCCTTGATGAATGACCGCTGCGAATTTATTTATTGTGTTTATGCGAAGATGGCATTGTACGAGTAATCAAAGTCAATGACATCAAATGTGATGACCTCCATTCTCATCATGGGCCCTGTTCCAAAGGTGACGTTGACATTAATTTTCCCAAGGGCCTCAATTCTTTTGTTCCCAAAGCCATACAAAGGGTGATCTGCTTTTTGCAAGTCTTGCTTTGTGAACTTCATGTCTGTAAAGCACTTCCATGTTAGGATATCTGCTGAGCTGCCATTGTCAACAAGTATTCTAGCCACGTCATTGCCGAAGAAGTACGTTGTGTTTTTCCCAATATTCGCTCTGATGACAAGTGGGTCATTGTGAGGATAATGCTACAATCTGACATCTGTTGCTGTGAAGGAGATTTGATATGAACCCACTAGGGTTTATTCCTGATCTTTCGATAAGAGGTGTGGGATAACTCGATTGGTCGATGGAGACGACGTTCATGGCCCGACTACAGCCTTCGAAGCTGCGCCTTAGCAACCGATACACCACCTCCAATGGTTGTCGCGATCTTGTGGAGCGCGTCACCCAGCCACTAGGGCACTCGTCCTGCAAGAAATTGAAGAACTAGCAAGAACAAGTATAACAAGAACTGAATTTACTAGATGAAGATAAAGGTTTCCAACTCAATCTCAATAAGGTGGGGTTCCGAAGATAGGAAGACGAGCGGCTGATCCAGCACGCGCGCTTACAAGGAAGTACCGAGAGCTAAACTTGATCTAAACAAAACACAATCTGTTTGTGGCGGCTCTAATCCTTATTAATACCTAGGAGGACGACCAGGGGGGTGTTGGCGTCGTGCTCGAACCCTAGGACATGTCCCTAATGGACCCAACCTTAAACACAGCCCATTGGGCCAAAATAAGGCGACGCAGCACCTCTGGATAAAAAAACCTCTCAGCAGTATTTCGGTGATTGCGGCCGCCTCAGAATAAATATGGATATAAGTCTAGATCCATATGAAAATAGACTTCATAAGGATTCTAAGGAGTATTTGAACGTCCAAAACAAAGTCCGGATGAGGTCGTGGCGGCGGTTACAAGTTGGGGTAGAGCTGCAGTCCGAATCCAGCGCCAAAACATGTTGGATTGAATCTCTTTCTTTCCTTGGGCCAAAAGTGACGTGGTGACCTGGTGGAGGACGTTGGGAATACTTGGACTTGGTTCCCAATCTACTTCTTTGGTCCTCCATACCTTCCATGTGTGTTTGACACTATTTTTGATCCACGTATGTATTTCTGAAATTGACAACGAACACACATCATGGTGCAACATCAATTCATCAAATGTATCAAATACAATCATGGTAAAGAATTGTTTCACCTGTGAATGAAAAGTTACTAACGTGGTTGTATCCGAGCAGGTGATGACCTCATCAAGATTGACGCGTGTGACCATGGTAAATGGAAATATTTCCATGCACATATGTGATTCACCCCTCAGTAGTATTGTTGCCTTTGCTTCTTACTGGTGTGGGCTAGTTCATTCAACCTCTGGAGATGGCGTTGATGATGTTCACCATCCTAAGGGGTCCCCCTTATTCCGCAGGCCCTTCGTTAGTCGAAGGGTTATTCTCTGTTTTTGGTTTTGCTGGTAGGTGGTAGTTGGCAGGGTTGTAACACGATGCGCCCGCACTATTTGCCCAAGTTGGCACAAATACTGAAGGGTGAGTTAACTGTGGTGGTGGTTGTGGTGGTGGTGGCGGTAGCTATTGTGCAAATGGCTGGAACACATGCTGCGGTACGAATGGCTGCATCATATAGTGATGAGGTAGATATAGGGAAGGCTTTGACATCTGCATTTGCACTGGGGCTGTGACGTGATTTACTGTATTTCCTGCCGAAGCCCTCTTCTGCTCGTCTTCATACTCCTTCTGTATAGTGGGAGCACACTGATGCGTGTGGTGCCCCTTATTCATGCCATGAAGCCAACAATAATACATCTGTTGGTGGCCTCTGCCACCTCTTCCTCCTCGTCCTCCCCTATTGCTTCTGCCCCCCCCCCCCATCGGTTATAACTAAAATTTTGACTGGGTCCTTCATTTTGCCCCTCCCCTGAGACATTGTTAACTGGTTTTCCTTGCTTCTTCGGAGCTTCATTCTGCCAGGGCCTTTGATGGCCCCATTGGTTTTGCTGGTTTTGCGTTTGCCTCTACTTCTTCTAGGTGACAAGGTTATCCACTCTCCTCCTTCATCCCTTATCTGATTTGCAGTATTCTTGCATTACTTCAAACAACTCCTGGACAGTATTTGGCCGCTACCTATCCAATAGATCTTGGCAGAGCCCTACCTTTAGACCTCCTATTGTGGCATCAATTATGCTGTCTTTGGACACCCTCAGAGCTCTAGCTGTCATTCTAATAGCCCTGTGCATATACTCTTGCAACGTCTCCTTCTCCCCTTGGATACAAGTGTACACGAAGGCATTTGAGTTGAGCTCCTCTATTTGCATCCCCTTGAAGCTGGACAGTAATCTATTCCAAAGTTGGAACCAAGAGGTTATCTGCCCCTTCGGGGTGTTTGTGTACCAGTACTGCATTGTTCCTTTCAAGGCCATCATGAAGGTCTTTGCTTTCGTTGTAGAATCACCTCCATTTGATTCTATGATTGCTTCATATTTCATAAGAAATTCCTTTGGGTCAGATTTTCCATCGTAGTGCGATAGGGTCATTGCATTAAACCTCGAAGGCCATGGAGTTGCCTCCAATTCCAGCGCTAACGGAGTGGTAGGCGCTATCATGTACCTGTGTTGTTCCCTCGGCTGCATTATTGCGTGAGGATGAGGGTATGGGTATTGCTCTTCGGGAAGGTAATTGTGCTAGTGCATCTTGTTCAGTTTGGTTTGCATCTCTTGTATAGACTGCCATAGCTGTGCCTCGGACATTGGCTCCGAAGGTTCCTCTACCTCGTACTACATTGCTTCAGTGAGTTGCCTCTTCTTCTGTGCGATTTGGTTCTATAGCATTCTGTATCTCTCCTCTACTTGCCTCAACTCCTCTGCTTTGGCGGTTTCAGATGTTGTCCCAGCCTTTCCCTTCAATTGCCTTGTACGCACCTATGAAGTTGATGGGTTGGCTGTTGTGGCTTGCTGCGCTCTGCTTGCTGCTTCGACCACTGCGGCTTCAATACGCCTCAAAGTCACGATGTCCTCTTTTGTGACTCCTAGGCCCTCCAGACTAACCTCCAAATCACCATCTGTTGTGTGCTCGATCTCAAGATCTTCTCCTTTTTCTACTTCTTCTTCTGGTTGATTGATGATGGCCCCTTTGGCCACGGGTCCCGTTGCTACCTTCTTCTTCAATGGAGCCATGTTGTCATGAGGCTACCACGAGGTGGGCGCCAAAACTTTTGGTTTAGAACGGCCTCGAAGTGGATTCCATCACAACAGCCCAAGAGCTCTTCATCCAAAAGGGTAAGAGTCCCCCTCGTCGGAATCAAAATGATTGGTGTGTAGCCTAATTTCCTTCAAGTGGACCGAAGTAAGAATAAAACAAGGGACAATAAATGCATGATAGTGAAGGATAGTAAATGCTAATAAATTTCATTCCCTTCGGACCAGTCGTCCCATCAGTTACAGTGATGCCTCTATTTATAGGGAGATCAACCACCACTAAGTTCAATTACACTTTACCGTTACCCAACGGCTATATTCTAAGAATATTCCAAGGTATAATGGGAAATGCGGTCTTCGTACGGACTCCTCTAGCTGGCCCCTCGTATGGCCTTGCCACCCCACATGGTAGACAGCGTGGTCTTCAGCGTACACAGCCCTTTGGAGGTCGAGGTGCTCTTTGTCAGGCATCTTAGCTCTTCCTCTTCAGGGACAGATTGAGGTGTCGATGAGGCGCATAGCACCCAACTGGAGTCTTGATGGCAGGTTCTTTGTCGTCATACTCCAAAGGGTACCTCATACGCCCAAGGGTCCTTCGACATCACCTTCCTCTCTCCTACACTCAGAATCCATCAAGAGCAGAAAATGAGCCGTTAAGATTAATCCTTGAGGACTTCTTCCTCTGAAGGGTGTTCTGAAGGTGGTTTCCCCAATAGTTGGCCCCTTCATGAAAGGTCCACACCCTTTCATGAAAGGTCCACACCCTTTCATGAAAGGTCCTTTACAATTATCCCTAATATTAATTGATCATTAATTAAAGTATTTCACAACAGTCCCCCTTGATCAATTAGCTCCTTGTAAGCTTCATGTTATCCTTGTTCAATCATCTTTGATTATCATATGAGAAAACTCCTCCAAAAACCCTATGGGAAAACACAAGGAGAAAATGATATAGCATATTTAGATTATTTTCTCATTGCAAACTCATATGAGAAAAACCTTGAAAAGAAAAACTCATAAGTTTGGAGATCAATAATATAACGATCTGAGGATCATATTCGAATAACCTTCCCAAAATCCAATGGGAAAATATGAGAAGGAATTGTGTGTCTTTTATATCTCCTTACAATAACTTTTGTAGAGGAAACAGAAGATATGACATGTAATATGTCTTGAATAGCACCTTTTAAAACCCCAGTAGGGAAAATAGGTGATATGACATATATTCTTGTATTGATATTACCTCATTAAAACCTTTTATGAGAAACCTTTGTGAGGAATAACTCATATAGGTAAAAGAGTACAATATAATGTTTGGATAGATTAGAATTTCATAAGAGTCTACCCCTGAGCCTTGCAAAATTTAAAGTTGTTATTCACCACTTACCATGAACACCATCCTACTATGTAGTGGTGGATAAGTACATTAGTGAGTATATTTTGAAAGATGTTTATTCCCTCACTTTGTAAAAATGAGGATAAAACATTTTGGGCAATAAGTTAATGATATTGCTCATATGTAATATGGTTCCATCCAAGCAATACAAGTTGCATTATCATTTATGGATAATGTTTAGTGATTTGATGGAATCACATTTTATAATTCAGTGAAGTCATACATATATATGTGATGCTTCAGAACGACAGATAAAAGTTTCTATTAGAGTCTATTTTGATGACTCACATGAAAATTTATTAGTCTATTGTATCAGTCTATGGTCTGGCAATATGGGGATTAGTAAGCTAGTACCTTGATATCAAACTTTGTCATGTCTTGAAATAATAATAAATCAAGATCTTTTAATGTCATTTAAATATTTGTGGATATCCTCTTCGACTCTCACCAGTATGGTGTTTGTTGGAGTTGCGCTAATTTGAGCAAGTTATCTACAAATGCAGTCAGGCCTGCTGCAATTTGTATGATACACAAGCGCTTTGCTGACATCAAGTTTATCATCCCAGGGTCTAAATGGATATTGATCCATCTTTAGGGATTAAATGACCACAAGTGTTGATGGATATGCTTGTGCAATATTATTTGAATATTGGTATACAATATCAATTGAATGCTACAAGTGAATATTTGAAACAAGAAATGAATTCTAATTTTCGAATAACGGATCCTTCTAATCCAGATTTCCAAGGGGTACCTGTTGAAAATAATTTCAACAAATCCGTCCAAAACTTTTTAAGAAAAATTAAAAAGTTTTGAACTCGAAAGTTTTTCCAAAAGATGCCTGTTAAAAATTGTTTCAATCTCTCACCAAAACAAATAAGAAGTATATCACTGAAAAATTCCTTAACAAAAAAATCTTGGAGATTATGTAATGCTTACTCTCAAACTTTTTGTTTATACAGTAGTGATATTCTTTGTTTCCCTCTTTATCTTTGGATTCTTATCTAATGACCCAGGACGTAATCCTGGGCGTGAAGAGTAAAAAGTGTATGGCTAACCCAATAACGAAAGTTTCGTAAGGGGACTGGAGCAGGCTACCATGAGACAAAAGATCTTCTTTCTAAAGAGATTCGATTCTCCTCCATAATCTTATTATGGAAAATAAACTGAGTGAATAGCGAGTTTTCGTATTCCTGCAGTACAGGTACAGCCACAACGGCTGGGAGAATTTCCTATACTATAGATTCTTTGGAATTCAATCAATCAATTACGAAACAAGAGAGCTCCTTTATTTTAAGCCAACGATCCGAGGCTGTAACATAGTTGAGGTTGAATCTAAAGGATCTACTGCGGGATAAATACCCTTGGAAGCCAATCCTCTGGAAAGTACGGTAGTAGCGTCCAAATGTGCATATTGATAAACTCATATATATATATATATATATATATATATATATATATATATATATATATATATATATATATGCATAAGTTGTAAACTTAATCATAATTTGTTTTTACCCAAATTTCCATCTCAAATTCCACCATAAAATGATTGCTTGTTTGTTTGTGTGTTGAGATGATGGAAAATCCAAGTTGGATTTGTTTATGAACACACATGCAATCATAGTGATTGGAGTAATCCTTCTCCAGAAGATACTCCCTTAGTTAGTTGTACCACAATCAACTTGACTGATTTCAAGCCATGGAGTGACTTGAACTATACACAATATATGTTGCGATTTATATTTATATTTAGAATGTGAAGTCCAATGATGACTTGTATATCCAAATCTATCAAAGTTATTTGATCTACCAATGATTAAATATGAGAACATAATTTGCACATATACCATGTGGGTATGTTGCTCGGTCTCTGCGTGAAACCAGTGCTACAATCTCTTGTTGTCTCACCACCTTGCTTTCATAAAGAATGCATGTGAGAAGATGATATTACTGTGGTAAATACTTTTCACCAGTGAACGAGAGAAATTCTCCATAATTGCCACCTTTGCTTTGACCCAATTTCAGTGTTGATACAATCTGCCTAGAACTTTTGGTCTAGATCCAGTTTAAGGTTATAGCAATTTTGAGGAGTATATGTCAACAATTTGTAGTCTTTGTATGATTGATTCAATGGAACCAATATAGCATGTGAAATATTAACCCTTTGGAACTCTTATCTTATTTCCCATGATGATAGAGCTAGGGTATTCCAATGACCCAATGCCTAAATTTATGTGCACATATAATGGACTTTTGAATGCTAAACATTCATAGGCTTTGGATTTTTAATATCCATAAAGTGTCAAACAACATGCATGATGTTGATTTGCATTTACTATCTTGGAGGATATCTCCACCTATTTTCGCGGATGCTTGTAATAAGCTATATCCCTGTGACCATACTTCTCCCTCTCTTATTTTAATTTAGGAGTTGAGTGATCTTGTTAAATCTTCACTCTTTCTGGCACACTAATTGTAGGGATTGGATATGATGACACTTTTGATAAGCAAATGCATTTGGCAGACTATTTGTAACAAATATAAGATGTTCTGAACTATTGTTTCAGATATTCTTTGGTATGTACGTGGATGTGAGGATTTAATGTGTGTAACATTAATTTTGGATTCCTGACATTCTATTTGTGGTATCAATCTCCTGTAATGCTTGAAATTGTCCTCAAAGTGTTATCAACATACGGGCTAGTGTGTAAATCCCCATAAGAGACCTCAGGTATTATATGAATGACAGATAATAATACCTTATGTGGGTCCCTAATGCCCATGATGTATGTTGAGGTGGTGATATTGGTATTTGTAAAACATAACCAACACGCAGATGGGAAATATTTGGCTGTGGTCAAGTTTTCACGTACTAACTACAACAGAGGGAGCCGTATGATTGCAGTTTTATGAATTTAGATTATACGGTGTGTAAGTTCGCATATTACCAACTTGATGTTGATAAATTGAATTCTATTTTGATGGTCATACAAATGAGTTATCTTGATAAGAGATTCAATTAAGACATAATTGGTATGAGCATATAGGGAACTTAGCGATTTAGTCACCAAAACCAAATAATTTCATATGAATGGATTTGATTCTGTATCCAGGAAAATTTGCTCTAAGTTGAAAAATTAGAGCAATGAATTTGGTTAAATTGTGATGCCTTATGATCAGTAAGGGACACATGTGGGACTATTTGCAAATGCATTCATGAGCACTTTAGAGTGCCTATATAGTCCATAAATGGCTGAATATGGCCAACTTATCTTGAATGCGGTCAAGAAAGGAAAAAGTCTAGATAACCCCCTAAAATATGTTTTGGTTCAATTTACCCCATAAACTATGCTTTTTGGTTCAATTTACCCCATAATGCAATTTGTTATTTTTGATTCTCCATACACAAGTTGAATTTTAATTTGAGACTTTGCAGGGTGGTAGTGGACATCATAATCCATATATAAAAAATATTTTACAATTTTTTCATTCTTAGGTTTTATATAATTTTGTATCTCAAGGATAAATTTTATTATTAAATATCTTACCCTATCAAAATAGTGATGAAAAATTCATGACATATTTTTTTAACAAGTCTTATATTGTCTACTATCATCTTGCAAAATTTTAACTTAAAAATCCACTTGTGCATGGAGGAAAAAAAAGACAAGTTGTGTCAAGGGGTAAATTGAACCAAATGGCATAGTTTAGGGGGTAAACTGAACCAAGAAATACTTTAGGGGGTTATCCAGACTTTGGTTATACTTGAGTGGAGTAATTTGAACTTTTTCCTTCAAGAAATTTAGTGGCTCATTATTTAAAATTTAAGGTAAGAGGGTCTTAAAATTAATTCTCTTGTGACACATGCGGTGCACAAAATCTGAGAATTTTGAGAATGTATGTTATGACCAATAGAATTGATAATAATTTTTCTTATCATCCATGAGTTAGAATAACCAATATTGAAAAATTATTGTATACGCAACATATCATTCGGGATTCATGTATGTACATATAATACATCTTAGATGATACGAAAGGAATTTTATGAATATTTAATTTCCATGTCCATTATATCAAGTTGAGTGCTAATATTTCATCATTACTCTTAGTAATAGGTTTTGATATGAAACCATAAAAATGGATGTCATGAAAATATTTTGGGTATTTGTAGAATACATGAGTGCATCTACGATTAATAATTGAATACCCGTAAGGAGAGTATATTTTTTTTCCATAATTGTGATAGTGGTGATCCACTTAATGAAATTCCTTTTCTTTCTAGTTGGATCCCAAATAAATATACCATGTATGAGATACACAATATTAATGATGGACAATATACTACACATGGTAGTATAATATTGAACTAATGATAATTCTAGAAATTATATGGAGATTGATGGAGATCTCATTTATGGAAGTGAGCTTCAAATTGATCCCCATGAATTCGCTTGCCTCCAAAGAACTGGAGGTATTGTTGAACCAAATATATGATTTGGAAATAATGTGTATAACCACACTTTAAACAAACTTGAGATTTGTTATTATGGTCACTTTTAAGGAAAGTGACATTTTATGTATGGGATTCATTTTGTTGTAAATTCCATGAATTGAAAGCTCAATTCTTTGCTGATAACTCTACTGTGAGTTTAAAGAACAAATATATCTTGCTCCTTTGGATACTCAAACTTGTAAAATCTGAATGGAGGAAATGTGGTAACAAGCAAAGGTGCATCTGTGGTAATGCTAATAATTGATTGGGAACTTTGATTAGGGTAGAACTATGGTGGCATTGGTGCAATAAATACCCTAGACTCCACCCATATGTGTTACACTAGTAATATTAGATGGTCACTTGGGGAATAATCACCATGTTGGTGTGATGATTATGCAAAAATAGTGAAGGCAAGATGATTCTTGCAACGAAATAAGGTATATGTTAATGGGCAGTGCAACTGCTATAAATGTATTACTTATATTCATGTGGGAATGAATGACTTGATAGTCAATTTAATATAAAAATTTTCATTGTATGAATCTTTGGATTTACACATTGATGGTAATCATCATAAGATGTAGACCTTTTAGTGATGAGCAATTAATTTGCTGCCTAAAATCACGGTCTCAGGGCAAATAAATTCTTAGATAAGAACTTATCGCAGCCGGTGCCTAGGTCACATCACCTTGTGTTATTCCAAAATCATATTTATATACCTTAATTTTAATTTTGCATAACCTTCTACATGATGTAGAATATTGATTAAGTATTTAATTATGCAAATAAAATAAATTGCATATGTAAAGATTGTTCTAAAATCAATGATAGATTTGCGGATCATGATGATGCTCACTTACTACAGTAAGTTTGGCATCCTTATTTCATCGGTATGGTATATCTAACAATGTGCATGACAACATATAATTACAGAACAATCTAGGGACTAAAATAGGAACATGTAGAACAGAATATTCTAAACATGTAGATGAACAGAAGCCTAGGGGCTTTGTTGTAAAATATGGAGTCAATTCGGCTGAGGCTGCAATTGTTGAAAACAGCCCGGTGCGACTTGGTTTCTCCTGGACTAGTTCGGCCTGCGGGTGGCCTAGCAGCAGTCGTAGGCCATGCCAGCCCTTTGGCGGGTGGCTCGGCCTATAGGCATTGCGGCCCAATTGGCCTAGCCGGGCTTGGCCCGTATAAAAGGTATAAAAGGTGGAAGGAGCCGGTTAAGGTTCCGCTCCTCCTCTAAGCTGCCACCACCTCTTGTTGTCATGCCGCCGCCGGCCTGTGCGCCGCGCCGCTGGCCGAAAGGCCACACGTCGCGCCGCCGATGTGCATGATGCAGCCATGAGGGCTTGCCACCGTCGGTCTCCAGCTAGGCCGTCGGCCTGTAGACCGTGCAGCCGCGCGTAGCCATGCAAGCGCTGCCTCCCATGCGTCTGCCACCACCAGCCGCCAGCCTTTGCCAACGTTCAAGCATTGAAGGAGCATCCTAGCATTGCTGGGCTCAACGTGCCGCATCGAATCCCTAGGTAGCAGGCCATAGCCGTGACGCGGTCAAGAGGACTGGTCGCGGGCATCGACTGGGCCATTGCCCAGGGCTGCCGCTAGAGATGCAGCCTCGGAGGGGCTGCTGGCGTTGAAGAATGGTGGCACACCCTGGCAAGCAGCCACTGTCCCCATGGTGAAGCGCAGATGCGCCGCTGCCGTCGCCCCTTGTCCTTGCCTGCCCCAGGCACCAGTTGTGGTTGGCTCAAGCTGTTGCCGGTCTACATCCGGGATGCGGCCGAGAGGGTAGGGCGCCAAGAGCGGCGCTAGCGAGGCCGAGGACGGGGCTACCGCCGGTGATGCAGGGCCATGCTGCTGGCCTTGGTCCAGTGGTGGAGCGAGGAGGCATCCACGACGCGCATGTCGCTGATGATTATGCCAGTCATGGCGTCCGATGTCAGCCATGGTGTGGAAGCTCTCATCTTTGTACGCTTGGAGGAGGTACTGGTTGCCACCATGCACCAACGGCATAGGACAGATGATTTGCATCTTTCGTTGTGTTGAGCATGGTACGCACGTGTTCCTTCATCTCTTCTCATTACTTGTAGATGCAGTATAACATCTCACCATTTCTGTGCTTCATTTCGTGATTAGAGATTTGAACCACAGTACATCGTCATGGTTGTTGATAATGAAGTCGGCTGTCACCGGCAAGGAACATGATGCTGCTGAAGCACCGTTGCTGTCGCTGGATAGAGGCTGACACCTCTTTCGTTCTTTCATTCATGTCTTCTTTTTTTTTCCAATCTCAGTTGAGAGCGATGCGTGATGGATAACATGTTGAGAGTAGAAAGAGAGACCGAAAGAATGAATCTAAGGATTCTCTTCATTGATTGAATGAATGGTCTGGTTACATATTTATAAAGGGGAAAGTGCATCATGTCCCTTGGGAATAGGCCCCTTCATGAAAGATCCTTTATAATTATCCCTAATATTAATTGATCATTAATTAAAGTATTTCACAACACAAAGCAAGCGAAGTCCACTCATGCGAATTCAAAGCAAGCGAAGTCATTTTTGCATGTTTTTTTTCTAAAGTAATATTTGCAACACTATCAAATACGTAAAACTAGATGTTACCAACGAAGTTGAACAACTTGAGCACAGCTGAGACCGTTGCACTTTACTTTGTTAATGAAAGAGATAAACCCGAACAATATAAGTGTACTCAATCTACCGAAGTGAATTTGTGTAACGCAAAATGCAAAATTGATAAACGAAGTGAAAAGATTATTCATTTTGTGTGCATAATATGTAAAATTACAAAGTTAATCCTGACAAACGAAGTTACTTGTGTGCACACCAAGGTCCGATTCCACTTCGGCGTGGCTCTCTTTTTTTTTCCCCTTTTTTCTTCTTCTTTCTTTGAATTTTTGAAATTGTTATTAATATAGTATAATTTGAGTGGAAACTCAGTCTGATCACTGAAGTGATCTGAGCTGGTTAGTTTGATGCACAGCTACCCGGAGTTCTTGGGTTCGCACCACCAGGATCCAAATTATTCTACCGAAGTCAAACCATGGTACTTAAAGGCCACCCGAAGCTGTTTTATATTTATATACTTAAAACATTTTTTTTGCAATGATATAAACTAAGGGGTCGACACGAAGTTAAGCAAACATATTTGCAATGTTTTGTTGTTTCTACGACGATATTCATAAAAATGGAATAAACGAAGTTTCTATTCCAGCCAAATTATTTAATCAAGCATCGAACGAAGTCAAAGATGGACGATTTAAACTGTAATAGTTGTGGGAACACAAGCCCATAACAAAAATAATGTTATCAATGCTCCCAACTATAGGTGTTGGGTTCAAGTCTACACCGAAGTAGTTTTTGTCTCCTCTTTTCTTTTCTCTCTTTTTTTTTCGACGTGCACAGAAAATGAAGTATAATTGACATCTAAAAGTAATGCACCATAATGGGTAGCTTGGCTGGGTAACACAGTGTACTCCCATCCGAAGTCCCCTGGTTGCAAGCACTGATGAGCGAAGTTATTTTGTGTAACTTTTTCACAAGTTTATGCCATTCATTTTTCATAACGAAATCGCGTAGAAAAACTGACCGGAGTCGCTGAGATAGCAAAGCTAAATTAACCACACGAACAAAGCTGCAGGGTTGGTAGTGGACTTATCTGCGAAGTAATAGCTCTCGAGAGCTTGGTTTTTGTCGATTATCGAAGTACTTAGTGCGTACTGGACTTCTTTGTCACGGCCCAATAAACATCATAAGGAGTAGCCGGCCCAGAAACCCGAAGTGGCAAGTTGGGCTTTGTCTCGGCCTACAAACAAAATCACCAGAGGGCCGAGCAAGAATCAGCAGCACAGACAGGCTGCTTCCCTTGTGAACGGGAGTTGTTTTTCCCCACTGAGCCGAAGAAGTATAATGACATTCTTGGGCCACTAGATTTATAAAGGCAGATCACCGGTCGAGATCGGTCCAATGAATGTCATTGGGACCATCAATCGATTTGAAAACCATGAGCAAAGTTGAACCATCGGTCTGCGAGATATCCATTGTTGCACTGCCCACTTTCATACTTGAAAAAGTCCGTGATAGTGATGAAGTACAAATCACCAAAAATGATGCTTGATCCGGGATTTGATCCTGCAACCCATTGATTAACTTAGTTCATCAGCTCCATTCCTCCACTAGGGATACCGAAGTCATTCTAATGGGAGGATTGCCTTTGACTTTTGTATAATATAATCCAAAGACCAATTGCGAATATATGACTTGGACAATTAATTAAACATTTTGATGATGAAAGCTCCACTCTCACAATTGATGAAACCATGAAATTGCTCACTCTGTAAATCAAGGGAGCAACTGCTTCCTTGCTGTCTCGTGCAGCCACAATGCTTAGGCAAAAAGAAATACTTTGATGCTAAACAGCGCAAGTGAGAGGGAAAAGATAGTTAAACAGATAATATTAACAATAGAGTTGAATTTCATAAACAACTACCTTGTCATACGAAAATGTAGTATCTAATTACTTTGGAAAATATCACTCTTAGAGGAACATGTGCTTACATGGAATAAAAAATTCAAAGCAAAAATTGATCCCGATTGTTCTTCGTCATATGGATGAGGAGAAATTTTCATAGTATTTAAATTACTGAAATTTCTTAACTTAAAGGAGTACTTAACCCATGCCGTGCAAACTAACCCTGTTATGTGCAGCTACAGGTTTTTTGGCAACAAAACGGAGCTGGAGTCGAAGTTACATGTGGCAAAAGTTGATTAATAAAAAAACTAATTTAAATCTTATGGTAGCGACATGAATCCCACTGTAAGCAAAATTATTGCGCGTTAGCAACATTATGACAACAGTACTTTATGCATAACCGAAGAGGTATAACTATATACGCAAGAAACTATTTTTTTTATATTTATATTTTATTTTATTTATTTATTTTACAAATGCAATCACCATACGTGCAGGCTTGGGCTTAGACAGCTGCATACGTAAGCAAATAAAACCAAAGCGAAGCAGCATGTGTCTTTCTTTCTATGCAAACAGCGAAGTGCAGCCCATACGAACGAAATTGAAAAGGTCAGCTGTGGCCTGGGCTGACGACGCCGGCCCAGAATTTATTGAGTGAGTTAATGCCTCCCAGCGAAGTTGGGCTGGCCAGTATGTTTATTTGAAAACGAAGTCAATGTCCTAAGTGGATGCCGGTCTGGGCCTTGGAGATACGGCCCAAGTATCAGACATCCTATATTCCTGTGTGTTATTGTGAAATACTGCCACAGCAACCTCGACTGAAAGTCTGAAACCTCTGCTGTGGAAGCACTGAAACCAACGTGATTATCTGACGGCTGGGACTAGTTTGCAAGGGCTGTAAACGCCAAGGGGCTTCTCGCTGAACCTTGTGATAAGATATTTGAAGTGTCAGACAGATATTTGCATCGTCGAAGATAACATAAACACACGGCCGTTTCTGTGCTACTAGTGTCATCTTATCTCTTTCTCCTTCCCTCCCAAAAATCTTCAGCAAGGGCAGTGGAAGAGGAGCAGCTGAGCAAGAATGGCAGCACCGGGTTCCCTAGGCCTTCTCCACGCCCCGTCCTTCACCGCGGTCAAGTGCCAGCCGGTGGCGAGCCGGGCAGCTGCGCCTGCGCGGCGAGCGCCACGAGCACTGTTCGCCGTGCGCGCCTCGGCAGCTGGCGCGGCCGACAAGGACGCCGTCCTCAAGGCCTTCCGCGAGAACAGGGCTCTCAAGGTTCATCTTTCTGTGTCTCCTTCACCTTGTCAATCTTTTGATGTTAACCTTTACGCTCCATTTGGAACACGAGTTTGGACTATTTTCCAATAAAAAAATTATGAAATGCATGCGTTCCAGACATGACATTAGGGTGCTGCAAGTTTCACATGTTACTTTCAGTGGATTAGAAATGTGTAGATGTACTGCTGTCTTCAGAGTGGACAGTTGGATGCATTTTCCTTGCTGAATGCTGACATTACCGGCTTATGCAGATTATTTCTGGGCTCCAAAACTTCGACAGGAGCAGTGTTGCATCTGTTGTCACGGCTGCAGATAAGGTGTTGATGATGCATCTTTCTTTCAATGTTTATTATTTCGTTCTTGCATTTCTGTGCTCCTGCCTTTTTTTTGAAAAAAGATATTACTTCATTCCTGCAGACTTCTTTGAGACAGATAATATGAAAATTGAGGATGATGGTCTTGCCTGGTTCCTTGTAAAGACAATATGAAAATAATTCTGCAAGCAATCACAAAACATCCTCATGTTACGTTGTTTATTGGTGTCTTCTAGAGCTATGAATAATCTAAGATTGTGTCGCTGATGGATTTTTTCAAATTTCAACAATGAATTCTAGAATCACACGGCAGTTCACTACCAAGGATTGATCCGGAGCGAGCAGTCATTATCCTTCATCTAGTATGTTAATTATGAAGTATATTTTTTGGAGAAGTCATTATCAAAGCAAGTTAGCTGTATCATCAACCTACTCTCTTCAAATACAGTCAACATCTTTGAAAACCAGGAAGCAACCTAAATTAGCTATAATTTTTCAACGCATGTGAACTTTTTTAAGAAAAACAAGGAAGCAACTTGTGTTAGTTAAAATTTTCTTAGTCATGTCTCATGTGAAGCTTCTCTAAGAAAATTAGGAATTGTACTATTAGCCATGCAGAATTTGGCAGGAGTCCGTTAATAGGGCCTCTTGTTTCATTCCTTAAGTTCTAAACTGAAATTTGTCTGAATCGGTGGAAATAAAACTCTTTATCTTACTTTGAATCAGCAAACATATACTATACTCAAGTTTAGTATAAGAAAAGTGTGATACATGCTACTACATTCATGATCATCTCATATTTGGACTGAAAGATTGCTCATCAGTCATCATAACAAATTCGATATACCTTTGTTAATGGCTGCAGGGAGGTGCTACCCATGTTGACATAGCATGTCACGAGGACTTAGTAAAGCTTGCACTGGACCTTACCACCCTTCCTGTAAGCTATCCATTCATAGGGTGATTGGAATTTGTCAATTGTAATTTCCGTTACTGTTTAATCCAGCCAGAGAGTTGGTTATGCTAAGTGCATTCTGGAAATTGCATATTGCAGATCTGCGTCTCATCTGTAGATCCTTCAGCGTTCCATTCTGCAGTACAAGCTGGAGCTAAAATGGTCAGGCTTTTAAACTTTGGATGAGATGTACACGAACATATAAAAAAAAGTCATTTTTGCATATATTTCCCCCTCCATAAATCTTCTTTCTTGTAGATTGAGATTGGAAACTATGATTCCTTTTACGAGATGGGCATTGAGTTCTCTTCTGAGCAGGTGCTCACTAACCTTCCCTATTCAGAGCTGCTAAATTTGCTAATTATGCATCGCTACTGCAACATAATCCAAAAGTTGAATATTGAGAGAAATTCACATGTGTAATTAATTTCAGATACTGAAGCTGACAAGGGAAACCAGGAAGATGCTTCCAGGCATCGCCTTATCAGTAACAGTTCCTCACACACTGAGCCTGCCAGATCAGGTATATGTTCATCTCCAATCACTACATTCAGACACGAAGTCTTCTGAAATGAAATAACAGATATATCCTTTAAACTGGGCTAATTTCTATGCTTATTTGCAGATGAGACTTGCAGAGCTACTCGAAGAGGAGGGCGCTGATATCATCCAAACTGAGGGTGGAAAATGTTCTAGCCCTACAAAGCCTGGAGTGCTTGGATTAATTGAAAAGGTATGGTAAACCTGGAATAAAAGATAGCGTGTTGTATTTGTTAGATGTATATGTACTGTTGGTGATTTACCTTTTGTATTAGGGGGGTTTCTGTATATTTTCCCCTTCTTGTACCTGTATATATATGGGCCTAGAGCCCCTGTTATGAATACAAGTGCTATTCCTAACATGGTATTAGAGCCGAACTAGGGTTAGATTTCTTCCCAATCTGCCTTAGGGTTCCTTTTTTTTTCCCCCGCACGTTGCACTTGCGTGCTCTTCTTCTTCGTCAGCTCCGGCCGCCGCCCGTCTGGCTCTCCACCCGCCGGACTCGTCCTCGTCCCGCGCTGCCCCGGCGGTCTCGCCGCCCGCCGCCCGCGCCGCCCCGGCGGTCTCGTCGCCCGCCGCCCGCACCGCCCCGACGGTCTCGCCGCCCGCCGCCCGCGCCGCCCCGGCGGTCTCGACGCCCGTGCCGCCCCGGTGCCCCGCCGGCCTCGCCGCCCGCCGCCCGTGCTGCCGCCGCGGATTCGCCGTTTCCGCCGCCCGCGCAGCCCCGGCGCCCCACCGGCCTCGCCTTTCGCCGTCCGCGCCGCCCCACCGGCCTCGCCGCCCGGCGGATTTGACGCCCGCGCTGTCCCGCTGCTTGCGTCGCCGCCTGTGCTGTGCGGTGTGGTGCGCGTGCCCGGATAAGGACTCCTGAAGGAGTTTGGTAAAAAAAAAAGTAAAAAAAAAAGTAAAAAAAAAAAAACTGTGCGCCGCTGCTTTGTACTGTGCACGTGCGTTTCAGAGAAAAAAAAAACTTGCGCCGCTTTTCTTCTGCGCTCTCGCCGTCGCCCGCCGCTGTTTTACTTGCGCTCTCGCTGTCGCCATGGCTCCTTCGGCTCCTTCGTCTGGTGGTGTCCCAGTGTTACGTTGCCCGGTCCTATTCAATGGCAACAACTATCGCGATTGGGTTCCTCGTCTACGGATTCATATGCGTGGTCTTCGTCTTTGGGAGTTTCTTACTGGCGAGTTGCCTTGTCCACCTCGTCCTACTGCTCCTACATACCCGGTGCTTCCTGCGAAGCCAGTGATTCCAGAGAAGGCTACGGCTGACGAGATGGATCGGTTGCTTGCTACTCATGATACAGATGTGGCGAAGCTCCTTGCTGATTATGATGATGGCCTTGCATCCTATGAGTCTCAGTTTACTGCATACCGGACATGGGTTGATGAGGATGCTCGAGCTGCTTCTATTCTCGTTGCTAGCATTGACGACAGGGTTTCGGCTGATATTATTGAGCTTGATTTTGCACATCAGATGTGGGCTTTTCTTCGCACACGTTATGAGCCCACTGGTCAATCTATTTTTCTTGCAGCCATTCGTCAGGAGCAGCTCGTTCGACAGGGTGATGGTACCGTTGATGATTTCTATGGTCAGATTTCTACTATTTGGCGCCAGCTCGACACTCTTAGTCCTCCGTTGTCTCCTAGCACCTGCCAGTCCTGCCTGGGTCAGCAGCAGGCTCTTGAGCTTCGTCGCACCTACGACTTCTTGACACGCCTTCGGGATGAGTTTGAGCCCCTTCGTGCACAGCTGCTTGCTCGACATCCCTGTGTCTCCCTGATGGAGGCTCTTGCTGCTGTTCGTAATGAGGAGACTCGCCTTCTTACTGCTGGATTGATGCGATATTCTTCCGTTTTGGCTGTCAGCTCCTCTACTCGTCCTGCGGTGCCTTCTTCCGAGAGTCGAGGGGGTGGTCTTAAATGTGATTGGTGTGGCAAGGATAATCATGTGGAGGCCTTTTGTTACAGGAAGAAGAAGGCTCGTCTCGTGAGGGTCAGTCTCGCCGCGGTGGACGTTCTTCGCTGAGTGCTAGTGCTACTGGTGGTTCTGGTTCTGGCAGTCCTCAGAGGAGTTCTGCTGGTTCTGAGACACAGGAGATCATCAGGTTGCTCAGTCGCCTTGTTACCTCTACGTCACCAGGTGCTGCGGGTTCTGTGACTCAGCCCTCTGCACCTATAGGTTCTGCTGCTGCTTCGCAGTCTTCCGCTTTGGGATCACCTTCCACATCTACTCCAGGTATTTGTCCATGGATTCTTGATTCTGGTGCTTCGTTTCATATGACTCCTGATTGCACCTGTCTTTCTTCCATACGGTCTCCACCTGGTTCTCCTACTGTTCATACAGCCGATGGTTCTTCTCTTCCTGTTGTCGGACATGGCACTCTCCTATCTGACTCCTTTCATGTCCCTAATGTTTCTTATGTTCCCGATCTGACCATGCAGCTCATGTCCGCTGGCCAGCTTACTGATCATAACTGTCGTGTCATTCTTGATCCTGATATTTGTTATGTTCAGGATCGTCGCACGGGTCAGCTGGTTGGTACTGGCCCTCGTCGTCGTGATTCTCAGCGTCTTTGGGAGCTTGACTGGCTTCGTCTTCCTTCCGCTGCGCCCGTCAGTCTAGTTGGCTCCGCTTTGGCTGCTTCGTCGACCGCATCTTTTGATCAGTGGCATCATCACTTGGGTCATCTATGTGGCTCCCGTCTATCTAGTTTGATTCGTCGTGGTCTTCTAGGTTCTGTTTCAGGTCATGAGTCCTTAGCTCAGTGTCAGGGTTGTCGGTTGGGCAAGCAAATTCAGCTTCCCTATCATTCTAGTGAGTCTGTGTCACAACGTCCTTTTGATCTTGTTCATTCGGATGTCTGGGGTCCTGCTCCCTTTGTTTCTAAAGGGGGCCATCGATACTATATTATATTCATAGATGATTTTTCTCGTCATACATGGATTTATTTTATGAAACACCGTACCGAGGCCTTATCCATCTATAAGTCTTTTACTTCTATGATTCGCACTCATTTTGACACTTCTATCCGTGTCTTTCGTGCTGACTCTGCTGGCGAGTACCTTTCCGTAACTCTTCGTCAGGTTCTCTCTGAGCAGGGCACTCTTGTTCAGTTTTCTTGTCCTGGCGCCCATGCTCAGAATGGTGTGGCCGAACGCAAGCATCGTCATCTCCTTGAGACTGCTCGTGCTCTTCTGCTTGCTTCTTCTGTTCCGCCTCACTTTTGGGCTGAGGCTGTGTCTACAGCCACTTACTTGACTAACATTCAACCTTCTTCTGCGCTTCATGGTGAGATTCCTTTTGAGCGTCTTCTAAATAAGGTGCCTGACTACTCTAGTCTTCGTCTTTTTGGTTGTGTGTGCTATGTGCTTCTTGCACCTCGTGAGCGCACGAAGCTGACTGCTCAATCTGTCGAGTGTGTTTTTCTCGGCTATAGTTCTGAGCATAAGGGATATCGTTGTTGGGACCCAGTTGGGCGTAGGATGCGGATTTCTCGGGATGTTATTTTTGATGAATCTCGTTCTTTCTATCCTCGTCCTTCTTCTGATGTTTCCCCGGCGTCTTTGGTCGATCCCCTTTCCTTCTTAATATTACCTGATACTTCTATTGCTATCACCCCTTTATCACGTCCTCCGGTGGTCCCCCCTGTAGTCTCCTCGCCTACTCATCGTGCTGATGTACTTCCCCCGGAGTCTACTTCTCTGGAATGTCCTACTGATTTTTCTGTGAAGCCCCCGGTGACACATGTCTATACTCGTAGAGTTCGGCCTTCTGATGTGCCATCTTCTTCTGATGTGCCATCTTCTATTGTGCCCTCTTCGTCTGATATGCCTTCTTCTCCTACTGAGGCTTCTTTTTCAGAGGATTCATCTCCTGAGCCACTTCTGCGTTGTAGTCATCGTCTTCGTAGGCGTCCTGATTGTTATTCTCCCTCTGCTTATGCTGCCACTATTCTTTCGGAGCCGTCCTCTTATCGTGATGCTCTTCCTCATCCGGAATGGCAACACGCTATGGCTGAGGAGATTGCCGCTCTTGAGCGCACTCACACGTGGGACCTTGTTTCTCGTCCTGCCAATGTGCGCCCTATTACATGCAAGTGGGTGTATAAGGTCAAGACTCGCTCTGATGGCTCTCTTGAGCGCTATAAAGCTCGTCTTGTTGCTCGTGGTTTTCAGCAGGAGCATGGTCGTGACTATGATGAGACTTTTGCTCCTGTTGCTCACATGACCACAGTTCGCACCCTTCTTGCTGTGGCCTCTGTTCGTGGGTGGTCCGTCTCTCAGCTTGATGTCAAGAATGCCTTTCTTAATGGTGAGCTGCGTGAGGAGGTTTATATGCAGCCGCCGCCTGGGTATTCTGTTCCTGAGGGTATGGTTTGTCGTCTTCGTCGCTCACTTTATGGGCTAAAACAAGCTCCTCGTGCTTGGTTTCAGCGCTTTGCCTCCGTGGTCACTGCTGCTGGGTTTTCTGCCAGTGCGCATGATCCTGCCTTGTTTGTACATACTTCACCTCGAGGTCGGACTCTTCTCCTTCTTTATGTTGATGATATGATCATTACTGGAGATGATTCTCAGTATATTGCCTTTGTCAAGGCCCGTCTCAGTGAGACGTTTCTTATGTCTGATCTTGGTCCTCTTAGTTTCTTTCTTGGGATTGAGGTTTCTTCTATGCCCGAAGGCTTCTATCTGTCTCAAGAAAAGTATATTCAGGACCTTCTTGATCGGGCTTCTCTTATTGATCATCGGACTGTTGAGACTCCCATGGAACTTAATGGTCATCTTCGCGCCACTGATGGTGAGCCTCTTGAGGATCCCACTCGTTATCGTCATATTGTTGGGAGTCTCGTTTATCTTGGTGTTACTCGTCCTGATATCTCTCATGCTGTGCATATTCTGAGTCAGTTTGTTTCAGCTCCTTCTCATCTTCATTATAGCCATCTTCTTCGTGTCTTACGTTATCTTCGTGGGACCATTTCACGCCGTCTATTCTTTCCACGCTCTAGTTCCTTACATCTCACGGCTTATTGTGATGCTACATGGGCTAGTGATCCTTCTGATCGTCGGTCTCTTTCTGCCTATTGTGTTTTTCTTGGTGGTTCCCTTATTGCTTGGAAGACTAAGAAGCAGGTAGCCGTTTCTCGTTCGAGTGCTGAGGCTGAGTTGCGTGCTATGGCATTTGTGACGGCAGAGGTGACTTGGTTACGGTGGTTGCTTGAGGATTTTGGTGTTTCTGTTTCTGTGCCGACTCCTCTTTTGTCTGACAGTACCGGAGCTATCAGTATTGCTCGCGATCCAGTGAAGCATGAGCTTACTAAGCATATTGGTGTGGATGTTTCTTATACACGTTCACAGGTTCAGGATGGGGTTATTGCTCTTCAGTATGTGCCTTCCGAATTGCAGCTGGCTGATTTCTTTACCAAGGCCCAGACTCGTATTCAGCATAGATTTTTCCTCTCCAAACTCAGTGTTCTTGACCCAC
Source organism: Setaria italica (assembly GCF_000263155.2). Lineage (NCBI taxonomy): Eukaryota > Viridiplantae > Streptophyta > Magnoliopsida > Poales > Poaceae > Setaria > Setaria italica. The sequence continues at coordinate 10,223,060 of NC_028452.1, read as the reverse complement.
CATGAGTTTGAGGGGGGGTGTTAGATGTATATGTACTGTTGGTGATTTACTTTTTGTATTAGGGGGTTTTCTGTATATTTTCCCCTTCTTGTACCTGTATATATATGGGCCTAGAGCCCCTGTTATGAATACAAGTGCTATTCCTAACAGTATTGAGCTGATTCTTCTCTGTACTACAATTGCAAGCTAACGTTCAAATTGGCAGGCAACACCAACACTGGCCGCAGCATACTCCATCTCTCGGGCTGTCAGCATTCCAGTGATGTGCTCATCAGGGTTAAGCTCGGTGACTGCACCAATGGCAGTAACAGCTGGAGCTGCTGGAGTGGTATGCACTAATGTATTCCAGCAGCTTTTTTTTTCTTTCTAAAAAATCAGCGATGTGATTTTCACAAGAGCCAATTTTTGTTCTTCTGATCGCAGGGAGTCGGTTCTGCTGTTAACAAACTCAACGACGTTGTGGTGATGATTGCTGAGGTGAGAAGCATTGCACAATCAATGGGGCTGGCTTCAAGAATCGTGTCAGAAAACTTGAGAACAGTTCACCACTAGTGGGTAGGAACCAATCTTTTGCTTTTCCTGAGGGAACTTGAACAGTCAATAAGAAAGCAGAGGATGCAGCAGCTCTGCACCGTAGAAGTGCTGCCTTGATCAATAGAAGTTGTAAGAACTGAATTGTTTTCCATGTGTCTCTTTTATCGCTGCACGTGGTGTTGAACTCACAAGTCACAAGCTTCAGGTAGGTGCTGGGTTTGTGGGGGACAAATTGTTTGTGCAATGCAAATGAGCTCTTGCTCTTGCTCTTGCAAATTTGACTCTATTTTACGTTCCGTGGAGGAAAATTGTCTTAGAGGCATCTGCTACTGCTAGCAGTACTTCAGAGTTCAGCATTAACACTTCGAGTTGCTGTCTATTAATGATTGAGAACATAAAACTGATGACCATCATGAAACATTCTTTCATAATATGTTGCTCTTTTATTTGAAATATTTACATAAATATTTATGTTAAAGTGTCAAATTGATGACCGTCTTCTGTTTTTAATGGACTCGTATTCTGTTTTAATCGTAGAAAATGTGTTTTCCAAATTTAGCATGCTTATTAAGGGAGACTCTATATGGAGTCAGACGTTATCCAGCCTTCGTCCGAGTCGGACTCCACGCTGCCATCTTCCCTAGTTCGTCTCCCGCCGCGCCGCCGCATTCCGATTCCATGAGTCGTGTTCGTTTCCTTCATCTCCAATACTTATATCGGAGGTAACATACTCCAAAGAGAGAGGAAGCGATCAATGCAGCCGCCCAAGTACCTGATTAACTTGGAGAAGGTCACCTTGCGCCCGCCTGTCCTCTGGCGCAGCCCCGAGGACGACGACGATGCCGCTGCCGGTATACCCTGGGTCCTCATCGACTTGGAGGCCTACGTCGCCGACCACCGCAACGCCACCACCGCCTATTCACTCTCGGAGTCTGGCAAGGAGATCTTGTTGAGTTCTTGAAGTGGAACGAGGAAAATGTACTATCACGTGTAAAGTACGTTATAAATGTCTTCTCGTTCACATGAGTTCTAAATAGTTATCAAAATTATGGCAGAAAAGTTCATGCCATATTTCGAGGGGGAAAATTGTAAGATCAATTAAGAAAGATACTTTCTTATAATGCGATGCATAGTATGCATTGAGAGCAAGAGTGATCTATAAAAGATGAATGTGACCGTCGGTCGGTAGAGTACAACAATCATAATAATGATACTCCTAAGCAGAGAAATAACTAAATTCCTGAACTTTTCACAGTTCCGATAGAAAGATAGCGTAGTCAGCTAGTATTCATAGTGGACGAGCTTCAAAGACATTAAGGCGGTGCTTAAAGCGCCATACGAGGTTTTAATAGCTTAAACCTAAATAAGAAATTTAAATATACATCATCTTTATAGAAGATGGGATAATCTGAGGGAGCATGGTACATGGAGACCTAAGACTTGAAGAGAAATGAGACTGCGTGCCCACTCCAATGATTCAATGATTTAAGAGCAACAAAATACCGCTGTATGACTTATACAACACTTGTTAGCTCTTCCAAGTGTTAGCTCTTCAAGGAAGATGAATAATATAAACAAGAATCTTGTTATATAGGAGCCTATAGAATCAATTGTCTCTTGACAATGAAGAGCAACAACAGCCCCATATATAAGCAGTGCCAGTAGTTGAGGTCCCATACTATAAAGTCTATGTTAGTGAAGAAATTCAAATGGAGGGTTATCCCACCTCATTTGAAAGCCATGAGAAGCGCTCACTCATCTGAATGGCAAGAGGCTATGGAAGATGAGATGAAATCGATGAGTACCAATGATGTTTGGGATTTTAAAGAAATTTCTAATGGAATCAAAACAGTAGGCTGTAAATGGGTCTACAATATAAAATGTGACTCCAAAGGGAATAGAGAAAGATATAAGGCACGATTTGTGGCGAAAGGCTTTACGTAAAGAGAAAGAATAGGTTACAATAAGAGTTTTCCTCCGGTCTCATACGAGAATTCTTTTAGAACTATAATGGCGTTAGTGGCACATTACGATTTAGAGTTACATCAGATGGATGTAAAGACGGCATTCCCCAATAGGGATTTGTATGAAAAATGTTAACATGGCACAGCCCGAAGGTTTTGTCATGGAAGGAAAAGAACGAATGGGATGCCGCCTGCAGAAATCCATTTACGGGTTGAAACTAGCCTCTAGATAGTAGTATTTAAAGTTGATGAAACAATAAGGAAGTTTGGGTTTAAAGAGAATGAGAAGGACAATAGCCTTTATGCAAAGTTCAAGAATGGAAAATTCATTTCCTAGTAGATGACATCGTACTTGCTAGTAGTGATGTTAGTTTACTATTGGAGATGAAGAAGTTCTTGTCCTCAAACTTTGATATGAATGATCTCGGTGAAGCGTCATTTGTTTTATGAATTGAAATTCACCGAGATAGAAAAAAAGGATATTACGACCATCGCAAAGGCATACTTAGAAAAGATTCTAAAGAAATAAAGTATGCATGCGAGTAAACCTACGCCTGCTCCTATAGTCAAGAATAATAGTTTTGGGAACTTTCAGTGTTCTAGGAACTAATATGAGATCGATCAAATGTACATGGTTCAATATGCTTCAGTTGTTTGAACCTAATGAGTGCACAAGTAAGAACTTACCCTGACATAGCTCACGTATCCGGGATATTTTGGCAGAAGTCCAGTCCAGATATAGATCACTGGAATGGAGTTAAGAATGTCTCGGAATTTTTGCAAAGTATTATAGGCCTCATGGTGAGTAAGAAAGAACAAGTTTTCTCAAATAGTTGTGGGTATAAAATGTTGAATTTCGGCGAGATGTGTAGTAAAATCTATAGTAGTTGCTAACACTCGCAGTTGGAGTTTTGTTGTGGAAAAGCTCCAAATAAACAGTCGAGGTATCATCAATGATACATACCTATAGTATAGCTTGTTATGAGGCTTCAAGGATAGGCAGAAGTGGTTAAAGGAATTTGTACCCGGAATCAACAATGGTGAACAACAGCAATAACCATTTAAAGTAATTCACTCCTATGACAACAGGTCAAGTATGTTGCCAAACACATTGACATTAAGTTATATGTTGTAAAGGAGAAAATATAGAATCATTTTGAAAGCATTGAGCGTATAAGTACCGAGCAAGTACTCGCGGATCTGCTTACCAAAGACTTACCACCCAGTGCGTTCAGAGAACACACAGTCAACATGGGTTTACGGGAAAGCCTATGATTCGTGGATACTAAGAGCCTAGAATAAGTTAAATATCTATTTCAAAATAGAAAGGTTCGTTGTAGCCTGTTAATCTGATAATGCTGACTATTATAACGAGGCATGCTCTATACACTTATTTGTAACGAAATGGGTGTCAAATTAAGTATTCGAAGTTTAAGACTAAGCTTAAAGTATAATATGAGATCAAGGGGGAGATTGTTAGGATTGATCTCATTCGACTCAATCCAACGATTGAGTCGGACCCCTTGACCACATCTTGATCGGGGACGCTCAACGGGCTCCTATCACACAACGCTATAAAAAGAGAAAGGTGGGGGCCGGAACATGATGCGAGTTTCACCGCCACCACTAACCCACCAAAGAACCCTAGAACGCCCCTCCGATCGTGGGCGTGCTACAATGACAGGAAGCACCGCCGGCCACGTCACCACCCCTACGTCAACGTCACCGTCACCAACACCACCGTAGCGTCCTCCTCGCCGATGAAGCCTGACGGTCGGACATCCTCTCACTCTCCTCTCTCACTCTCCTCTCTAGGAAGTCCCTATTGTAGATCTAAGGTCCTATGTTGTTTTAATCGGAGAGAGTGTTTTACCCGCTAGATTAGCGCCTGCGCCAGTGTTCTTGTTAATTCTATCACAGAAAGGTCGCGACGCCATCCTATCCTAAGGAGGGTTGGGTTTTCACCCGCATTCACGGCGGTGCAAGAGACGGCCGGCGTCTCCGTGCCCACCACCATGGTGCAGCAGGAGCGCCTCCGTACGGCCGCAGCCAATGACGCCACCACGACGATGCTAGCATGCGCCCGAGCAAGCCGTGGTCGGCCACGCCACCCCGGCGTCGCCGACACACCACCGCACGGGCCAAGCAGACCGAACCCGGGGCCACACATGTGCGCCCCAGGCACCAGATCCTGGCGTGCTCGCAAGCCGCTGAGGTCGAGCTGCCGCCGCAGCGCCATGAGGCCCGGCCGCACCAGTCGCAGATCGCCACCAACGGGTCATGCGCGCAGCGGGTGCCCCGCGGGCCGCGTCAACTGCCGCCGGGGGCGCCAAGGGGACCGGCCGCAGCGCCAGGCGAGCAAGGTCGCCAGCTAGCACAGCACCGCCGCCCGCCCGCCGCCACCGAGGCCAGAGCCGTCCATCACCGGAACCAGCCCAGAACGGCCAGTGGAGCGCTAATCCGACGGGCCAGCGCGTGGATCCGGCCTCCTCCAGAGCAGATCTGGTTGCCGGTGCCGTGAGCTTCTTCATGGTGAAGGAAGAGCGGAGGAGGTGAAAGAAGGGAGAGAGAAAGGAGGGGGAACGAGGGAGACGGCCCCGCCGCTGCCCTCCTCACTGCTCACCGGACTTCCGGCGGGCAGCTCTGGCAGTGGCGGAGGCAAAGAGCGGCGGCGAGGGCGAGGTTGGGCGGGGTGCCGACTTTTTTGTTTTTTAGCTCTTTTTGGGAAAGATTCTCACAAATAGGCCCCTGGCGGAACCAATTCCAAAAATGGACCCTTAGCTTGGCGCCATCCTCGCTTGCGCCAAGCTACCAACGTCTCGGCGCCAGCCATCCTGGCT